>NW_012109508.1:716501-737939 GCF_000951045.1 Mandrillus leucophaeus | reverse complement strand
AAAAAAAAAAAAAAAAAGAGAAGAAAAGAAAAGGAAAAAAAAGGAATGGAATTATATAATGTGTGGTCTTTTCTGTCTGACTTTCACTTAGCAAAATGTTTTCGAGCTTCATCCATGCTTTACCATGGATCAGTGTTCTATTCCTTTTTATTGCTGGGTAATATTCCATTATATGGAACTGCTACAGATTATTTACCGAGTTGACAGACATTTCTGTTGTTTTACTTTTTCCACAATTACGAATGCTACTTCTATAAATATTCAGTCTTTGTGTGGACATATGTTTTCATTTCTCTCATAGGTGGGAATAGCATTGCTGAGTCATATGGTAAATGTATATTTAACTTTGTAATACATTGTCACACTGCACTTCACAATGGCTGTACCATTTTACATTTTCACCAATAATGTTTGAGGATTGGATCTCTATGTTTAAACTTGATGGGCTTTTTTGGGTTTCAAGATAGGTGAAACTTAAGGAATGGACTTTTGAGGAAGACAGGAAGAGGCTTACCCATACATAGTCACTTGGGGTGACTTGGGGTGACCCTTGGGGGTCAGTTGCTCGGCACATGTGAGGTGGTTTTTCTCTTCAGAGGCGAACACGGTGGTGTGTTCAGAAGGTGGTATTGTAATGAACATCAAAAGATAACACAGAACAGGATGAGCATTTTAGGGATCATCTTAAAAATAACCTCGATTTAAGGGATAATTGCATGGAGTTTCTTAGTCCTAGAGCGATTGTTATATTCCAGAGGTAGCTTGTTTTGATTAAGCCATGCTTTTTAAATTGGATGGATTTAGGGCAGGAGGTAACCTTGGGACTTTTCTTTGGTAGGCTTATTGGAGCGTGTGAGTCGTGGATTTGACAGACCAGAAAGTAGTGCTGCCAGAACCACAGCCAATTTTGTGTCAGTCGGGGCCGCTGGCTCTGGCTGATTCATAGACTAAGATCAATCCTGGTTGATGGCAGGTTTTATTCTCAAAGAAGAATGATATATTTGGTTTCCAGGAGAAATGTCATCCCCTGGATAAAGGCAAGTTGTGAATATAGGAGATGAATAGTCTCAAAAGGGTTTGACTACATGATCATTATGATACAGTATCTAAATGACATTTGTGGTTTACAAAGAATGTGCTCATTTATTTTCTTGGAAAAAAATCTGAGATATTAAAGTATTTTGGAAAGGATTCACTGCCAAGATGACATTATTGTTATGTCTTTCCCCCCCCAACTTTATCTGGGCAGTCTTTTAACAAACCTGTACTTTTGTTAATTCATAAAAGAAAGTTTGCTTGTTTATTCATCTATAACGTATCTGGTTTGCTGAATAAATTAGATTTATGAGATAGTAATCATAAAGCAGCCTTGTTTTGTATCCCCCTGTCTGAAAGTTATTTTGTGAGGTGAGTATATTCCTTGTCTCTGGATGAAATCTATGATTTTTTTTTTTTTTTTGAGACACAGTGTCACTCTGTTGCCCAGGATGGAGTGCAGTGGCACGATCTCAGCTCACTGCAACCTTTGTCTCCTGGGTTCAAGTGATTCTTTGCCTCAGCCTCCCCAGTAGCTGGGATTATGGGCACACACCACCACGCCTGGCTCATTTTTGTATTTTTAGTAGAGACGAGGTTTTGCCATTTTGGCAGGCTGGTCTCGAACTTCTGACCTCAAGTGATCCACCCGCCTTGCCCTTCCAAAGTGCTGGGATTACAGGCGTGAGCCACCACACCTGGCCGTTTCTTTTTTTAAAAATGGGGTCTTGCGCTGTCTCCCAGGCTGGAGTGTAGTGACAATCATAGCTTCCTGTAGCCTCACACTCCTGGGCTCAAGCGATCCTCTTGCCTCAGCCTCCCAAGTACCTAGGCCTACAGGTGCTCCCCACCATACCCAGCTAATTTACTTTTATTTTTGTAGAGATGGAGATCTCACTATGTTGCCCAGGCTGGTCTCCGGCTCAAGTGATCTTCCCACCTTGGCCTCCCAAAGTGCTGGGATTATAGGCATGAGTGACTGCACCCAGCCTCTGACTTATTCTTAGATTTTAAAAAAAGTTCTGCAGTCAGTTTCAACTGCTAAGTACTCTTAATTCAGAATTTAGAGTCCTCAATGTCAAATATTAGGTTGGTGCAAAAGTAATAGTGGTTTTGTTATTTTAATGGCAAAAACCGTGATTACTTTTGTACCAATCTAATAACAATAAGACGTTGAAATTTGATTTAAAGTTAAATAGCTCTCCCTTTTCTCTTTGTCCCTGCTTCACCCTGCTACCCTGCCTCCGGCATCTTCCTATCACAGTTTGGGATCCCTCTAGGGATCTCTCTATGGTAAAACTAGGGGTAGGGCAGGGGAAGATAAGAAGTTAGAGGGATAAAAAAGTTCTTTTTTTTTTTCTTTTTGAGACAGTGTCTTACTCTGTCACCCTGCCTGGAGCGCAGTGGCACGATCTCAGCTCACTGCAACCTCCACCTCCCAGGTTTAAGCAATCCTCATGCCTCAGCCTCCCGAGTAGCTGGGATTACAGGCACCCGCCACCACTTCTGGCTGAAAATTCTTATTTGACTGGTACTATAGCATGATAGTGCCATGTTCTGAATTTGACAGATGTTTGTTTTACTCTTAATTCTGGGCTATTTCTGGGAATGTTATGGACTGAATTGTGCCCCTCTACCCATTTCTGTGTTGAAGTCCTAACCTCCAGTTTCTTAGAATGTACCTGTATTTGGAGATAGGACCTTTGTAGGGGTAATTAAGGTAAAATAAGGTATATGGGTGGACTCTAATCCAATATGACTGGTGTCCTCATAAGATGAAGTGATTAGGATGCAGACACACCCAGAAGACCATGTGAAAACACAGGGCAAAGACATCCATCTATAGGCCACGAAGAAGTGCCTCAGAAGGAAACTAACCCTGTTGACACCTTGACCTTGGGCTTTATTTTGTGTTGTTTAAACTACCCAGTCTGTGGTACTTTGCTGTGGCAGCCCTGGCACACCAGCAGAGGGGCCTCTTGGAGATCTCCCTCTTCTCACTCCATTCTTGGACCATCACTGCAGACCCCTCTTCTGCAATTCCCTTGATGAATGTCATGTGATTGCCTCCAGTGTGTTGCTTCTCCATCAGGGAATCTGCTTCCCTCTGCCCTCTGTGTCCTTCCAATCTACCCTATTACACAGAATCTAGCACCACTTATTTCCCTCTATTGTGAGTTGTCTACACATGCTCCATAGGAAACACATATTTATGCACAAATAAACTCCAGCATTCAGGCTGATTACAACACAACAGCAACCTCTCCTTCATTTCTGTCCTTGAAGCATAGGCCAGTTTCTCTCCGTTTTAGGTTTTTCAGGTGTGGATCAGACACCATCCAATCTCTTCAGTCCTGTAAGCCTCTCATGAGGTTGAGTAGGTGTGGTAGGAATCATTGCATAGCTCTGTCTAAAGGAAGACCCTCCCACAGTCCACACACACTCTGACCCTTTTAGACCTGGACGTGAGTAAGAGCCCTGTTAACCAGTTTTCAGTTGAATCCTTTGAAACTTTGCACCTCAGGCTAAAATGACTGTGGCATGTCTGTGTTTTCAACCTAACCGTAGTGCTCATTCATTCATTCATCGTTGATTCATTGAGGCAGTGCAAAGTTTCACTAAGTTTTGACTATGAAGAGAGCCTTGCTGAGGCCAGAGGTGAAACGCTGGCCCTGTCTAGGATGGACGCTTTCCTTCTTGAGGCGCTCCCTGACTAGAAGGGGAGGAAGGTCTCACATGAAATAACACAGCAGGCATGTTGATTTGTGGGGGGAATCCCTGGCTTGCCCCATAGTTCTAGAATCAGGCTGAGAAAATCTCTGTCCTAAGAATTTGCCTCCAGGGTACTAGCTGATGATCCTTGCTCTCCTCTGACCCTAATGTTGCATTATTGAAAATGGTCAGCCCCTTCAGGTAGGCTTAGCACATGACTGGGGGGATGCGGCATGAGGACAGCAGTAATGAGAGGGAAGGGGCAGGTGGGAAGGAAAAAGGAGGGGCATCCCGGTAAGATTTCAGAGGCCAAATGAGCTGGGTTTTTTACAACCTTAGTGCTTTTCTCTTGTACGTAGTAAAACCCAATTACCGTGTTGCGTTTGTACAAATATCCCAATGACGCTAACCCGTGTCAGAGAACTCACCCTCCTCAGTGCACTTGGGATCCATGAGAGCCTTGCTAAGGTCAGAGGTGAGGTCTAAAGTCTATCCAAGCACTTTATCCTATATCTTTGTTCTGCATGTTCAACTGTAAAACATTTATTGATTATATGCCAATGGTCAGGACTCAAGTACAGGCAAAATGAAAATACTCTATTCCAAAGTAAGTAAGTAGTCTGAGATGTAAATTTTCAAATCAGCTGAAAACTGGTAACGGGGTTCTTGAATCCCTCATTCACATCCAGGGTCTAAAGGAGTCAGACTGCGGAAGTATCTTTCTTTGCAGAGAACTATGCAGTGATTCCTACCACCGCTACTGTCTTAGTCTATTTTCTGTTGCTATAACAGAATACCACAGACTGGGTAATTTACAGAGAAAATAAGCATATTGGGTTCATAGTTCTGGACTTTGGGAAGTCCAAGGACATGGTCCTGGTCCTCAGCAAGGGACATCTGGTGGCAGAAGGTGGATGCGAAAGAGACCACAAAGCAAGCCTAGCTCACTTTTATAATAACGGGCTCTGGCAAGTACTAACTCACTCCCGTGATAAAGCATGAATCCATTCAGGAGGGTAGAACCCTCATGACACAATCACTCTTGAAGTCCTCATCCCTTAATTCTATTACATTGGTAATTAATTTCCAGCACATGAACTTCTGGAGGACACGTTCACACCATAGCTTATGGGACCACTTGGGGAGACTGAACAGGTGTCAGACCCTTACCTGGAAAGTCTAAGAAAGGAGTCCCCCATCTTGTGAGAGAGATGGACAAAATGCCCTTTCCTCCTTCACCTGTCCAAATCCCGTGTTTCCTTTAAGTTCAGTTAGAGCCCTGCTCCCATTTAGGAAGACTTCTCTGATTTTTTTCTAGCCCTTCAAAATTCTCACTCTTTGAATTTCTACAGTATTTAACACCTACTTATAAGATGATTTTTAAATTATTCTTTATTCACATCCTCAGTCAGTTTGGAGTCCTCTGGGCCTGCTTGTAGTTCCTATCCTGAGTGTTTGTATGTATTTAAAATTCTGTCTTTCTAGAACAGTACAAATCTGCTGTAAGGTAAATTGGGCAAGAGGGAACAGCACCCGTTGGGCCCTGCTTCCCATTTTTATGTTCTTCCAGAAGCAGCAACGTAACTCACAGCACAGCCCTGTCTGAGAGGCAGAGGTTGAAGCAGCTTCCGCCCACTGGGAGGGGTTCGGATGGCGTGAGGTGCTGTGTTGTTAAGGATACCTTCACTGGGAGGTTGGTCTCGAGAGACCTTCGACAGAATGTATTTGTTTTGCTGGATTGAGAAAATTGAATGTATATACGGCTTTGGTTAAAATTGCATTTTTGTTGCAGAGAGATTATTGTCTAAAGAAATACTCAAGTACTTGAGTGAGAAGAGGTAGATGCCGACAAGGAGAGAAGGAGTGTATTGAGGCTTGTTCAGCACTTGGTCTGTGGTGTGGATTTTAAGTCTGATGTCCTTTTTAACTTGGAAGAAAAAGTCCTGAAGCCTATTTAGGGGCACATGTTAGTGTTCTGGTTTGGCTGAGAATTCTATAGATGTATTCCCATATTTTGTGATGGAATATTATTATTCTTTTTTCGAGACAGGGTCTCACTCTTTCATCCAGGCTGAAGAGCAGTGGCATGATCATGGCTTACTGTAGCCTTGAACTCCCAGGCTCCAGTGACCCTTCCACCTCATCCTCCTGAGCGGCTAGGACTACGCGCCATGTGCAACCATCACCAGCTAATTAATTTTTTTGTTTTTTTTTTTTTTTTGTAGAGACAGGGTCTTGCCATGTTGCCCAGGCTGGTCTTGAATGCTTGGTTTCAAGCAGTCTTTCCACCTCAGCCTCCCAAAATGTTGGGATTAGAGACATGAGCTGCTGCGCCTGCCTGGCTGCATTTCTTTTTTCATCAGTCTAGAGGTTTCTCACCTGGAATTTTCTTTCTTTATTTTTTTTTTGAGATGGAGTTTACTCTTGTTGCCCAGGCTGGAGTGCAATGGTGCGATCTCGGCTCACCGCAACCTCTGCCTCCTGGGCCCAAGCGATTCTCCTGCCTCAGCCTCCGCAGTAGCTGGGATTACACGCATGCGCCACCACGCCCGGCTAATTTTGTATTTTCAGTGGAGACAGGGTTTCACCATGTTGGTCAGCTGGTCTCGAACTTGCAACCTCAAATGATCCGCCCGCCTCGGCCTCCCAAAGCACTGGGATTACAGGTGTGAGCCACCATATCCGAATAACCTGGAATTTTCTTAATCCTAAGGACTGGCGAATGTAATAGAGATTATTAAGCTTTTTAAAAAAATAACAGCTTTGTTGAGATATCATTCATATACCATTCACTTCACCTCCTGAAAGTGTATGAATGAATGGTTTTTAGTGTGTTCACAGGTGGTGCAACCATTACAGCAATAAATCTTAGAACATTTTCATTACACCCAAAAGAAAACCCCATATCCATTTTAAAGGTTTTTTTTTTTTTTTAATACTCAAAGAAGTTTAACTTTTTTGTTAATGATAAAGCTGTATAGGCTAATATCAAGGTTTTAAAATGCAGGCTAGGATTGGGAGTTAAATTATTTTTTTGAAGGGAAAATGAATTAATAAATAAACAGCGTTGCATCCAGTCTTTCAAATGAGATGGAAACAAGCATGTACATCTCTGCCTTGCTCCATCCTCATCTATCAATGTGACGTCCATTCTGTGATGATTGGTGGCCAATGATGATTGCTGGCCAGTGATTGACGATTGGTGGCCAGTGATGGATGCCATATTGCAGGGACTTATTTTGAATTAAATGGGTAACAAACTGACTAATATTTCTGCTCAGTGGGTAGGTATGCTTTGTCCTGCTCGAAATGGGAGAACTTAGTTCAGAGAGCTTTTTCCATAGATGTATGATCCTGTCTGGTATATACTCCAGTTAGCCTGCTGTGCAGCTAATTCAGCTTTGCTGCATTTCTTTTGAAGTAAGCATCCTGATTTAATGACTTTTCCAAGGACTGCCTTTAGTGTGGCCTTGCCAAACTGATAGATGTCACTTTACTCAACATAGGCTGTAGCCCAGCCCGGGCTTTGGATTGAAAATGGGACTGTAAGATCCCAGTTGGCCCAAGGAAGGCGAGTCCATTTACTCATGATTCATCTTGAGGAAGAGGAGATGCTGAGAGAGCTGGCACCTGGCGTTATTCCAGGGGCCACATTACTTCCCGCCAGCCATGGCTTCCAGGTGTGAGATCCTTTCATGAATACCAGGAAAGCAGTGATCTATTAATAACTTTACCCCAGCTACAGTTCATGCCTCTAGAGTTACCATTGTGTGGATTTCCAGAACTTCTTTTCCTTTGACACTTATCTCTATCACTGTGGAGTTAGGCCTGTGGGCCACCCAGCTCTCACACACCCAAAGCCAGGGACTCCAGGAAGACACTCAATTTGGCAGTTAATACCTTCCCTTGGGAACTTTTGGAATTATTGCTTTATTTATTTAATCCTCTTCAAATAAGAGTTTGTATACTTTTCACTGCATGCTTAAAAAAAAAAAAGAAAAGCCAAAGACAAATACACAGAAAAGCGAACACAACACCCATGAAACCCCCATGACCTCAAACAAAAATCTTCCCCGCTGTTGCCTAAGACTTTGTGCTCTCTGAATGTGTGAATGAAGGAATGCTTTGAGTGGCTCTGCTGTGGGGAACTGCACGATTTTGGGTTATCCAATACTTGGCCTCTCTTTTCTCCCTTTTCTGCTGGACTGATTTGTCCTGTTTCCTTGGTTATTAGTACTTCCACAAGAAGGGAGAAGGAATTAAATTCGAAGGATGATTTCCACTTTCTAGCAACAGTTGGTGTAGAAACCCTGGGCTAGCCAGCGACAGTTTGGGAATATCTGATTATCATTATTTCTACTTTGATTCATCAAAAGGTGATTCTGTTTTGACTTGAAAAAAAAAACAACCCAACTTTGGTTTATGAACCAGCCCAACTCTGACAAGTGTGTTCCTGTTCCACCTACATCAGTTCTAGTTTCTCTAACTTCAGTGTGCAGAAGATTCAACCAAGGAAGTTCCTGGGCTCCACCCCTTGAGATTCAGTTTTCACAGGACAGGGGCTGAAAGGTTACATTTAGTCCCCAGGTCCTTCTGATACGGATTAACTAGGGCCTGACTTTGAGAAACACTGCCCTGGAATTTGCACTTGCTATTCAGGTACTAGCCCAGCCTTCTCTGTGATTAAATGCTTGGCAGTTAACAATGTATAATTATGGTGTGTGTCGTTTCCAAGGCAACATGCATCTGTCACTCCTGCTGAGGCTGGGAAGATTGAAAGGGGCCATGGAGAGGCTGCAGTCACAGTGAGGCCTCCAGATTCATGCCATCAAAGTGTTTCATGATGACTGGGTTTTCACACCATTTATCCAAGGGCCCTAATCAATGACAGCACCAAGAATGAAAGTAGACACATTGGAAGCCAGAGAGTCACTGGGTGACTTCTAGAGGTAGCAACAAGCTCATGAAGAAGGATGAGTACGACATTCAGTGGCTTGCACTCCCCAACCATCCTCTCATGTCAGTTTTTTTCAGAATAATAAGGATGTGGGGGAATGTGAGATGACCTGACAAGGCTTCTGAAAACAGTAGTTAACTGTGGTAAACGTGTGCCTGCTATTCCTCAGTTCTCCTCTGGGATGGTGCTGTTAAAGGTCACCTGTTCTCACTTGCAGTGGGCTTGATGTGACATTTATTGAGCATTTACTATGTGATGGAAACTTTCATATAGATTATCTTGCCTTTTTTGACCTAAGTGTATTTTCATTTTTTTATCTACATGCAAAGATTACACATTTTGTATATTTCCAAATGTAATGAAAAAGGTAGAGTCTGTACATGTTTGCCGGGCACAGTGGCTCGTGACTGTAATCCCAGCTCTCAGGGATGGAGAGGCTGGAGAATAGCTTGAGCCCAGGAGTTCGTGACCTGCCTGGGCAATATAGCGAGACTCCATTCTCCACAAAAAAGGAAAAAAAAAAAAAAAAAGATAAGGTCTATACATGTTTTAACACAGGATTTGGCTTTTTGGTTTTAGTTGTAAAACTGTATAGGGCAGTGCTGGATAGAACTGGAGGCCGTTATTCCAAGGGAAGGAACTATGGAATGGAAAACCAAATACCGTATGTTCTCACTTGTAAGTGGGAGCTAAGCTGTAAGGATGCAAAAACATACAGAGTGATATAATGGACAGTCAGGACTAGGGGTAGGAGAGGTTGGGAGAGAGGTGAGGGATAAAAGACAACATATTGGTTGCATTAAAATCTCAGAATTCATTGCTAAGGAATTTGTGTATCAAAAAACTACCTATATACCCAAACTATTGAAATTAAAAAAAAAAAAACCACCAAAACCATATATGGCAGTGAAAACATTCAGCCACTAGTCAGGCCTTAGGGTCTGGTTCTGAATCTTATCATGAATAGGCTTTGTGACTCAAGCAAGTTTCAAAACTTGTCTGAGGCTCTGTTTCTACTTCTGCGAATGAGGCACTTAGACTAGACAAGCAATCTTGACTTTTGAAGGGTGGCAACTACCTCGTAGAATCCAGTGAAAACTCGGAGCATTCTTCCCTGAAAAAGGTAAATGTATGCTTGCTAAAAGATAATTACATTCAATTTCCAGGGGACCACAGACCCATGTTAAATGAAATGATTGCTTAAGATTCAGCTGCAACTCAGAATTGCTGAGTCCCACAGGACCCTGAGAGTCTTGCATTGTTTAGAGAGGCCCCCTGAGGAATGAGCTATTTGATGAGGGAGGTTTTGTTGTTCCTGGCATTTTTCACTAACTGCCCTGTGCCTTCTGGGGAGGGGAGACGGGAACAAACACTGAGAAAAATAAATAGGGAATGAGTGGCATCTGGAATATGAACTGTTTTCTTCATCGCTTTCACAAGGAGGTAGATGGCATGATTGCAGCACAGAAGATATGTCGAAGAATTACTTGAACATAGAGATATAGCATTTTGTATAGTGACAGTTAAGCAGTAACTTAGACTTGCTCTATTTTAATGTTTTAGAACTCACTGATACAGAAATCTAAGAAGGTCCAGTTCATAGAAGCAGAGAATAGAATAGTAGTTACCAGGAGCAGGGGTGGGGGTGTGGGAGTGGGACGGTGGGGGAGGTGGATGGGGAGATGTTGGTCAAAGGATGCAGCATTTCAGTTAGGAGGAAAAGATGAAGAGATCTATTGTGCAACATGGTAACTATAGTTAGTGTATTGTATACTTGAAAAATTCCTGACAGTAGATTTGGAGTGTTCTCATCACAGTGAAATAATAAGTATGTGAGGCAATGCATATGTTAATTAGCTCAACTTAGCCATTCTACAATATATGCATATTTCAAAAGTCATGTTGTACACCATAAAAGTATATACAATTTTTATTTGTCAGTTAAAACAAATGTTAGTAAGTAGGAAAAAATGGAAGTTTTGGTTAATTTGAAAATGTCAGAAGCTTCTAGGGAGTATATTATAAATGGAAATATGTTATTTACCACTCCTCAGCTGTTAACTGACCACCTTCCCAACCCAGCCCTGCTCTGTCTCCTTCCCATGACCCAAAGTTGTAATCCAATCAAGACAGAATACCTTATTTGGAAACCTACATATGTCCTTTTTTTCTCTGCTTAGGTGTTGAAAAATCTCTAGAGCTTTGGAAGGCTGAATGGACTAAACATGAAGAGCTTGAAAGCGAAGTTCAGGAAGAGTGACGTGAGTATGCGGTGACTCAGAGTCTGGCTGTTCCTTCTCCACGGAGCTGCAGAAACGCTCCTCCCACCTTGATAAGGCACTGCTGAGTTAATAAACTACAGACACTCAAGTGCTCTTGGCCCCAGCTCAGGGTAGCTTCTGTAGATGGCATGCTCTAGGTTCCTTGCTGTTTGTGTGCGTAGCTTTCAAAATGCTTTTTTTCTTTAATTCTGGGGATCTGTGCCTTGTAGAGAAAGGAACCGTCACGTTAAACATCTTCAAAGGAAGAATCAGTAAAAATCTCAACATTTCTAAGGTTGCCAGAAATCCTGATTCAGAATGTTGTTTTTAGAAGAAGCTAGTCTCTCTCATGAGGGTGGTTCAGGAATGACATATTAGCATGGTTCATCTTTGGCTTTAGGAAACCTGTTCAACTCTGTTAAGGCTTTTGTGGTAAAATGGTATCTATTGCTGCCCGTACCTTTCCTCCCCCTGAATTCCAGGGGCTCTTCCTCATTTGTTGTCTATCATAAAAGACTCTGGATTGGAGGAACCAGTTATGATGTAAGAGTTCTGAAACAAAGTCTCCCTTAGGAGAAAAGGGAGAAAAACGTAGCAGAGGGGTTGTACACGGTAATATTTTTTTAAAAGGTCGCCCCATAAACCCTTCTATGATCCCAGTCTTGTACTAGCTGCATTCCAGAAACTCTGAGCAGAGTTGTGGAATGGGAGAAATTAATGGAAGGGAATTAGATGGAAGCCAAGGTTTGTCACTCTCAAAATGGGCTTGTTCAGCTATCATTTCAGACGAGGTAATTAAAGATGAACCTGGATTTTATTGCTTTGCCATGAATTGTATTTTGACAGCTTGGCACAGCTGCATTTTTGCAATAAATGGAGACTGTGTCTTTTATGGCTAATATGTAACTTGCATACCTACTTCTGGCTGAAGCTTGTCTCCTGAGGCTGCATCATGACATGTAACTTACTGCCCTGATAAAACCCAGGCTAGATGAGATGCTTATGGGATGATGGTAAAATACCGACCCACTTAAAGAAAGCACTGGGAAGCATTATGAAAAAAGTTGGTCTCACCTTCTTATCCTTTAGGTAAATTAAATAAAACTCACAGAGTGCAAAGAGACTTTGACAAAGACATGAAACTAGCTGTTGGCCAGAGTGAAAGTCCTGGTCATCCAACTTCTAAGAAACCTCCTTCAATCTCATCGTCTGCTGGCTGTATGTTATGCAGCCTACATATCTCCCGTGGCTTTCAGCTAAGGAGAAAAAGGCAATTAAATGGAAAATGTTGCGCAATTCAGCAGATAGGGGTTTCTAAATTATGTGACCAGGTTAACAAATGCCTTTTTCTATTCCAAGGGAATCTAGGTAGCTTTCATTTACATAAGTTAAGATTATTTTTAGCAAAATTTCATCAGTCTAGACTTCCATGTATATGAACAGGGGCCCAGAGGAATGATAGGCACATAAACTTTTGGTTTAAAAATCAAAAACTGGTGGCAGTAGGGAGGGTGTTGCCGGAATCCAGTTAGAAAAACTGAAATATTTCCATGATTTAAAAAAATCCACTGTAATAACACTAGTAAAAGCTTCTGGGATTTGGCAGCAGAAAAGGCTATGATTTTGGCAGTTAGTGCTAAGAGAAGAAATGTTGAGAAGCAGACCTTGGGGAGGAGAGCCTGAGGAGGAGGAAATTGGTATAATGGAGTCCAACAATTTCAAATGGCTCTCCACATCCAAATTGTTTCCCCAAGCCACAGAACTGTACAGCTAAATGGAGGGAATAAAAAAAGACAACAACAAAAACATTTCAAAGCCCTGTTTGTTAATCAACCGTATGATAATAATGCTAATAATAATTAACCATTAGGAAGTATTAACCAAATGTCGGGAGCTATGCTAAGCTTTTCACATGAAATTCATTTACTCTTGCCACAAATCTTATGTGGTGGGTATAACTATTAAGCTCATTTTACAGATGAAGAAACTGAGGCCTTAGGGACATGCAGTCATTTGTCTGGGTTCTTAGAACTTTAAGTTCTAGAACCAGTTTTTCACTAAGGCAGCCTGATTCAAGAGCCCATGTTTCCTGAAAGAGGAATTTTGGGTGGAAAGTATATTTTAAGAAACTAAGCAATCTGCTGGCATGGTGGCTCACTCCTATAATCCCAGCACTTTGGGAGGCTGAGGCAGGAGGATCTTGAGTCCAGGAGTTCAAGAGTAGCCTGGGCAAACATGGTAAAACCCCATCTCCACAAAACAATTAAAAAATTAGCCACCTATGGTGGGCCACACCTATGGTTCCAGCTACTCGGGAGGCTGAGGTGGGAGGATGGCTTGAGCCCAGGAGGTCAAGGCTACAGTGAATTGTGTTCACGCCACTGCACTTCAGTCTGGGTAACAGAGCAAGGCCCTGTCTCAAAAAACAAAAAACAGAGCAATCTAGGGAGTAGCTTTAAAAGTGACTTTAGACTTGGACTTAGGTTTGTGGCCCTGGACAAGTCTCTTACTCTTCTGAAGCACAGATTCCTCACTGGAAAAGTGGAGGAAATAATATTAGCCCCATAAGGTTGGGGTGACAGTTAAATGCATTAAATGAATGTTGGCTGGGTGCGGTGATTCACACCTGTGATCCCAGTACTTTGGGAGACTGGGGCGGGAGGATCACCTGAGGCTGGGAGTTTGAGGCCACCCTGACCAACATGGAGAAACCCGTCTCTACTAAAAATACAAAATTAGCCGGGCATGGTGGCGCACGCCTGTAATCCCAGCTACTCGGGAGGCTGAGACAGGAGAATTGCTTGAACCCGGAGGGCGGAGGTTGTGGTGAGCCAGAGATCATGCCATTGCACTCCAGGCTGGGTGAAAGAGCAAGATTTAGTCCTAAAAAAAAAAAAAAAAAAAAAAAGAATGTCAAAAATCTTAGGGCCTGGTGCTCAGGAGATGCTTAGTAAATATTTGTTTCTTCCTCCTAATTAGCAACTGGTAATAAAAAGTAGGATTCAAAAAGTTTACATGGTCTGGAGGGTAGAATAATCTGGTAACAGTTGCTGCTGCCAAACAGGGAAACTGAGAGCTGGGAGGGAGTGGAGAAGGGAGGCTTGTTTTCCAATGTATGCCTTTGATTTGGAAGTTCTTGATATATGTACATGTATATCATGCATATATATGTATTGTTAAGGAAAAACACATTTACAAACATTTACATTCAGTTGAATGAACCAAATTATAATTTTTTTTTAACCTGAAACAAGTGGTCTGTCTCAAAATATTTTAAACCATTGGGCATCACATTTTCCTGCTTGTCTGTGTGAGGGAAAAGGAGGAAGAAAGGATTCTTTGTATTTCTGGGGGGTAGGAAGAGGAGAATAGCAGATCAGGTTCTGGCGCTTACATAAAGAAGACAGGTGACCCACTGGTGTGATCGCATTTCAGCGAGCCTGTGTCTGGGAGGTCTGTGGCCAGATCGGTTTGTGGCCATTGCGAGCAAAATCCAGGAGTAAACATAGGATGAAAGTGGCCCAAGGGGGCCTCCTATGGATGGCCTTCAGGTCACTCTGTGACCCCAGGGCCATCACGTGGGTAAAGATTGAATGGGAGTGTCCTTTCCGGAAGACTTGACAACTGGCACTGTGTCAAAGACAGATGTGAGTTTGGTAGGGAATGCGCCTGACTCTGAGGGCTGTGGTTAGACAGTGTCATTGTCCAGTGGTTTTGATTCTTAAGTCTATTTGGGACCCTGCAGATAACCCACAGAGGCTAAACAGCATTATGAAATTTCTATGATGGATAACCTTTTTTACTTCACATTTATAACTTTATTTTGGGAGTTCTTAAACTTGAGTTGTTAGATAGTAGATAGGATACAAGAGAAATGCAAATATGGTTGTTGTCTTTAAAAAGCTGATAAACCTCGGTGGGAAGAGAAAAGAAAAACATGTAGGAAACAATTAGAGCAAAATACAAGCAGTATAGACTATAGATACTCGAGGTACCTTTAAGATGATATAACTAACTAGTTATTAAGTTGTAGGGCCTGGTGATAAATGCTATAAATTTTCAGAGGGCTGAATCATTGAGAATGGGAGAATTTGGGGAGCTTTATGGAGGTGGAGCTTCATGCAGGCTTTGCTGGTAGGAGTCAGATCCAAATTCATTCATTCTTGCATCTCATCAGTTAAATTTATCCAGTTGTCTCACCACCATTTGTTGAGGAGACTATTCTTTCCCTCATTGAATGATCTGGTCACTCTTGTCAAAGACCAATTGCCTGTAGATATGTAGGCTTACTTCTGGACTCCCATTGGAAACGTGGTTGGGAAGAGGGGGAAAGGTCAGAAGGTCAATCAAGGGAGGCAGCTTGCAGCACAGTGGGTTAACTCAGTCTCAAAAATGGCCCTTGACATACAAAATAGTAATATTAATAGTTCAGGAGCCCAGAAGAGTGCCCATGGCATGTCCCTGAGTATTTAAAAGAAGAATACTATAAAGTTTTCATCCTAGTTTTAAAAATGGATAGACTGATTTTTATGCTTATTAAGCAAGCACAGAGTTCTCAATGATCATTATTTGTATCTTTTATGACCATAGCTTGAAAAAATAGCTTCTTTACCTCTTTAAATATTTGCAGCAGCTAGTATGTGGTTCCACAGGGGAAAATGAGCTGTCATCATGAAAAATGAGGCCAAAAAGTTTGGGATTTCCCTTTGCTAATAAAATGCTCAGGCTTCTGGAATTTCTTTGTAGATGCCAGTTTTCAGTGACTTGAGTGAAATGGGTGGAGGTTGAGGGATGGGAAATGGGGTTGAAAGATCTTTGTAACAAATCTTGAGAAATGTCACTCAAACGTGATCGAGGCCTTCACCGTTTACTTTGAGGGTGTGTGCTTAATTTGATGAAAGATTTATTCCCAATTATATATTTCATTGTAATAGGGAAGCAGCGGACATTCCATTAAAAAAATCAAAACAGCCAGTTTAAAGTGACAGGCTCTAAGAGAGATTAAATTGATGGTATACCTTTACATAGCAGCTACTAACTATTGTAGCTTTCAGCCAAGGAAATGCATACACCCCATGAATCTTGAAGAACCAGGCATATCCTGCTCAGACAGAGGTTTGAGTTTGTTGCCTATTAAGATAACAGTTCACGGCAGGGCATGGTGGCTCACACCTGTACTCCTAGCACTTTGGGAGGCCAAGGCGGGTGGATCACCTGAGATCAGGAGTTCGAGACCAGCCTGGCCAACATGGCGAAACCCCGTCTCTACTAAAAATACAAAAATTAGCTAGGCATGCTGGTGCATGCTTGTAATCCCAGCTAGATCGGGAGGCTGAGGCAGGAGAATCGCTTGAACCTGGGGGGCAGAGGTTGCAGTGAGCTGAGATCACGCCCCTTTACTTCAGCCTGGTTGACAGAGTGAAACTCCATCTGTAAAAAAAAAAAAAAGATAACAGCTCTCATGAGGGTCGACAACCAACATCTCTGCCAAGGTATTTTTTTCAAGAGTTTTTAGTCATTTATAGTAAGTTTTTACAAATGCTGGAGCCTCCTTCCCTTACCACACACACAATGGGAGTATTTAAAATCCAAGTCTCTCTGTAGACATAGGAACCTTGGCCAAATCTATTTCAAGCTAAGCCTTTTTTTTTTAAAATAGACATGATTTTTAAAAAATCAGTGATGACCCCACTGGGTGGAGGTAGGAGACTTTACTAAAGTTCTAGAGAGAAATTTGGTCAAATTTGTGCCATGCTACATATTTTCTAGGTCTTTTCAGCCTGTTTTAAATGGAGAACCTGCTCACTGCCTGATTTTGCCTGGTATTAGTTTGCTAGGACTGCTGTAACAAAGGGTACCACAAACCAGGTGGCTGAAACTAAAGAAATGTATTGTCTCAGAGTTCGGGAGGCTAGAAGCCCAAGATCCAGGTACTGGCAGAGTTGGTTCCTTGTGAGGGCTGCGAGGGCGAATCTGTTCCGTGCTCTGACCTAGATTCTGGCGGTTGGCTGGCAGTTTTTGGCTCGCAGAAGCCTTGCCCCATCTCTGCTTTCATCTTCATGTGGCATTCTCCCTCTGTGCATGTGTCTGTGCCCAGATTCCTCCTTTTCATAAAGATGCCACTCATAGTGGATTAGGGCTCACTATAATGACCTCATTTTAGCTTGATTACCTCTGTGAAAACCCTATCTCCAAATAAGGTTACCTTCTGAGGTTACGGGGAGCTTTAGGACTCCAACATATGAATTTTTGGGAGGACACAAGTCAACCCATAACATAACTCCATACCCTTCCATCCTAGAACAGTTACTCCAAAGCCCTGGCATTCCCCCACTGAGCTGGCACTGTCAGACCTTAGCTCCACTGTTTGTCCTTGGGACTATTTTCAGCATCTAAGAGAGTGAGGCTGGAGCATCACAGTTTTTCAGTGGGTGCCACTGCATAATATTAACAGCAAGAGGGAACACGTATGGATGGCCAACCTCCTATTACAGGAATAAGGAGCTCTCATGGATTGAATGCTCACCAGGTGCCAGGCACGGTCCAAAGCCCCTTTGCATGCTCTTCGTCATTTAATGCTTACAAAACTCTATCCAGTAAAGACCATTGCTACAATGCAGTTGATAGAGGAAGAAATGAATGTTGAGGGCGGGTAAGTAACTTGGCCAAAGTCAAACATTTGGTAAATAACAGAAAGATGGTAACTCTCCTGGTTTTTCTTGATGGGAGAGCGTTGTGTGCTGTCAACCATGGCACATGCTTGCTAACAAGTTCCTGGTTCCTAAATTGTGAAGCTTCAAACTGCATAAAATAGATGTTACCCTGTTGCTCTAAGCTTAAATAAGACCTCTACAGTGATTTTACGTCACCACAAATTCATCCACAGTGGCAAAGCTCACCAACGTCAGCATTATTCCTCCTGTGACAGGGAAAGATTCTTTGTTTCCTGAGAGCCAAATGCATTTCAGTTCTGAAGGGAGGAAGAGCAGATGCTGCTTCTGCTCTTCCAGTGGTGCCAATAAAACATCTCTCTACATGGAGCTCCATTGTGGGCTAAATGGGTCATAGCTTTATTCTATTTACCCCAGACCGTAATTCTCAGTTAAACATAATACCTTTCCAACTGGAAACCAATATGAAACCCAGGGCTTGACCCCTAAACTTGGGGAAATATCCTAGTCTACACAAGTAATGAGTCATTTAGACCATTCTCTCTTACGTCTTTATTCTGCATTAATTACCTGATCATTTTGAATGAAGGCTGTTGTTGACCTACATGTTTTTTGTTTGACAAATTCTTTTATGAACTTCTCCTTGGGAGTGAAACAGAAATTGCTTCTGAATCATCCTGTGGATATTTTCAGTTGAGTTTCTACCTAAAGATCTTTGCTGTGTGGATGTAGTTATTTTCAACTATATGGCAATACAGGGGCCAGCGTCGGCCAAATGTTCAGTATGTCTATAAAGATGACGTTAGTGACTAGAATTGGCTTTCCTTTTGCTTGAGTCCCTCCCTTTTTGCTTGAGTCTTCCCTTTTAAAACAGGAAAGTCAGTGTGTTCTGGTCAACTTGATTATTCAACGATTAGAGTAGTTTTTATTGTATTCATGAAAATGCTTTCACTTTTTGGGAAGCGCTGCCTGAAAGGATTTCATTTTTATTTGCTTGGGAGGCCGAATGATCTGATGGTCTCTAGCTGGTTCCTGCCTCCTGGGCTGCCCAGTGGGCTGGTCAGCTGGAAAGTGTAGAGGTTTATAATGTAAGAATAGAACAAGGAAAAGTTTAAGGAACCGCATATTCTCCTTGGATATGTTTGTTCTAAGATGTATTTCCCAATGCTGAGAATGTTTCTGTAGCAACTTTTCAGATTTAGGCTACGATTTTGGAAGAGTTTTTGATGAGATTCAGTGTGAACTCATGAGTCTTTTCATTTTGTGTCTGTGTGTGTGTCAGAGTCTTGCTCTGTCACCCAGGCTGGAGTGTGGTGATGCGATCTTAGCTCACTACAGCCTCTGCCTCCCGGGTTCAGGTGATTCTCCTGCCTCAGCCTCCTGAGTAGCTGCGATCACAGGCGTGTGCCACCATACCCGGCTGATTTTTTTGTATTTTTAGTAGAGATGGGTTTTCGCCATGCTGCCCAGGCCGGTCTCGAACTCCTGACCTCAGGTGATTCGCCTGCCTTGGCCTCCCATATTGCTGGAATTACAGGTGTGAGCCACCATGCCTGGCCTGTTCATTCTTTGAAGGGTTGCTTCATAACTGAGAAGGTGCAGGGTCTTTCTGTGAGGTCCCAATGGGTATACTAATTAGGTACATGATAAGCTGCAATAACAAAATACCCTATACAGTAGCTCTAACAAGGTAGAATTTGTTTTCTTCTGAAGTAAATGTTTAAAAATAGTCTAAGAGCCAGCGGGGCAGCTCTGCTCCATAGATTAACCCAGGAACCCAAGCCCTTCTCCCGTGTCCTCTGTTACCCTCTAGAGCTGCTCTGTGCAGTGTGCTAGCCACTGGCCACATGTGGCTCTTGAGCATTTGAAATGTGCTAGTCCAAACTGAGATGTATACTGTAGGTGTAAAATACACACTAAATTTCAAAGACATTGTACCAAAGAAAGAATGTAAAATATCTTAATTTTTTGTAATTACACACTGATGTGCTACTATTTAGGACATAATTGGATTAAATAAATAGAGTAAAATTTATTTCACCTGTTTCTATTTACTTTTTTAATGTGGCTACTAGAAACATTAAAATGACGTAAGTCTTTGAACAGTGCTCCCCAGAGAACTAGAAAGAAGGAAAGTAAAGCAGAAGCACTTTCCTTTTTTTTTTTTCCTGTGACAGTGTCTTTCTTAGTGTCTTCCTTTGTGGTGCAGTCTGGAGTACAGTGGTGTCATTATAGCTCACTACAGCCTCAAACTCCTAGGCTCAAGAAATCTTCTTGCCCTGGCCTCCCAAATAGGACTACAGGCACATAATGCTATGCCTGGTTAATTTTCTTATTTTTTTGTATAGAGACAGTGTGTCACTATGTTTCCCAGGCTGGTTTTGAACTCCTGACCTCAAACAATACTCCTGCCTTGGCATCACAAAGTCCTTAGATTATGAGAGTGAGCCACCACACCCATCTAGCATTTTACTTTTTAAAGGATGTGAAACTGAAGGTACACAAATCATTGCCCTCACAGGGAACTGGTTAGAGCTTGCCCCAACCTAGCTGCAAGGGAGACAGGAAAACATATTCTCTTGCTGGCAGCCTCGAAACCAGTTAAGTCTCCAGGGAAAGGGGAGAATGGATACCAGGGATGATTAACTCAGCCATAGGCAGTTTCCACAGAGGGTCTTGTTTGAGACTTGGATGATAAAGGTGTGCCAAAGTGTTCTTAAACCTTAGTGACTTTTATGGTTTGTCTCCTTTTATGCCAGAAGTAACTATTGATGAGTGCTTGCCCAGGACCCATTGTCCTATTGGTAGAAGTCTATTGCAGCATGCTGCTGTAGGTGAAGTTAAACGCTTTTCCATGTTAGAAATGGAAACTGCTGGCTGGGTGTGGTGGCTCACGCCCACAATCCCAGCACTTTGGGAGGCCGAGGTAGGTGGATCACCTGAGGTCAGGAGTTAGAGACCAGCTTGGCCAACATGATGAAACCCTCTCTCTACTAAAAATACAAAAATTAGCCAGGCATGGTGGGATGCATCTGTAGTCCTAACTACTCAGGAAGCTGAGGCAGGAGAATCGTTTGAACCTGTGAGGCAGAGGTTGCAGTGAGCTGAGATTGTGCCACTGCATTCCAGCCTGGCCGACAGAGTAAGACACCATCTCAAAAAAAATAAATATATAAAATAAAAGAAATGGAAACTGCTCTTGAGTGTTACCAGCTGGTGACATTAGGTAACTAGTTAGGCTTTTCCTTTTATGTCCTGTAATATATTGGTGACCTGATCTGATAAGGTGTGGGATGAACAAGGGTTTGTTTTTAAGTACACCATTTTACCATCATAATCTTGAGGTTCCTTTCCCAGATAGGAACTATCATGACCTGATCTCATACCTTCATTGAAAACTTTGGGAATGGTATAAGCCTGTAAGTTTATGTTGTAAGCTTAGCTTTAAGTTACTCTTTAAGTCAGTGTATTCAGTCAATATGTAACTTATAAAATTGTGAAATTTGAGGATTCTTAATTATATTGATTAGTTTAATCTGAACCTACATGACATCTGACTCAAATTTTAGGCCTAGAATTCTGAGCAAAACTTTAGAACAAATGTAAAAGAATATTAAAAATGGTAGAATATCCACTTCTACTTCCTAGATATGTAACTTTATTAATATAACCTGTGATCTTATTCACATTTTTGGTTGCCATGTTGTCCTTTTGGTTAATATTGGGTTTATTGCTGATTCTTTTCTCCCATTGTTGCTTGTAAAGCCTCCCCTCCCCTCCCCTCTCCCCTCTCCTCTCCCCT
>NW_012109508.1:661328-716291 GCF_000951045.1 Mandrillus leucophaeus | reverse complement strand
ATTGAGGCTGAGGCCAGCACTTCCCTTAAAGCATCATCATGAGGATTAGGATAAAATCTGACACAAAGAAACTTCTCAATAAATGACAGCTGCTGATGCTGGTCACCCCAGTGCCTAGCATAGTGCCTGCATCTGTAGTTCCTATAAGTGTGTGTGTGATGAATGAATGGTCTCAAAACGTCCCATCTAGTTAAGGTCTGATGACTGACACACATGAAACAATTAGGGCAGTGCCAGGTTTGTGCCATTCACAGTGAACTCTGGTGTGTGGCTATTCACCATCATAGGAGTTTAGAGAAGGCTTCGTAGAAGGGGTGAGTTAGGGGCTGAGCTATCGTGATTGGGTAGGTTGGAATTGACAGAGGAAACCAGTACTAATGAGTAGAGGTGGGGTGAAGAGACTCTAATGGAGAAGGATATACACATGGACAAGTAACAGAAAATCAAGTTTGATGGGAGGTATGGGCCTCTCTATACCTCACTGAAAGCCTGGAACGGGTGGGGTGGGTGAAATAGAAGAATGAGGTTTCAAGTTGATTATATTTTCACTGTAGGATGATTTGGGGTTTTGAGAGACTGTAACTAGAAAAGGGGGCCAGGACTAGGGCCAGGGCGAGGCTGGCGGCTGCTTCGGGGCAAGAAGGATGGGATTTGAGTGGGTGTGGGGACAAAGAGCAAGCAGGGAGGGAGCCTAGATTCCCTGCTGATACACAAAGGAAAGTCTCTCTCTTGCCGCCACACCCTGTTCTGGCCACGCCAGCCAAGTGTGAGTGCCCCTCATCTCCTGAGAAATCTGGTGTAGGCTTATTTGTGCACTTGCATTTCATTAGGCAACGTGGTGGGAAGACACACTAGAAAACATAAAAGGTGAGAGCTCTTTGATTAAACAAGAATGTTTGGGGACAACTATTTGCCACTAAAATGGCTATTAGCTGCTAGGCATCATTCTAAGCAACTTAAACTGTGATTTATTTATGCCTCTCATTAGAGAAGTGCTGTATGTATTCCCAGTTTACAGACGAGAAAACTGCAACATGGTATCTTGCTACATTGGTTTCCAAAAGTGGCTGTAACAAAGTACCCTAAAGGGAGTGGCTTAAACCGGAGGAGCAACCTCAGGTCCTTCTGGGGCTGTGAGAAAGAATCAGCTGTGCCTCTCCCCAGCTTCTGGTGGTTTGCTGGCAGTCTTTGGTGTTCCTTGGCTTATAGGAGCATCATCCTGATCTCTGCCTCATCTTCGTATAGCGTTTTCTCTGTGTGCATGTTTGTTTCCAAATTTCCCCTTTAATAAGGACCTCGGTTGTATGGGAGTAGGGGCCCACCTTATTCTTAACTAATTGCAGCTGCAGTCCCCCTATTTCTAAACAAGGTTACATGCTGAGACACTGGGGGTTAGGACTTCAACATATGGATTTTGGGGTAAACACAATTCAGCCATAATTCTTGTCCAAATCACAAAGGTAAAGTAGGGTGCAGAACTTGCACCTGGGAACTCCGGGTGCAGAGCTAGTGTCCTGCCACTGCCGGTGCACATGGGTGTTTGCTGTCAGGAGAACAAAATATGATGATTCCAGCTGACCAAGTAAAGGCCTGGACTTGAATTTCAAATTCCTCATTCCAATTTCCACTGGCAGCTGACAGATAGTAATCATGGGTAAACTTTGACCAAAACATGCTTCAGTGACAGGGACGCCTAGGAGCCAGGTACAGGATTAGCTTTCAGAAGTCTTCTGGGGCTAAAGATAAGGGGGGTGGGGAGAAGGGTGGAGAATATGGAAATCAAAGTGGTCAGACTAGTTTTGAGCAGGGGTGGGGCCTGGAGAAGAGGCCTGAAACGCAAATTGGGACCTGAGACTTAAGATAGGTATGTTTTAAAATAACAAGTATGTTTTTTGTTTTAAAATAACAAAGGGTATGATTTAGCCTAGGTTGACTGTGCTTGTGAAGGTTTGCTGCACAGTTTTCCCCTGAGTGGTGGTTTCTGGTGCTGGGTTCACGTCTTTGGGAGTTGTAGGTGCCTGGTGAATAGCTGGAAGGTGGACTGTTTTGTAAGCTGTGGTCAGTGTTCAGTGAGTTAAGTCCAACAGTCATCGGAGTCTATTGCTGTAGACTTTTTAGATGCACTTGGAAAAGCCACCTAAGCCCTTTCCCCGTGGTGAACAAGTGGCTTTAGGTGGCAAGTGGCAGTCTTGGGCACAGTAGGACGTGTGGGATAATTGTCCTTGCTCTCCCTGCAGTTCCAGCCCAGTTCCTACACTAGTCATTGTGTTGAGTGAATGAGTGACTAAATGTAAAATGGAAATACTGACAGTTTATCGTCACCACCCTGTGGTCCCTCTCTGTTTAGTATTTACCACTTCATCCATATCATGGACAGAAACAAAAGGTCAGTAGAGTTTTCGGGATGTGTTTCCGTTAGAATGCTCTGCATGTCCTCTTGGCCGTGTCTGTGCTGTGTGAAATTAACAAGCATCATTGGAGGCCTTGGCTTGTTACCTATAATCTACCTGTATGCTTATTTTGTACCAGACTGTGAAATTATTTTGTATCTATAGCTCATTAGCTCAAGTGGTTGAAGAACCACACTGAGGAACCACAGTTATGAATTTAGACCTTATGTAGGCTAATTAACTAGCCTGTGTTCCCTGGGCAGACAATTACCTAAATTGAGACCCAGTTTAACTGACTGGCATCTGTGTCTGTGGTCAAAAGAGAGCCTGACTCATTAAGAACACTACCATTCCTTACCAGAAATGGTAAGACAGTCCTGGTTTTGATGGGGCAGCTCTGTCAACCTCATGTAAAAGATACTATTGAGGACTAAACTCCGATTTTTTGATCTTGCCCAAATTTCTATCTAAGGGATCTCGGGAGTCATGCCCTACAAGCCACAAATTCCCATCAGAAGGATTTTATTTGACCCTATATATCATGACTTATTTTCCAAACTGACTCTGGCATAACATTACGAGACAAGGAAGAAAATTAAAATATTTTACCCGAAAATATGTTTATTTGTCATATTTTGAAATGGCCCTGCAAAGCTCCTTCTTTGTCGGGGGGAAATTTGCATCTGTAAAGAATCTCTATTAACGTAGCTAGATCTTTTTCTTCCAGACCCTCCCAAATTCTAAAGAGATTAAGATCTGAATAGGAAACATTTATCATCTATTGCCTCTAAGGACAGCCACTGTAAGACTCCACAAGAACTTTGGTCTCCATAATCTTTATCTTAACCTGAATATTCCCTTTCTACCTATCCCAAGTCTTTAGATAAACTCAACCAACTGTCAACCAGAAAATGTTTAAATTCACCTGTAGCCTGGAAAGCTGTCCCCCCCAACCCCCTCTTACAGTTGTCAAACCGATGTATTTCTTAAATGTACTTGATTGATGTCTCATGACTCTCTAAAATGTATAAAACCAAGCTGTGCCCCGACCACCTTGGGCACATGTTCTCATGACTTCCTGAGGGCTGTGCACGGGCCATGGCTACGCATATTTGGCTCAGAATTAATCTCTTCAAATATTTTACAGAATTCGACTCTCTTTTTTTTTTTTTTTTGAGATGGAGTTTTTTTGCTCTTGTTGCCCAGGCTGGAGTGCAATGGCGTGATCTCGGATCACTGCAACCTCCGCCTCCTGGGTTCAACTGATTCTCCTGCCTCAGCCTCATGAGTAGCTGGGATTACAGGTGCCCACCATGACACCCAGCTAATTTTTTGTATTTTTAGTAGAGACAGGGTTTCACCATGTTGCCCAGGCTAGTCTCAAACTCCTGGCCTCAAGTGATTCACCTGCCTTGGCCTCCCAAACTGCTGGGATTGCAGCCTGAGCCACCGCACCCGGCCAAGAGTTCAACTCTTTTCATCAACACTATGATATCATTATTCCGTTCTTACACATTTGTGAGTCATTTAGCCATAGTTTGTCAGAAAGATTCTGGACAACTTCCTCCTAGCTAGGGAAGAAATTCTCTAGAATGGTCGACCAACTCTCAAGACAGAAACAAGTCTCAATTCCAACTTGGTCAACACAGTGAAACCCCGTCCCTATTAAAAATATGAAAAATTAGGCTGGTGTGGTATGCACTTGTATTCCCATCTATTCAGGAGGTTGAAGCAAGAGAATCGGTTGAACCTGGGAGGCGGAGGTTGCAGTGAGCTGAGATCACGCCCCTCACTCCAGCCTGGGTGATCCAGCAAGACCCTGTCTCGGGCGGGGGGACAAGTAAGCGGGGGAAGAAACAGGTCTCATTTAATCAGGTTAAAAGCAGTGAATGTTCGGTATCCCAGGCTCTGTTACCTCAGTCAAGCCCGTTATGGGCCCCGTTCACATTAACATCTCACTTCACTACTACAAACCCGTGCTTTATAAACAATGCTCGGGTTGGCCACTGTTATAATTTTGGACCCACTTAAGGAACGCTATGGCAAGTAAATAGCCTTTTGTTTTTTGTTTTTTGTTTTTTTTTAAGACAGAGCTTTGCTTTTGTTGCCAGGCTGGAGTACAATAGCGTGATCTCGGCTCACCACAACCTCTACCTCCCAGGTTCAAGCGATTCTCCTGCCTTAGCCTCCCAAGTAGCTGGGATTACAGGCATGTGCCACCACGCCTGGCTAATTTTGTATTTTTAGTAGAAACGGAGTTTCTCCGTGTTGGTCAGGCTGGCCTCGAACTCCTGACCTCAGATGATCCTCCTGTCTCAGCCTCCCAAAGTGCTAGGATTACAGGTGTGAGCCACCATGCCTGGCCATAAATAATCTTTAAAAAGGAATTTATTGTAGTATTATTTATATTAATGAAAAACGAAGAATAACCCAGATGTTGGGAGTAGACAAATTGTTATATCCACAGAGAGGAAAGTTTTAGAGTCATTAAAAATGTTAAGCTTAAAACTATGCAGCAACTGGGAAAATGCATATGATAAAATAAGTGGAGAGAAATTCAAGTTACAAAATTGTACATTACATTATAATTACAACACATAAAAAAAGCATATGGTATACATCAACACCTCTTCTTAGAAATCCTAGGGAAACAAGGATGGGCATAAATATTTAGCTTTAAGGATATTCAGCATGGTGATAAAGACATAAAAATTAGAAACCACTTAAGTAAAAAATTTGTTCAGTATATTTTGGGCATATATTCTACAACCATTTAAAATGTTGCAGAAATTCACTAAAGAAAGCTATTTTATGTATTATTACTAAGAGACAAAAGCAAGTTCTAAACATGCTTGTGATGCTTAAAATGCTTTAAATGTGTTTCTATTTCTTAAAAAACATCATGGAGGATATCAACAAGGGTGAGAAGTCTCCAAAGACAGATCCAAGTTTTGTGGAGCTTGAGGTTTATATAAAAATCTATGGCAATCCTTCTTTAAAAACATCTTACTTTTGCAAATTTTACAACAACAGAAAGTATATACTATGTGAGCATATTAGTAGACCTTGCAAGGGGCCCTGAGGTTTAAGCTTTAGTTGCTTTATGGGAAATTTTCTCCTGGGGCTTAGGTCTGCATTTTGGGGGTACCCAGCACACTGCTTCAGATTCTAGCAGTTACCTTCTAGGCACTCAGCTGATAAAGATACAAGCCTTGTAAACAAGCTCCTTTAATGGAGTGGTTCTTTTATTTACCTCAATTGAGTACATCCATCTTTGTTGTAGTTCAGTCTTCTCAAGTGTGATGCCTGGACCATCAGTATCAGCATACATGAGGAATTGTTAAAAATGAACATTTTGGGGCTCCACTCCAGAGCTACCTAATTGGAAATTCTGGAAGTGGGGCCCAGTGATCTGTGTTTCAAAAGCACCTTCCCACCTTAGGTGATTCTGATGCAAATTGAAGTTTGAGGTCTAATCCCGCTCAGTCGTTGCCAGCCCCCATCACCATACCAGGAAAGCTTCTTAAACTACTGGTTACTAGCTTCTGCATCCAGAGGCTCTGTGTCCAATGAGAGGGAATGGTAACTCACCATGGCAAGCAAATAATTTACAGATTATGGCACTTTGAATAGAAAGAGGTTTAAATGGGTGACTGTAGAGATGAACACTTCCATGCCAGTACTTTGTCCTATTTGTCTTTACTAAACTCCTCCAGATAGTGAGTATCCATAATTACTTGACTGAATCACTGGACAATGTTGTCTGCACAGGTCCACAACTACTATCACTAAGAGTTAGTTTGGTTGATTAGTTAACCTCAAATTCTGTATACCCCACTTGACCGTCTCTAAACCCGCTGACGTTCTGTTTCCTTATCAGCAAAATAGAAATTTTAGAAGAGTACATCCCTCTTAGGGATATTCTGAGGATTAAATAAGATAGAAATGCAAAAGATATTATTCACTTCCCCTTTTCCAGATACTCTCTAATTCTATTCCCAGGTATATACTCCTATCTATCAAATCTTTTTAAAAACTCATTATTTCTTCCATTTCTGCATTCGATAAGCAGAATCTCATGAAAGTTTGGATGATGAAGAAATTGTTATCTTTATCTCCTTATAGGATGACTTCAGTTTTCTTGCCACACTTACTTACATTCCATGGGAAGTTGGAAAAGAAAATAGTCTTCCTGTGAGGATGGGACAAAGGTGTTAGCTTTGTGCTATTTACTCTTGTAGTCACTAGCTACATATCTGTCTAGCATGTGAAACGTGGGCAGAGCTGGTAAGGAACTGAATTTTTACTTATTTCTTTCTTTTAGAAACAGGGTCTCCCTATATTGTCCAGGCTGGCTGGACTCGACCTCCTGGGCCCAAGCAGTGCTCCCACCTCACCTCCTGAGTAGCTTTGGACTATAGACACATGCCACCATGCCTGGCTAATTTTATTTATTTTCATAAATTTAAATTTAAAAACAGATACTCAATGCAAATATTGGAAAATGCTTAAGTTTGGAACAACTTGGGTATGTGAATGTGTTTTTTCACCTCTAAGTCTCCTGAAATCTAAATAGATGTCAAGTATTTCCAATAAAAATGTAACATAGGAATTGAGATGTACAGTAAGTTTACAGAATTTTTAAAACCTAGTATGAAAAAAAGGAAAAATATCCCACTAACAGTTTTCATGTTGATCTCATGCTGAAATGATCATATTTTGCCTATCTTGTTATTTAAAAAATATGTTATTAAAATTAACTTCACCAGTTTATTTGTACTTTATAAAATGAGGCTATCAGGAAATATAACATGTGGCATTATATTATATATCTCTTGGCTAGCACTATGTTAGATCCTAAAAGAAAACTGAAGTGGAATGATACTGGTCACATACTGCTTGCTTAATGAACACAAACAGGTGTGAGCCCTTATACCTGGGAGCCACCAGCCCGCCTGCATTTACCTTTGTGGACAGATGTGTAACTACTTGCCTTTTTTCTTTTTCTGTTTTTGAGACAGAGTTTTGCTCTTGTTGCCCAGGCTGGAATGCAATGGTGCGATCTCAGCTCACTGCAACCTCTGCCTCCTGGGTTCAAATGATTCTCCTGCCTCAGCCTCCTGAGTAGCTGGGATTATAGGCATGCACCACCGCTTCCGGCTAATTTTGTATTTTTAGTAGAGACGGGATTTCTCCATGTTGGTCAGGCTGGTCTCGAACTCCTGACCTCAGGTGATCTGCTCACCTTGGCCTCCCAAAGTGCTGGGATTACAGGCATGAGTCATCACACCCAGCCCACTTTCCGTTTTTCTTTAGATTTATGCAAACATCCCCTGTATGTGCTCTCTGTCCTCTGAAGCTGCTGATTTAACGTCACTAATTTTTTATATGTAGCATGTAGCATCTCAATGAAATGCATTTTTAAATGCTGTGATTTTGGCCTTTCTGTGTTTTTTTTCTGTGAAGATTTTCCTGGCATAGGAATGTAATTGTTCTGCCCTAGTGTTTTTCTCTGTCCATAGAAGGGAGTTACCATTCTTGGAACTCAGATTTATAACCACTTCCTTATTTTTGTAATGCTTCCTAATATACTTTTTAAAAGGGACTTAACCTTCATATAATTCAGTTTTCCTTAAAATGTTTAATCACCCACTTTAGCAGCCTTGGCTTTGTATGACTCATGGAATATGTGTATCATTTTATTTTTTAAAGTTAGTCATTAAACTGAGCACCATGAAGATTTCTTAAAAGGTAAATATAAATAGAATGTCACTTAAGGATTATTTTCTGCTTTTGTATGGTTTTTCCCATATGTTGAGGGTTCTTGCTCAAAATATCTCAGACTGACTAATGGATTTTAGGTTGCTGTTTATGACACTCATGTTGACATTTGAAAATGATACTCGAACCCTGGAGTTCTGGACTTGATGGAAGAAATGTTTTATTTCGGAACTTCATTATACTGATGTTGGGCCTATTGTGTGATTATACTATATCACGGGAGACTGCAGGCTTTTTATTCCTGATCTGTATAGTTTATTCTTTGTTGCTGCCTCTTATTATTGCAGGAGAGGTTTTCTCTGCTTGAAACACCAAGTTATCTGGGCCATCTTAAGGGCAGAGAAATAATACTTGTGCCCTTTTTGTATATGCCTCATGGGATTCCTTGACCTTGAGCTTTGTCTGATGGATGACATTTAATGAAAAATAGCCCTTTTCTACTCCAGAAAAGTTTTTCATCTTCCTTAACAAGAGGAGTAACTGAGTCAGGACCATCAAAACTTGCAGCTCTTGCTCTACCCCACATCAACTGTAGCATATTGAGAGATGATAAATATGTAAAACGTGAAGCCAGAGAGGCAAAGAGGTCAGCCCAACATTTTACTGTTACTTTCAGATAGCATCAAAACTTGGCACATGATGTTGTGGACAGAACCACAGGCTATATTTACTCATCTTGATTCTGCCAATGATTTGTGTGTGACTCCTGCAAGTCAGTTGGCCTCCCTGGGTTTCCACATGGGTAAAATAAGATGCTCACGGCCGGACACGGTGGCTCACGCCTGTCATCCCAGCACTTTGGGAGGCCAAGACAGGTGGATCACCTGCGGTCAGGAGTTCGAGACCAACTTGGCCAACGTGGTAAAACTCTGTCACTACTAAAAATACAAAAATTAGCCCAACACGGTGGCAGGTGCCTGTAGTCCCAGCTATTCAGGAGGCAGAGGCAGGAGAATCGCTTGAACCCGGGAGGTGCGAGGTTGCAGTGAGCCGAGATCACGTCATTGTACTCCAGCCTGGCAACAGAGCGAGACTCTGTCTCAAAAAAAAAAAAAAAAAAAAAAAAAAGGCTCTCAAAAGTCTCATTAAGCTTTAAAATTCTGTATTTCCTGTTCAGGTCTCTTTCCAACTCCCTCTGCTCCTCATCCGTCTTTGTGTCCACTGATAATTGCTTCTGTAAGAGAGTACAAAAGCGATTCATTTATTTTTACTGGAGTTGTGCAAATCCCACAGGCATCTAGGGGAAAAAAACTACACATCTTAATTGAAGTGTGTTCCAGTCTCCCTCAGTACCTCGTCAAAATTTATCATCTTCTACTTGTCTATGACATTTCTTGTAATCTCTACTAATTGAGAACAAACAAGGGGGAAAGAATCTGGTCCTACTGTAAGTTATGATTGTAATAACCTTCCCTTGAAATAGGCAGTTATTTTTTCACATTTCCTTAAGCACATGGCAGAGCTGTAGACAGGAAATCCTCAAGCCTCTGACCGTCTCTCCAAGGGGAAAATCAAAGCTTTGCAAAAATGGCAGAAGAAGAAAGAGAGGGACATTGATACAGGGGCGGGAAAAGAGAAAGAAAGGAGGGAAGTGAAAGACTATGTCTTTATATGTCTATTGTATTTATGAGTTTGCTTTGTTTCTAAAGTGGAGTCAGGAAAGGTTATTATGTCAAGAAACTAGATAGTATAAAAGCTAAGCTACTCCTGAGTGTTATCTAAATATAAAGATATAATTTAATATACTCTTTAGAACCACATTTGAAATAATAAAACCGAAGTATAAGGGAACTTTGTGTTGTTTCTGAGACCGAGTTTCGCTCTTGTCACCCAGGCTGGAGTGCAATGGTGCGATCTCGGCTCACTGCAACCTCTGCCTCCTGGGTTCAAGCGATTCTTCTGCCTCAGCCTCCCAAGCAGCTGGAACTACAGGCATGCGCCACCACGCCTGGCTAATTTTGTATTTTTAGTAGAGTTGGGGCTTCTCCACATTGGTCAGACTGGTCTCAAACTCCCGACCTCAGGTGATCCGCCCGCCCTGGCCTCCCAAAGTGCTGGGATTACAGGCGAGAGCCACCGCGCCTGGCCAAAGGAACATATTTTTAAGAAGTCTGCAGAGTTCTGACAGTATAATCATGTCAGCAATTAAGTAATTGTCAACTAATTAGCCTGCATCTTTCGCAAAAACAACAAAAAAACTTTTTTTAGCTTAAATGTATTTAAAACATATTCCGTAGGTTGTGGGTATCTTTACATTTATATATTTGGATATTTTGCCAAGTTACAACAGTGAAAATAAAATGTCAGTAGTTAAAAAACCATGACAAAATTTAAAACCATTGGGGTAATTGATTATAAAAGATCATTATACCACAGATAAAATAAGTTGCCTGAGAACCTGCCTGGAGCCATTAGTTAAAACATTGCCAATCTAATAATTACAGAACTGGTCAGGCATGGTGGCTGATGCCTGTAATCCCATATCTTTGGGAGGCTAAAGTGGGAGGATTGCTTGAGGCCAGGAGTTTGAAACCAGTCTGGGCAACATAGCAAGACCCTATCTCTATAAAAACTTTAGAAGATAACTGGGCATGGTGGTGCATGCCTATAGTGCTAGTTAGGTGGGAGGAATGCTTGAGCCCAGGAATTTGAGGTTACAGTAAGCTATGATCATGCTTCTGCTCTCCAGCCTGGGCAATAAAGTGAGACCCTATCTCAAAAAAACAAAAAACAAAAAACAAAAAAAAATTCATTCAGGAATTCAGTTTCTAATGCCAGGCTTATTATGCCTGTAATCCCAGCACTTTGGGAGGTCGAGGTGGGCAGATCACCTGAGGTCAGGAGTTTGAGAACAGCCTGGCCAACATGGCGAAACCCCATCTCTACTAAAAATATAAAAATTAGCCAGGCTTGGTGGCATGTGCCTGTAGTCCCAGCTACTTGGCAGGCAGAGGCAGGAGAATTGCTTGAACTTGCGTGATGGAGGTTGCACTGAGCTGAGATCATGCCTCTGTACTCCAGCCTGGGCCACAGAGCAAGACTCTTGCCTCCAATTAAAAAAAAAAAAAAAATCAGTTTCTAAAGTAAACTTTCAAAAGTCTATAGCTACTTTGTGTCAATTCTGCACAAGATGGTTTTCCTAGTATTGGAATTTTGGAGGATTTCCCCCTCTCTATGGACATTTGGACAAAAACAAATCTTCATTCATATAATCTCAGACAGTTCTTACCCCCACTGCACATTAACATTACCCGGGGAGTTTACAAACAAAAGTTATTCCTGTTCTTTACCCGACTCCCATACAACTGAATATGATTTTCTGGAGAGGAGCTGGGTTGGGTATTACTTTGGCTCCTTGGGAGATTTTCCTGAGCAGAAAATGTTTAGAAGCACTGCTCTAGGATAATAAGCAATCATTTAGGAGGGAAGCTGTGTAGGTATTTTGTTTTGATCTCAGAGGCATAAGAATGAATTAACCGCTCCTCATTCCCCCAGAGATAATGTGTGGAAAAACCTTGTTTTCAAACCATCCCGAAGAAAAGCAAATGTGATTTAAGGCCTAATTGTTTCCAAGTGGCCTTTTGCAGTTCCTTTGTTCTGCATTTAGACTGAGTTGCGCATGGAAATAGCTTTGGTCTTAGTCCATGAACACGGAATTTGACCTTGGTAAGGAAATACATCCTCCGCTTTCCTCACTAACCAATTGTATTCATTTGTTAGGGCTGCTGTAATAAAGTGCCACAGATGGTGGCTTAGAACAACTAAAGTACACCTTCTTGGGTCTGGAGGTGAGAAGTCTGTGTAGCAGGGCCATCCTCCCTCTGAAGCCTCTGTAAGGAAGAGTCCTCCCTTGCTTATTCCTAGCTTCTGGTTTTGCAGCAGTTGTTGGAATTCCTTGGCTTGTAGGTGCATTATTCTAGCCCTCTGTCTTCATACGGTCATCTTCTCCCTCTATATGTATCTGTCTTGGTGTCTAAATGTTCCCCTTTATAAGGACAGTAATTTCTTGTAGCGAGACTGGCTTGTTCCTTTCCCGTGGCATAGGCTCTGTCAGGTATTACCTCAGTATGTGAAAGAACTTGCATGCCTCTTACTTCTTAAGTATGGATTGGACTGACTCCAGGGCCCTTAGCCTCAGGCATTTACTGAGGGGCCACTAAGTGGGTGGAAGATTAGATTTTAGTGTTTCCAAACTTTATTGATGATGAGAATCACACAAAGTGCTTGTTAAGAACAGGGATTCCCAGGTCCTCTCCCTGAAGATTCTGGTTCAGTAGGTCTGGGTGGAACCTAGGGAGCTGCATTTCAGTGAGGGTCTCCCCGTACCATCCCTCCACCACCCAACTCATGCAGGTGATTCTTGTCAATGAGCGAGCTTCAGAAACATTGGACTAAATGACTTCTGCTCAGCATGCCAAGATTGTGAAATTCTGACATGTGTTCTTCCAGCAGAAGAGATTTCTAGTAGACTATTTAATATCTCTCCTATCCTTTCTTAGTAAAAGAACCTTATCTTTTATTTGGGATGCAGTGAACTCTGTTAAAGGAGTTTCCTAGCCTTCTTTGAACTACTTTTTACTGATCAGCTTTGAACTGGTCAAAGAGAAGTGATGGGGGTTGCTGTGGACTGAATATTTGTGTCCTCCCAAAATTACTCTATTGAACTCCTAACGCCCCAGGTGATTGGTATTTAGAGATGAGGCCTTTGGGAAGTGATTAGGTCATAGGGATGGAACCCTCGTGAATGAGATTATTGCCCTTATTAAAAAAGGCCCCAGAGAGCTACTTCATCCCTTCTGCCATGTGAGGACACAGCAAGAAGACAGCTGTCTATGAACCAGGAATCAGGCTGTTACCAGACAGCAACTCTGATGTGATCTTGGACTTCCCAGCCTCCAGAAGTGTGAGAAATAAATGTCTGTTGTTTAAGCCACCCAGTCTGCAGTATTCTGTTACAGCAGCCTGAACTGAGGTAAAACAGGCAGAATGCCTTGTCAAAGGATCCTCGTACGCTGCTGAAAGGTATACCGCCTTTTTCCCTTATTCTGTTTTCTTTCCTTTTATTCTGTCTGAGATGAGGAACTATGGTTAGCATCCTTGCTGCCATCTTGAACCTTGGGGTGATCTTGTTAAGTCAATGGGACCTAAAGATTGAGGGAGCCCAAATTTCAGATTTCCTTAGAGCTATCATGCCAGCTCTGGGCTGACTCCTCTAAGCCTCTCTTTATATGTATAGGCTTCTCTCTAGTTAAAACCACTTTATTTGGGGTTTCCTTTTATATACAGTAGAACTCAATCTTTATTGCTATATCCTCAAATTTGGAACTTTATGAGTTTCCTTTAAGCTGTAAACATCACTAATCAAATCACCTAAATTCTGTCTTCAAGGTACATTTCCTGAGCCTAAAACTTACCTTTCTTTCCTTAAGAGGAAAAGGAACAATTTGGAGTTTATATTTAAGAACTCTCTGAGTTCCAAGATGATTGGAACAAGTCTCAATGGGAGGAACAGATCAAGTCACATTGTACCCTTAGTGTCTCACGGTGACAGTGATAGGGAGCTTTCAGTTGATATGTGCATGAAGGAAGGAAGGAGTGCTGGGTGAGAAGTAGCACAGGACTAGAGGAAAGCAAGAGAGTGCTTGCTTTTCGTTATACTTTCCTACTTTTCAAGTCTGTTTATTGAGGGAGTTCAGTTGTAATGATGTGTTGAAAGTGCTTCCTAAATGATAAAATGCCTTATGTATGTTATTTACTGAGCACTGAGTTATATATAGGATGTTGTTTCAGATACATTATGACAGTTTGTCCAAGTGACAACTGCTAGATATTAACAGGTGTCATAAGCAAGAAAAGTTTGTGACAAACGAGTTTGGGAAATGTCATGTTCAGCAAAATAAACTGGTCTGTTTATTACAGGACTTCTCAGTGCCTTTAATGTATTAATGTACATTGTGAATATCAAAGAAAAAGGAAGGTTGTTGGGGAAGGGGATATGCCATGTGGTAATATTTTTTAATATAAAAAAAAATGTGTGTCTTGAAGAATAGAGCAACCTTGGAGAAAGGCAGCGTTAGGAAAAATTATGTAAAGATGTAAGAATACATATTTAGTACCTACTAGATGCAGGGTTCCAGAGCATGCATAAAATGAGAGACAGTGTCCTTGCCTTCTGAAAACAAACAGTTTTTATGGCAGGGGTGGGGCGCAAAACATTTACTTGTGGAAGATAATATTTAGGATAGAATCTAAGTGCCACTTGTACCCAACATTGTACCCAATAGGTAACTTTTCAACCCTCATTCAGTCCCTGTCTTCTGAGAACTTATGATATAGGGCTGGTGAGGATGGTGGGTAAGGATGAGGCCAAGGATTACATGGAGTGGAATTGGAGAACAGTGGTGGAGAGGTTCAAAGAAGACAGTTGTCGCATCCAAGAGAGGGATTATGGAGGGGAAGGAGAGACTCACTAAAGGGAGGATCTCACAAGATAGGCAGAATTTCAAGAGAGATGTGATTGAGGTCATTTTGTGGGCTGAAGCGATCCTCCTACTTCAGCCTCCTGAGTAGCTGGTCTTGAACTTCTGGACGCAACAGTACTTTCTAATACTGGGGTTATTAAAAAAAAAAACAAAAAAACCCCCAAAACTTAAAAGGAAGACCCTTATCCTTCACTGAGGATCTGTTTCTTTTTTTAAAAAAATTTAAACATTGTTTTATAAAGATAGTGTCTCACTGTGTTACTCAGGCTGGTCTTGAACTCTTGGTCTCAACTGACCTTCCTTCCTTTGACTCCCAAAGTATTGGGATTACAGGCATGAGCCACCATACTTGGCTGAGGAGTTCTTTAATGGGAAATTCTTAGATGGCTTCATCTTCTATGGGTGTAATTTCCTGAGACAGTCCTACTATGCTGGTCTTTATTGCTGTATTTGAATTTCTTTTTCTTTTTCTTTTTCTGTTTTTTTTTGAGACAGAGTCTCACTCTGTCACCCAGGCTGGAGTGCAGTGGTACAATCTTGGCTCATCGCAACCTCCATCTCCCGGTTTCAAGCAATTCTCCTGCCTCAGCCTCTGAGTAGCTGGGATTACAGGCAGGCGTCACCACACCCGGCTCATTTTGTATTTTTAGTAGAGACAGGGTTTCACCATATTGGCCAGGCTGGTCTCAAACTCCTGACCTCATGATCCACCCACCTCGGCCTCCCAAAGTGCTGGGATTTCAGGTGTGAGCCACCTCTCCCGGCCTTTGAATTTATTTTCTTTTGAGTAATAGGTATAGTTCTACTGTTCTACATGAAGAATGAGTTTACATTCTTCACATACCTTTCTAAGTGTCTACTTATAAAAGCTCTATTATCATATTTCTAATTTTTTTCTGTTCATTAAAGTCATTTTAGACTTCTCTTTGATGGTTTCTGTTCCTCAACTCATTGTTCTCAGAATAGCCTTTGAAAGGCAAATTAAACACAGATGCGAGTGCAAAATAACTTCAAATTTTTAGAGAAGAAACCACATGAAGGTGGCATTGGGTTATCTGGGACGGGGACACGGAGGGAAGCAAAACTAAGTATATGTGCCTTCTAGTGAGCATTCCAGCAGAGAAGCCAGATTGATTTTCTATTGGATTTCTGCTGAGTCGTTTCACTCCTTGCTGGAGTCAGTGTCATATGATCATGATCATTTGTCAACATAAATAAGAAACCTAAGTGCAGTTATTGGACAGGAAAGGAAGCAAGAACTCTTCAGCATTAAAATCCAATGGCATGTAATAACAACTAACCCCGTTCTATGGAATAAAATATCAGCAGGAATGTTTAACATGAAACATACTGTTTCCCAATACCCTCGTTGCATTGTCAAAAAGTTTTAGCCCCAGGATTCTGTTTTTTATTTACTGTTTCTGTCCGCCTCTCTGATCAGGAACTTGTTGGTTTGCTGATTCTATGAAGATTAGAATTGCAGTAGCCCAAACTTGAAAACAGCTATGCTGGAAGGATCAATGACTCTAGCCATCAAAGAAAGGGTGGACAGGGGAAGGGAACCTCACTTGCAGTTCCTCTGTCTACCTGCCCACCTCAGCTTCAGGGCCTTTCGATACTGGTGGGCTAGAGGAGGTCCAAATGCTGGTGGGATCTCAACCTCACCTGGTGTCCAGGTGCTTGACACCATCCCAAGAAGGAATTCATGAGTCAGAAACTTGTAGAAGTACGGAGATTTATTGCAAAGGGAAAAGTACACCCTCAAGGGGCAAGGGGAGTGCGGGCATTACTCAAGAGAGTCACGCGTGTGAGGGGGTTTGGGGCTGCTACCTTTGTGGGCTTCATTCACCAAGGTGGGGAATATTCATGAAAATTCCTGGAAGGTGGTGGTGATTTCTTGGAACTGTGGTGTCACCACTTTTATTCCAAATATGGGTGTTCCTGAAACTATCATGGCACTGGTGGGGGTTGATTGAGTACGTGAATGAGTGCATAATGAGGTTGTAAGAGGAACCTAGGTCAGATCCAGTGTCATTTTGGGTCCAGTTGGTCTTAGCCAGCATGGTCCATGACCCGATATTTCAGGGTCTTATCAGTCCTTAGCTTCTGCAGGTAATTTCAACCGTTTGTTTTGCTAGTCATGTGAAACTGCTGCCTGGAAAACTGCTGGAATTTTCTATTCTCCTGAATCACCTGTATTATTCCTGTCTCTCTTTGACTTGGCGTTCCCTGCCCCAAAAGGCTCTTTGCCTGGTCTCTGCACAGTTGCCACTAAAAAGTCTTTCCCTGACACCTCCCACCCCTGGAGTAAAATCACACATTCTTCTCGCTTCCTGTTCTTTCATTCTAACTTTTTAAATACTTCTCACCCTTCACATGTTACCTGTTTGTTCATGATGTGTTTGTTCATATTGTATTTGTTTGTGAACTGTCTTCTCTCTCTTTTTTTTTTTTTTTTTTTTTTTTTTTTGGAGTCTCACTCTGTCGCCCAGGCTGGAGTGCAGTGGCCGGATCTCAGCTCACTGCAAGCTCCACCTCCCGGGTTCACGCCATTCTTCTGCCTCAGCCTCCCGAGTAGCTGGGACTACAGGCGCCTGCCACCTCGCCTGGCTAGTTTTTTGTATTTTTTTAGTAGAGACGGGGTTTCACCGGGTTAGCCAGGATGGTCTTGATCTCCTGACCTCGTGATCCGCCCGTCTCGGCCTCCCAAAGTGCTGGGATTACAGGCTTGAGCCACCGTGCCTGGCACAAACTGTCTTCTCTCTAAAGCAGTATCCTATGAGGACTTAGTCTCTGGGGGTTTCACTGCTCAATCTCCAGCCTGGCACATAAGAGGTGGTCAGTAAATCTGTTGAATGAATGAATGAATCACAGTTACCTCAGTTATAAAGATGTAATCATCAGTCTTCCCAAAATTCTTACAATACTGGACACTGTAAAGGAAATGAGGCTTTTTTTAAAAAAGAAAAAGCATTTCCTGGCAGGAATTTATGTATTCATTTGCAATATGGGGGTAGTTATAGTACAATGCAAGAAAAACAACCATATTTCCTGTCCTCTAGGAATTTGAAATCTGTAAAGAACTCTAACCTTGGAAATGCCTGATAACATACATCTAGAATTATCTGTGGCAAAAGACAAGGCAAATAGGCAAATATTCTGTATTATAAAAAATGTACAGTTTCAAAGGACAAGTATAGGTGGATTTACATGCCCACATCTTTTGAGGTGAGTGGAAATTTGTACATGATAATCCAGGTGAGGCTGAGGCTCCCTGGCTGTGACAGTTCCCTTGGGGCTATTCCCCTGTACCTCCTGGGTCAGCTGATCTGCCTCCATCCAGAAAGGACACTGGGGAAAGTCAAGAGTGGTCAGTAGCTTTTGTCTTGTTGGGTAGCTAATTACAAGTTTTGGGTTAATTTTTAAATTTTTTTTTTTTTTATTTTTTGAGACAGAGTCTCACTTTTGTTGCCCAGGCTGGAGTGCAGCGGTGCGATCTCGGCTCACTGCAACATCCACCTCCTGGGTTCAAGTGATTCTCCTGCCATGGCCTCCCAAGTGGCTGAGACTACAGGTGTGTGCCACCATGCCTGGCTAATTTTTGTATTTTTAGTAGAGACAGGGTTTCGCCATGTTGGTCAGGTTGGTCTTGAACTCGTGACCTCAAGTGATTCACCCATCTCGGCCTCCCAAAGTATTGGGATGACAGATGTGAGCCGCTGAGCCTGGCCAAGTTTTGGGTTAATTTCTTAAAGTATCTTCTCTTGCACCTTTCTTACCTTTTCACTCCTTTCTCCTGCTTTCTAGGTCTTTCTTCTTTGAGAGGAAAGGGAGAGACCCTGGTTAGGCCAGAAATCCATGGAGAGGAGATTTCTTCCTCTCCCTCCTTCCGCTGTGGTTGGTAGATTTTCGAGGTTCTAGTGGAGACTGATGGAGGATCCTGCAGGCTGCAACCTCATCCCCCTCACAATGTATTTTTGTAATAGGTGAAATGCTTCTTCTTTATGGTCAGGAGAAATGTTCTCTCACTCCTGGTGGCCAGTATATAAATCTTAACTTGTATATTTATATATTCAGCATTATGTATGTGTATGTGTGCATGCGTGTGTGTGTGTGTGTAATGGATTTTAGTTGTGCATTTAGTAAAACACGTGCATTTCTTTCATTTGTGACTTATGCAGTGACTAATTGTGGTTCATTTTCAGACCATTTTAAAGAGTTACCACAAAAAAGTATTTGAATTGTTGGCAAGCTAAAGTTAATCATAATAAGAATGAAGATTTTGAAAAGCACACTTAACTTCTTTCCTCATTTAACCAGAGCTGAACAGCGTACAAGTAGAAATCATGGGTTTTGGTATATAGAAACATAAGCTTAGAAACTATGGATGTAATTTTAATACAATGCAGTTTTACGAGGTGGAATGTCTCAGTTGTTTGACCCTAACCGACTTCGTTAACTTGCCCATTTTTGGGGAAAGAAAATCCTTGTGTCATGCAGTGATTCAAGAGCTTAAGGACAGCAAGAAAGCAGGGGTAGGGATGGTTTCAAGGTACGATGTGTAGTCCCTAAGCAAGGCCTCCTTAAGGACGTGAATTCTGACTACTGCAGCTGAAGAAGACAGCTTTGGGAAGAGAGTGCAAAGCCCAGTCACCCCACCCGTGCCCGTCTGTTGCTGGCTGAGGGTTGGCTCTGTGTCTTTTGCTCCACATCCCCTGTGAATGTGAGGGCAAAGAACTCTGCTGAAGTTGTCGGTCTTTTGTCAGAAGAAGGCTTTAAGTACTGGCATTCTTTCCTCATAAGCACAGATCCGGCTCCTGTTTCTCAGGGAGGGCAGTGAACTTGCTCTACATTCCTGATGGGTAATGAAGTTGTTCCCAAGCCTGTCACCACCATGTCCTTCCAACCCTGCTCTTAAGCTTCTTTTTCAGAGGGAAGCAGAATGTTAACTCAGTAGGACATCCTAAAGGACAGAAGCAAGGCAAGGAGAGGATGGAGAGAAGCTCATTCTACTCTGACCACGATCACTGTCACTGGCTGCAGGGTGTGGAAAATGGAAAGGCACAGTGTATCACCGTTTCCTCAGGACGGAATGCTGGCCAGCGCCCAGTGGGAACTACAGCTAGCAAATTAGTGAATTGTGGCTGCCCATTATTTAAGAGAGAACACGTGGTAACAACCTTCAGTAAATAAATGCAGATGAATTTGGTCATTTACAACTCTTGTGTTTTCTTGTGGTAACAGAGTTGTCCAACTGACCAGGCATGAATGTTAATTACACACCATAAGGTATGTGGTTAGTGGTTCTCGACATTTTTAAACATGAGAAACCTGTTCTAACATACACAGAGTTCACAGATCTTTAACTTTTAGCTGTTCTGTTATCTAATGGTTGAGAAGACACATAAGGATGAGATCAAAATGTATTAAGTGGATTTGAATTAATGATTATCATGGAACTTACTGTATTTGAAAGCTGTGTGTATGGAACATATTATACACAATGGTGCTCAGGGATTCAGGGTCTTTTCTGATCCCCACCAAACTGAGGACCCTCCTCTGCCCTCCCCCGTTCTCAGTTCAGGGCCAAAGCCCCCACGTTGGAATCTAGTGGAAGAATCAAAAGATTGTAAATTTTAGGTCAGGCAGAGAGGGGATCAGATTTCAACTCTACCACATCCTGTATGATCTTGGGTAAGTTACTAAACCTTGCTGTGCCCCAGCTTCCTCATCTTTGAAATGGAGATTAGTCCCTATGAGGACTTAACCTCATAGGGGTTTTGGAGGAATTGAAGTTTTATTGTACCATGAATAGTGCCTGTGCGGGAAAGGTGGCACTTAATTTTTTTTCCCCACTTCTTGCCTACCCTCCCCACCTCCAGGACAGATTCAAGACCAGTAATGCACAAAATGAAAATCAGTAAGTTAATTCTTTCAGCCTCTGAGCATTCATTTAGCCAGTACTGTATGTTCTAGTTAGTAGGGCTGTTTGACAAATGACTACTACCTTTAGTGGCATAAAACAAACCTTTATTATACTCACCAATTCTCTGGACAGGGTACAACAGGGACAGTTCGTCTCTGATCCGTGATGTGGAACTTCAGCTGGGGAGACTGAAAGGCTTGGGGCTGGAATTACCTGGTGGCTCATTCCCTCAGCATCTGACGGTTAACGCTGGCTGTCACCTTAGACCTTAACTGAGGCTTTTGGCCAGAACGCTGGTGCCCCGTTGGCCCTGGCTTTCTCACAGCATGGTAGCTAGGTTCCAAAAGCAAGCATCCTGAGAGAGCTAGACGGAAACCTCATCCATTCCCTGTCATGGCCTAGCCTTGGAAATCATACAGCATCGCTTCTGCCATCCATTGAGATTGTCACAACATCCCGCTCATATTCAAAGGAGGAGAAGTAGATTATGCCTCTTGATGCAAGGTGGTTCTGGAAGAGTATATGGGAATAGAAATCTTACCGCACCCTTTGTGGAAAATCTCTGCCACAGTATGGGAGCAGTTCGTAAATTTATAGAAAGGGACTCCTAGAATGTCCTTGCACTGTTCTTTCCTGAATTACCGTGGTTGCACGCTGGACCAAAAGCTAAGACCTTAACACAAAGACCTGAAATATAGTGTCTGAACTCTGTCCCAGGGCAGGTATCACCTTCTAGCTTTGAACTGGAGCCTGGGTTTTCATCTAATAGCCAGGCTGAAATGTCTGGTCAATGGCATGTCAGTAACTGAACTCTGAGCTATATGTTAGGTGGTAATATCAAGGTGTAAGACATACCAGCGAAGCCAGGGACTAACTGACTTTCCAATTCAAAGATTTTTTTTGTGGTAACTGTTTAAAATAAAGTCTTAAGATCAGTTGTAACCTGATTTTATTTCTGGACAAGAGCCATATTACCTTGTACCCCACTTTGTCTCCATTACTAAAAGTTCACCAGTTACATTGTCTTTCTAAGATTTAAAAAAAAAAAAAAATTTAATAATTATAGAAAAAGTTGTAGTGTTTGGAAATCTACCTTAGAAGGAGAAGAATTGGCTTCTAGTTAGGAAGAAGAGTTCTTCCTTATAATATTATGGCAGTTATTTTCCCCAGTAAATATTTGTTTCTTCTCAGAACTTATTTGCAAGTGGGATATACTTAAAACTAAACAAACAATTAGCTCACAAAGTGTTAAACCAAAAAGAAGTTTTGCAGAAAAAGAATGGACACATCATTTAAAAAATGTATATATATCATATAGTTTGATTATGTGTAAATCAGAAATTTAAGGGAGGATGATGTGTTGTTTATCATTTATATGGAGTCAGGTTAGTCTATAAAATGTTCAATTGTTTCCAGGCTCTGAAAGTCATTCTAATGACCCTGTCTCAGATTTTTTTTTTTTTTAACTTGTCTAATAAAAGTAACAGTGCTTTCATGAGGTCTTACTGGGCTGTTTGGGGTATGTGAGGGATAACAGAGGTGAAAAGTTTTTGGAAATCTACATGTGCTATTCACATGTAAAATTCTGGCTTTTATTTTTTATTTTTTTTTTACTTATTAGAGATAGTTCTCACTATGTCGCCCAGGCTGGCCACAAACTCCTGGGCTCAAGTGATCCTCTATGCTCAGCCTCCCGAGTAGCTGAGATTACAGGAGTGCACTGTAATTTTTGTTGTTGTTGCTGTTGTTAGTCAGAGGTGGGACTCCATGACAGCCCATGGAGAGGGGAGGAACAAAGACCTGCCTTCCCACGTGGCTTCCCTTCCCCTATTTCTTACATTTCCCGCTTTCTTCCTTCTCCTCTCTTAACTCTTTTCTGTTTTCTTGTCTTCCCATTGCCTTTTTTCCCTTCCCTGTCTTCTGTAAGGTCTTCGGCCTCCCATTGTTGCCCATAGATATTGCCTCTTGTATCTGGACTCTGAATGGCTTGTGATCAAAACTATGTTGTTTTTATATATATATGTGTGTGTGTATGTAGACGTATATATGTATATATAGATGTATATGTATGTATATTCTATACATACATATAAATTATGTACATTTATATTTACGTACATAAATATGTAGATATGTAAAATATGTACATATGTTAAAAATAATACAAGGATCTCACATCATGCCTAGTCCAGGGCTCAAGAGGGATTTAGCAGCTAAATGTATTATGACCATCTAGCTTGCAGGGAGAATCATTAGCCAGGCTCAAAAAAGTAAATCCCTGCTGCTTTCTAGATTGAGCAATACGCAAGATATTGTTCATGGGGTAAATCAATGCCGGAAATTCCCTGTCTGCCATTATGGCTTGGACTTAGGGCTTTTATTTTAAATGATTTCTTACTTTCTCTGCCAACTGGTCTCTAAATACAAGTTCATGTTCTTCTTGACTGGACATTTTTTTTTTTTTTAAGATGGAGCCTTGCCCTGTCACCCAGGATGGAATGCATTGATGCAATCTCTGCTCACTGCAGCCTCTGCTTCCCGGGTTCAGGCAATTCTCCTGACTCAGCCTACCGAGTAGCTGGCTTACAGGTGCGTGTCACCATGCCCAGCTGTTTTGTAGTTTTAGCAGAGCTGGGGTTTCACTGTGTTGGCCAGGCTGGTCTTGAACTCCTGACCTCAGATAATCCACCCACCTTGGCCTCCCAGAGCACTGGGATTACAGGCATGAGTCACCGTGCCTGGCCTTGGCTGGGCACTTTTAACTGCTCTAGAGGAGAGCTGTTCTTTAGGTGCCTCCCCTTGAAAGTGAGTTTTGTGTATGCCATGTAGTCTATATGTAGATCTTTTCAGATAGACCCCCTGTTATGAGCTGAGTTGTGGCCCCACCCCACCCGCAAAGTGACACATTGAAGTCCAAACCCCCCAGTTCTTCAAACTGTCACTGTATTTGAACATAAAGTTAACATGAGGCCTTTGGGGTGGGCCCTAATCTAGTATGACTAGTGTCCTTATACAAGGAGAAAATTTGGACTCATGAAGAGACACACACAAGGGATGTCCATGCACAGAAAAAAGTCCATGTGGTGACACAATAAGCAGCTGTCTGCAAGCCAAGGAGAGAAGTCCCAGGAGACATCAGCCTGCAGGGTGACACCTTGATCTTGGATTTCCAGCCTCCAGCCTGTGGGATTTTGTAATGGCAGCTCTAGACAATTAACATCCCCTCCAGTTTTAGTGAAAATTTGTAAAGCCTTGTTGTGTGATGCGGTGACAAGCAGAGAAATACAAACTTAACCTCTGCCAGGCGCGATGGCTCATGCCTGTAATCCCAGCACTTTGGGAGGCTGAGGCGGGCAGATCACTGGAGGTCAGGAGTTTGGTACCAGCCTGGCCAGCATGGTGAAACCCCGTCTCTACTAAAAATACAAAAATTAGCTGGGTGTAGTGGTGTGCTCTTGTAATTCCAGCTACTCGGGAGGCTGAGGCAGGAGAATCGCTTGAACCAGGGAGGTGGAGGTTGCAGTGAGCCAAGATTGCCCCACTTTGGGAATCCCAGCACTTTGGGAGGCTGAGGCTGGCAGATCACTGGAGGTCAGGAGTTTGAGATAAACCTGACCAACATGGTGAAATCCTGTTTCTACTAAAAATACGAAAATTTATAAATAAATAAAAATACAAAAATTAGCAGGGTGTGGTGGTGTACACTTGTAATTCCAGCTACTCAGGAGGCTAAGGCAGGATAATCACTTGAACCTGGGAGGCAGAGGTTGCAGTGAGCCAAGACTGCGCCACTGCACTCCAGCCTGGGCAACAGAGTGAGACCCTGTATAAAAAAAAAAAAGAAAAGACAAGAAAACCCCACTTCATCTTATTTTATGGATCCACAGTGGAGTAATGGTGAGGGTATATGTTAGAGTTCTCCAGAGAAACACAACCAATAGGATATTTTTCTATATATTTATATATAGATGTTTATATAGGATGTATATCGGATGTTTATATATCTATAGAGAGAAAAAAGAGGAGAGAGATTGATTCTAAGGAACCGGCTCATGTGATTGTGGGCTGACTGAACTGGAATCTGTAGGGCAGCCTAACAGGCTGGAGACTCAAAGAAGAGTTGGTATTTCAAGTCAAAATGCAGTTTGGAGGCAGAATACCTTTTTTGTGTGAGATCTCAGTTTTTTGGTCTTCAACTATTTGGATGAAGCCCATGTACATTATGGAACGTTCTCCTCTTTACTCAAAGTCTACTAATTTAAGTGTTAATCATATCTAAAAAGTACATTCACAGCAATATCTAGACTGGTGTTTGACCAAATAATGGCACTGTTGCTTAGCTACCTTGACACATAACATTAACCATCGCATAGTGGAGATGAGGAAGTACTAGTCTGGGCCTAGTTTATATAAGAAAAGTGAAACTTCACCTGATTTAATAAAAGCTAAGTATTAAATGTTAACAATGTATTTTTACATGTATAACATAACTTAATTGTTTGCATCAACCTTTTGTTTTAATACCTGAGTGAGTTGACCACAGATTTAGTTTTAATACACTCATCACCCCTAAATTTCTGTTGATGATGTAAGCATTAAGTATGATATGGGCTGTGGACTGGTATTACATATGCTTCAAAATTTCAATACTCATGCTGGTAAATTGCCTGGTCTATGCTTTTTTGTCTTGGTGTGACTTTTTGCCTTAAGTATTATTATTATCTTTATCATTGCATAAAGCAGTATTTTATACACTAACTCCTTTTATTTATTTATTTTTGAGATGGAGTTTCAGTCTGTCGCCCAGGCTGGAGTGCAGTGGCGCAATCTTGGCTCACTGCAACCTCTGCCTCCTGGATTCAAGCGATTCTCCTGCCTCAGCCTCTTGAGTAGCTGGGATTATAGGCATGCACTACCACACCCAGCTAATTTTTGTATTTTAGTAGAGACAGGGTTTCACCATGTTGGCCAGGCTGGTCTTGAACTCCTGACCTCAAGTGATCCACCTGCCTCAGCCTCCCAAAGTGCTGGGATTACAGGTGTGAGCCACCACACCCAGCCTAGTTGTTCCTTTCTAAAGGACAGATACCATATCCTTTAAATCTGCTTGATAAGATACCCATTCCTATCCAAATAATGAAATGTTTTGGTTATTATTGAAGTATGCCCAGTATTTGGGCAAAACTAGAATCTAATAAATTGTAACCCACAAGTCATATATGGGCTATCAGTGAACATTTTCCCCTAACTCCCCGTGGCATGATAGGAAGCCATGAAGAACAAGCGTAAAGTGATAAAACTGGCAAGTGGACCGAGAAATCCAAGCCAAGAGAATTCTGAGAACAGAGAGCAGGAAACGGCTCTCTGTCAGGATTCAAGGACAGAACTGAAGTTCAAATAGAAAAAAGGATGCTGCTTCAAGGATTAGGAGTTGGTTCTCAGAGCCTCTGATGCATCGCCTTGGTGTCTTAACCTGTAACTTAGTTTTCCTTGGGACTTTGCACCACAGTCCTACTCCGCTACCGTGGGAATTCTTGCTTGAAAGTAAATCTAGGACTATAGTTGTGGTAATGTTTGAGCTTTACTTTTCTTCTGTTACTCCTACTGTCCATTTGATTGAGGCTGAGAAAACTGGCCATCTGTTAAATTGAAGTTGCTTTTCTAAGGCAATAGGCTCTGGGAGAATGGAGAGGTGGGGTCTCCTAGGTTACCAAGCTTGTGCTTCGTAAATGTGCTCCCTTGAAAAAGCCTGGGTCTCTATAAAATATGTTGGTAACAGTTAAAGAAAAAGCCATTAGAAGAGAGGGAGAGAGAGAGAAAAGACCAACTTCATTATGATTTAAATTAATTTCTACTTTTTATTCTTAGATAGAACTAATTAAAGTTCTAATTATTTTGAGTACTTTAAAACTAGGTGACAGGGTTTCCCTTTCTCTAAAAGGGATTGGAATTTTTCTTTAGGAGCAAAATTGATGGGTAGTCTGCAAAAGGATTCAAATTGTTTAGAAATATATGACCATTATGAAGCATTATTTTCTGTCAGTGTCTATGATTTAGGAGTCGTGGAAGACCTGAATGTAATTAGCGATGTGGTGACTTAGTGAAGCTAGAAAAAAAATGAATTGAATTTTCATTCTAACTTTGAAGGAAGAAAGACATTGTGAGCTTAGAAGCAATAGAAGAAGTCACAAAGTACAGTTAAATTAGAAAGCTTAAGTTTATTGGGTAGTGGATGGTCAAGAGGGAAGACTCTCCCACTCCATTCGCTCTTGGTAGGCAAATACCAGACAGAAAATATTAGTAGCCAGAATGGCTACCAGTCTTTACTGTAAGCGTATCAACTCAAAAATAAGACAAGCAGAGGACATCAGAAGACAAGTCACAGCTACTAACTGAACATGAAGAATACTGTCACCAGTAACCAAGTGCTGCAATTAAAATAAGATGCCGGCCAGGCGTGGTGGCTCATGCCTGTAATCCCAGCACTTTGGGAGGCTGAGGTGGGTGGATCACCTGAAGTCAGGAGTTCGAGACCAGCCTGACCAACATGGTGAAACCCTGTCTCTACTAAATACAAAATTTAGCCAGCAGTGGTGGCACATGCATGTAATCAGCTACTTGGGAGGCTGAGGCAGGAGAATCGCTTGAACCTGGAAGGCAGAGGCTGCAGCGAGCCAAGATTGTGCCATTGCACTCTAGCATGGGCAACAAGAGCGAAACTGCATCTCAAAAAAAAAAAAAAGCCACAAATACCTTACAATACAATTTTAAAATGTGAATACTTTCATTATTTGATGATATTAAGGAATTATTCTTAAAATACTTAGATGTTATAATGGTATTTTTTAAAAGATTTCAGAGAGGCCAGGCATGGTGGCTCATGCCTATAAATCCCAGTGCTTTGGGAGGTTGAGGTGGGAGGATTGCTTGAGGCCAGCCAGGAGTTCAAGACCAGCCCAGGCAACATAGCAAGACCCCTATGTATTAGCTTCTTCTCACACTGCTATAAAGAACTATCGGAACTCGGTAATTTGTAAACAAAAGAGGTTTAATTGACTCATAGTTCCACAAACTGTACAGGAGGCATGGCTGGGGAGGCCTCATGGAACTTATAATCATGGTGGAAGGGTGAAGGGGAAGCAAGCATGTCTTCACATGGTGCGGGAGAAAGAGTGAGTGAAGGGGGAGGTGCTACACACTTTCAAATAACCAGACCTCATGAGAACTCACTCACTATCGCAAGAACAGCAAGGGGGAAATCTGCCCCCATGATCCAATGACCTCCCACCAGGTCCCTCCCCTAACACTGGAAATTACAATCCAAGGTGAGATTTGGTTGGGGACACAGAGCCAAACCATATCACCCTGTGATAATTGGGTGAATTGTAATAATCCCCATGTGCTGTGGAAGGGACCTGGTGGGAGGTAATTGAAACATGAGGGCAGATTTTTCCTGTGCTGTTCTCGGGATAGTGAGTAAGTCTCATGAGATCTGATGGTTTTATAAAGGGAAGTTCTTCTGCACATGCTCTTTCTTTGCCTGCCACCACGTAAGATGTTTGCTCTTTTTTGTGTTCTGCCGTGATTGTGAGGTCTCCCCAGCCATGCGTAACTGTGAATTCATTTATACCTCTTTCCTTTATAAATTACCTAATCTCAGGTATGTCTTTATTAGCAGCATAAGAACAGACTAATACAGTAAATTGGTACTGCAGAGAATAAGGTACTGCTGTAAAGATACCCAAAAATGTGGAAGTGACTTGGGAACTGGGTAACAGGAAGAGGCTGAAACAGTTTAGAGGACTCAGAAGAAGACAGGAAGATATGGAAAGTTTGGAACTTCCTAGAGAAACCTTGTTGAATGACTTTGACCAAAATGTTGATAGTGATATGGATGATGAAGTCCAGGCTGAGGGGGTCTCAGATGGAGATGAGGAGCTTGTTGGGAATTGGAGTAAAAATCACTCTTGTTATGTTTTAGCAAAGAGACTGGCAGGATTTTGGCCCTGCCCTAGAGATCTGTGGAACTTTGAAGTTGAGAGAGATGATTTAGGGTATCTAGTGGAAGAAATTTCTAAGTGGCAAAGCATTCAAGAGAAAGCAGAGCAAAAAAGTTTGGAATATTTGCAGCTTGATGATGCAATAGAAAAGAAAAACCCAGTTTCTGGGAAGAAATTCAAGTCTGTTGTAGAAATTTGCATAAGTAACAAGAAGCCAAATGTTAATCACCAAGACAATGGGGAGGATGTCTCCAGAATGTGTCAGAGACCTTTGTGGCACCCCCTCCCATCACAGGTCCAAAGGCCTAGGAGAACAAAATAGTTTCCTGGGCCAGGCCCAGGGCTCCCTTGCTGTGTGCAGCCTAGGGTGCCCTGCATACCACCTGCTCCAGCCGTGGCTCAAAGGGGCCAAGGTACAGCTTGGGCTGTGGCTTCAGAGGGTGCAAGCCTCGAGCCTTGGCAGCTTCCACATGGTGTTGAGCCTATAGGTGCACAGAAACCAAGAACTGAGGTTTGGGAACCTCCGCCTAGATATCAGAGGATGCACGGAAATGCCTGGATTATCCAGGCAGAAGTTTGCATGGGGGTGGGGCCCTCATGGAGAACCTCTGCTAGGGCAGTGTGGAAGATAAATGTAGAGTGCAAACCCCCACACAGAGTCCCCACTGGGGCACTGCCTAGTGGAGCTATGAGAAGAAGGCCACCATCCTACAGAGCCCAGAATTGTGGACCCACTGACAGCTTGCACCATGCATCGGGAAAAGCCACAGACACTCAATGCCAGCCTGTGAAAGCATCCAGGAGGGGAGCTGTACCCTGCAAAGCCACAGGGGCAGAGATAGTAAAGACCATGGGAGCCCACCTCTTGCACCCAGTGTGACCTGGGTGTGACACTTGTAGTCATAGAGGATCATTTTAAAGATTTGGTTCCCCCTCTGGATTTTGGACTTGCATGGGGCGTGTAGCCCCTTTGTTTTGGTCAATTTCTCCCATTTGGAAGGGCTATATTTACTCAATGTCTGTACCCTCACTGTATCTAGGAAGTAACTAACTTGCTTTTAATTTTACTGGCTCATGGATGGAAGGGACTTGTCTTAGATGAGACTTTGAACTGTGGACTTTTGAGTTAATACTAAAATGAGTTAAGATTTTAGGGGGCCGTTGGGAAGGCATGATTGGTTTTGAAATGTGAGAACATGAGATTTGGGAGGGGCCAGGGACAGAATGCTGCTATGGTTTGGCTTTGTGCCCTAACCAAATCTCACCTTGAATTGTAATAATCCTCACTCCGTGGGAGGGACCCAGTGAGAGGTAATTGAATCACGGGGCGGTTTTTCCTGTGCTATTCTCGTGATAGTGAATAAGTCTCACAAGATCTGATGGTTTTATAAAGGAGAGCTCCCCTGCACATGCTCTGTCTTTGCCTGCCACCATGTGAGACGTGCCTTTGCTCTTCCTTCGTCTTCTGCCATGATTGTGAGGTCTCTCCAGCCATCTGGAACTGTGAGTCCATTAAACTTCTTTACTTTATAAATTACCCAGTCTCAGGTATATCTTCATTAGCAGCATGAGAACAGACTAGTATACCCTGTTTCTACAAAAAGAAAATGTTTAAAAATTAGCCAGGTGTGATGGCGCCTGTACTCCCAGCTACGAGGCTGAGGCTGGGGAGGAAGTCTTGAGTTCAGGAGTTCAAGGCTGCAGTGAGCCGTGATGGTGTCACTGTGCTCCATCCTGGGCAACAGACCCTATCTCTAAACAGACAGACAAAAGATTTCAGAGATACACACTGAAATATTGAGAGTTGAAATTATAAGATGTCTGGATTTTGCTTACATAATCTAGGTTCTGCAGGGAATGAGTGAGGGCATTGATAAAATAAAGGTGAGGCAGATAAGTGAGTTATTTGATAAAGCTAGTAATGCCAGGTGTGGTGGCTCATGCCTAGCACTTTGGTAGGTATATGTGGGTAGATCCTCTGAGCCCAGGAGTTCAAAACCAGCCTGGACAACACAATCAGACCAAGTCTCTACAAAAAGTACAAAAATTAGCCAGGTGTAGTGACACACACCAGTAGTCCCAGCTACTTGGGAGGCTGGGGTAGGAGGATTGCTTGAGCCCAGGAAGTTGAGGCTTCAGTGAGCTATGATCACACCACTGCCCTCCAGCCTGAGTGACACAGCAAGTGCCTGTCTACACACAAAAAGAAAGACAAAAAGAAAAAGAAAGAAAAACCTGAAGTATGAATACATAGGACTTCATTATATTCTTTCCTTTCATTTGAACTTTTAATTTTTGTAATTTTATAATAAAACACCAAAAGTGTTAAAAATCCTTGAAAGACCCCAGTGACTTCAAGAAAAGAGAGAGGCTGCCAGACAGTTTGTGCTTCCAGATAGAAGTACACAGTACCTTCTATGAAGTATTTATTGTTGCCAAAATATTGAACTTGAATCTGATCAGCTTCTAAATCCTATTGCCAATTAATGTGAAATACTGAAGACAGGAAAACATGTTAAATGCCATGATGAGATAGGATCAGTCAGAATCAAGAGCATGAGCCACTCTAGAATCTACCTGGCTTCTTCAAGTAGATTAAAAGAAAAGGGTCAGGCAGGAAGAAGAAACTCATAAATTAAGAGACTCATGAGACAGAGCCACCGTTTGCAGTGTATGGACCTCATTTGTAACCTGATTCCATCAAATCAAGAAAAATTCATGAGGCAGTTGCGAAAATTTGAATACCAGCGAAATATTTGATGTATTAAGGCACTTGCATAATTTTTTCTAAAGATGTGTTATGTGTTCATTTTTTTTTTAATGTTCTCATTGTTTAGAGACACATACTGAAATATTTATTTGATGCTGTGCTATGTGGTCTGGGATTAATTCAGATGATCTGGCAGGCAAGGGTCTAAAATGGGGTTACAGCTGAAAGGCACGAGACTGACATGAGTTGATAGTCACTGAAGCCGGATGATGAATTATCCACACTACTTTTGGATATGTTTAAGTATTTCCATAATAAAAATACCAGTTTTCACCTACTGTTATCATGGTAAGCATTTTCTAAAGTGATTGATATCCAGTGCTCTCATACTTTGCTGGTGTCCTTTATATGCACAAATGTAGTACTAGCCATGTCCTGTGTATCGCTTTCCTAAAAATAACCACATGTTAACAAAGGAATGTTGAGTTAAATAAGTATAAAACTTTATGGAATTTTATGTATCTTATAAAATAACAATTTATTGGCCGGGCATGGATAGTGGCTCACGCGTGTAATCCCAGTACTCTGGGAGGCTGAAGCAGGCAGGTCTCTTGAAGCAGGAGTTCAAGACTAGACTGGTTAACATGGCGAAACCCTGTCTCTACTAAAAATACAAAAATTAGCCGGGCTTAGTGGCATGCACCCGTAGTCTCTGCTACTTGGGAGGCTGAGGCACAAGAATCACTTGAATCTGGGAGGCAGAGGTTGCAATGAGCCACGATCCTGCCACTGCACTCCAACCTGGGAGACACACCAAGACCCTGTCTCAAAAAAAAGTAAATAAATAAAAAATAAAAACAGGGCCAGGCATGGTGGCCCATGCCTGTAATCCTAGCACTTTGGGAGACTGAGGCAGGAGGATCACCTGAGGTCAGGAGTTCGAGACCAGCCTGGCCAACATGGTGAAACTCCATCTCTATTAAAAATACAAAAATTAGCCAGGCATGGTGGTGGGCACCTGTAATCCCAGCTACTCGGGAGGCTGGGGCAGAAGAATCACTTGAACCTGGGAGGTGGGGGTTGCAGTGAGCCAAGGCCGTGCCATTGCACTCCAGCCTGGGCAACAAGAGTGAAACTCCATCTCAAAAGAAAGGAAGAAAAAACAAAAGCAAAAACAGAACAATTTATTGCCCCATAAGGCTACCTTTGATATATCAGAGTAAAAGAAAGCAGGACAAAAATCAGTTCTGCTAGAAAAGAGATAGCTTAGGAAAGTTCATTTAAGGGAAATACAACAAAATGCTCTTTTTAGTTTTTAGTAGAATATTAAAGTATGGGGTGTGGATTTTTATCCCCCTTCTTACAATGTTTGATTATGTGGTTATGTTTTGTTTCTAAGGACTTAAAATAAATAGAGAAAAATGTATACTATAGTAAATTGAGAAAATCTACTCACATACATATATTTAAATTACATACTTATCTTCACCTAAAACAAAGATACTTTATCTAACAAAGTAATATTAGGGATTTATTTTATGCTTTAAGTGAATGATAAATTATCTTGCAATTATATACCTTAGATGAACTCTTCTATTAAACATTTGTTTATTTGTGTATTTGTGCATCTACTTAGTTACTTTAGAACGGGCAAGAGAAAATGGCCTTGGGACTTTTGACCTGTGGAAGTTTCGCATTTTCCAGCCTGGGTTTGCGCAGCCTGTGGGCAGAGCCATCTTCCTTCCACATTGTTTTTCTGTTTCCCAGTTTCTGGGCACTTAGCTGCCTACGTGCTTCTCTTTTGCAGGAACAAAAAGAGAAAAAAGGTAATAAGCATCTCAGAACTCATTGGGGGAAAAATAAAGAAATGAATAGTTAATTTGCTGCTACTGTGATAAACTTTCTTTGTAAACATTGTCATCTCGACTTCTGTTTTGATAGAGGAGAGTTGAAAACACTGTGCTTGCACTGGCTGGCTGAAGTTTACACTTATTCAAAGCAAGGCAGTTGAGGATTAACCCAAAAACGAATGGCCTGACCTTCCAGGAATCCTGATGCGGCCAGGGGGCCATGTGCTCCGGGAGGCTTTGCAGGGCAGTCATCCCAGGAGCCCGGTGGAGTGGAGGGAGAGGTCAGGAAAGGGAATGCCTCAGCCTCCCGCTGTGTGTTTTCAGTCTCCTAAAGACTCCTCGGAGATTATTACAGGCCCTGGAAATGAGAGTGGCCCCTGGAGATGGGGTAGTCAGAAAAAGCAGAAGTGCAAGTCCAACATGGGATCGGCCAGCACTGGGCATGCCTAGGGACAACCAGTTGTCTAGGGACTGCCCAAGAGGCCTTGGGCTGCCCTTGCCCGGGAGGGGTTTTAATCACTACAAAGAGCCAGACAAATGTGGCCCATGGACTCCACAGTATATATAGAAAGAGCAATGGCAATGGGTATGCAGAGTCACTGTCACTAATTTTACCAAGACAGTTCTGATCTTGACTTACACAGGTACTAGCTCTTACCAATAATTTTGCAAAATATTTACCCTGCTTAATTTTTTTTTTTTTTTTTTTTGACAGAGTCTTGCTCTGTCACTCAGGCTAGAGTGCAGTGGTGAGATCTTGGCTCACTGCACCCTCTGCCTCCTGAGCTCAAGCAATCCTCCTGCCTCAGCCTCCTGAGTAGCTGAGACTACAGCTGCATGCCACCATGCCTGGCTAATTTTTGTATTTTTAGTAGAGATGGGGTTTCACCATGTTGGCCAGGCTGGTCTTGAACTCCTAACCTCAGGTGATCCACCTGCCTGGCCTCCCAAAGTTCTGGGATTACAGGTGTCGGGTACCTACTTGATATTTTAAAGTCATATAAATATATATATATTTATGATATATATATTTTAAAGTCATTTGTATATATATAAATATGTATATATATAAAAATATGTATATATATGTATTTTTCTCTAACAGGATTACTTAAAGGATTTTTCCCCAGTACACCTAGAAACAATGGTAATAAGGCTATAATTAACACAAGGCAAGCTATCCTAACTTCCTCAGAGCCACTATCCTTGCTGTATCCTGAGAGCCTGGAGAGTAACTTCTCTGTGTTGAGAAGCCTCAATGTGACTTGTACTTCGGTTTCTGAAACACAAACTGATCTACTCGGTTTATTTGTTTGAAGTGTATGTTGCTTTGAGAAAAAAAAATGTTTTATTATATTCTGTTTCCATAATTTTTAGGAATGGATCAGAGGAGGAATATCAGAGCAAGATTTGATGAGAAATCTGAGGCACAAGGTTAAGGAAATTCTACAGAATTATACATACACCTGGAATTTAACTTCCCAGAGCACAGGGCTTTGTAGTTCTTATTCACGGGTCTGTCCAGTACATAGAAGGTGCTCATTAAATATTGCTAAATAAGTGAATCAATGAACAAACTAGGATCTGAGCCCAGGTCTGTGTTAGTACTCGAATGCTCCTATTGAACTTGTGCATTTAACCATATTTGAGATATAATTGATTTATTGAACTGCTCAAGTTCATGAGGTGTGCATTTGAAAGGGTCTTTATTTCTCTCTAGTTGTTGATTTCAACCATGCCAGGTAGAATCTCCTTTTCCCTGTCCCATCACAATGTTCAACCTCCATAAGCTTTCAGAGACTAATCCAGTTAAAAACTGAATCTCAAACTTGATTTAAATCTCTCTTTCACCTAGTGCATCTGGACCCTTCTCTAAAGCACCTGAAGGGAGAGAAGAGTTAGAGGGCATTCTGTCCTTTTGCTCCTTCTGCCCCTTCCTCATTTGGGATCAACCTGTCTCCCCCAAAGGTTGGGGACAGAGAGGAAGCATTGGGGTCACAGGGAAGGTGAACAAACACTTCTCTGCTCAGCTTGATACAGATGCTGTACTCTTATTGCTGCTCAGTGTCCCACATCTCAGCTCCCTGACTCAGGGGTTCTGCCTTCAGCTGGACCTAGAAAGTATATATACTTTCTATATATACTCCAACCCTTCCTGCTGCCCTCTTACTGCAGGGGTACTCTCCCCCAGGGGCAGCCATCTTGGTTGGGGTACAGGCAAGACAGAGCAAGTCAGGCTTCATAAAGTAGTGTCCCAGGAAACTCACCAATCCCTGCCGCTCCCAGCTGGGGGTATATAGGCTGTTTCTCTGGAGCCACCACCCCGCCATACATTTCTGTCCAGTTCTTTTCTTCTCTGTGGCTCAGAGGAACACAGAGAAATCAGCCAACCTACTGCCTTAGCAGATGAGTAGCCAATGAAAGAGATGTTGGTCTTCCCCTCTTTAGGCCCCCCTGGTCTCTATGTGATTCTGTTAATGACCGCACCAGTTGGTGGGGAAGGAGTGGGGGCAGTGAACTGGGGGGCTGGGGTGCCTGAAGGAATGAGCACTGCTCTTCCCTTGAGGGATTCTGATTGCCTGCTCCCCAGTGTTCTGATATAGCCTAGGAAGCTGGTATTAGCAGGGCTAGCTCTGTTCTCTTTTAGCAACTTCTGAAAGAGGTATATGACCCCCCTTTTTCTGAAAGTGTATAACTTTGTGGTTCTCTGTCCTCAGCAGTAGACATTTGTCTCTAATGCTGGTGCAACACAAGACATACCAAGGTTTTTATCTCAGCCCCTAAAGGCTTTTTAGTAGAAGGAAAAGGATTTCTATTGAGTGATGTCATTAGTGATCTGAAAGATTAAAAAAATTGTAAATGTATGAATTGGGGCATTAACTGGCAGGCTGGGAAGATTCCAGCAGTATTTGTGCATATCTCATTTATTCTTTTTTTTTTTTTTTTTTTTTTTTTTAAAGACAGAGTCTTGCTCTGTTGTGCAGGCTGGAGTGCAGTGGCGCAATCTCGGCTCACTGCAACCTCTGCCTCCCAGATTCAAGCAATTCTCCTGCCTAAGCTCCTGAGTAGCTGGGATTACAGGCATGTACCACCACGCCCAGCTAATTTTTGTACTTTTAGAAGAGACAGGGATTCACCATGTTGACCAGGCTGGTCTCGAACTCCTGACCTTATGATTCGCCTGCCTCAGCCTTCCAAAGTGCTGGGATTACAGGTGTGAGCCACCGCACCTGACTATCTCATATTCTTGAAGTCACACTATACTACACAGACATGAAGGTTGAAAGATGCTAGAGGTGGAGCTGTTTATAATGAAAACCTGGTGGCAACCTAGATGTTTATTATCATTTAGCTTTAAAAAATGTTGACGTAGCTCTTTATTGTTAGGAAGAACGTTCAGCGTATGTTACTTGGTGAGAAAAGCAGGCTATTGAGCAAAATATTTGCTGTTTGTGAAAAAAATATGGACTGATACAAAAAATGGGCAGGGTAATTCTTCAGTGATAGGACTGATAGTGGTTTTATTTTTATTTTTAAATTTTCTTGGAAACTTGTCTATGGTGAATCTTGTTTATATATGCAAAAGATTTTTAAAGAAATTATACTATCAAACTTAATGAAAAGCTAGAATATATACTTACACCAGCTCTTTAGCATTTTAGGTGTCCTATGTCCTTATTTACTGAAGAGTTTTTTACATTTTGGTAATCTCTGAGTGAGTCTCTGTACATAAAAGTTTTTAGTAAGTTTCACAATCTGGCTTATATTTCAACAACTGAGTGTACTAAATATTACTTGGCATTTACAAATGCATGTGGTAATTTGGAAAAGTGCCTTTCTTACAACATAAATCTTCCAAGTAACTTTGATAGTTGTTGTAGTCATCATCTCAAAAACTAGAAAATGTGAACACTCTCACTTGCATAAAGAACTACCAAATGTTATTCATCTTATGGTCTATTTTGTAATTTGTTGGAATCATTGAAGTGTTTCAGGGAAATTAATTCTGCAGGGTTTATTTAAGTGCCTACAGCTTGATAAATTAGAGTGGAGTTTTAGCATGCAGAGAAATGGTGGCGTCATAGGACTGCATCGTTTTGTCTGTACAATTGCAGTATCAGCCTATAAGCTCTGTGAGTTAGGAAACTTGGTTGTGGTTTTCCTGTGGTACTCATAGGACCTCACAGAGTGCAGAGTACGTGATCCAAGTGATCTTGACAAAATAGTGAACTTTTACTCAGCAGTTTATGTGTGCAAGGCACATATTATGTTTTTTGTGCATTATCTCATTTAATCTTCACAGCAGGTCTTGATAGGTGGTTTTCAACCTTTTGGTAGGGGGCAGAGCTAGACTGTGCTTTGCAATGTATGAGAAAAATGTGGCTGGGTGCGGTGGCTCATGCCTGTAATCCCAGCACTTTGGGAGGCCAAGGCGGGCAGATCACCTGAGGTCAGGAATTCGACAGACCAGCCTGGCCAACATGGTGAAACCCCGTCTCTACTAAAAGTACAAAAATTAGCTGGGCATGGTGGCATGCACCCGTAATCCCAGCTACTTAGGAGCTGAGGCACAATAGCTTTGAATCCGGGAGGCGGAGGTTGCAGTGAGCCGAGATTGCACCACCACACACTCCAGCCTGGGTGACAAGAGTGAGACTTCATCTCAAAATAAAAAATAAAAGCAACTTTGCTGTTTTTGGTTTTTGTTTTTTTAATCCCGAACTGGCCTAAATTTCCATAGTTATGAACATGCTTTGTAAAGCTGTTTATTAAGTAGACTGATATTCAGGCTAAATTAGAGCATTTTCTTAAAAGTCTGTGTCAATTGTGGATTAGTTTTTGTTTGTCTGTTTTTATAGTGATGAGGTCTTACTACGTTTCCCAGGCTGGTCTCAAATTCCTGAGCTCAAGCGATCCTCCTGCCTCAGCCTCCCAAAGTGCTAGGATTACAGGCATGAGCCACCATGCCCAGCCAGAATGCGGGTTTGAACAAATTGATATAACAGTGAGAAGTACCAGAGTTCTTTAGGGTTATATGGACAACTTTCTCTGTAAGAATGATCTTTTCAATGTTTGCCATGTTTTACTTTGCTCTCTATAATGTGCAGAATTCCTGCTAGTGATTGAGTAATTCAGGGATCCCCAGTCCCTGGACCACAGACTGGTATTGGTCTGTGGCCTGTTAGGAGCCAGGCTGCACAGCAGGACGTGAGAGGTAGGCAAGCAAGCATTAGCACCTGAGCTCTGCCTCTTGTCGGATCAGTGGCAACATTAAATTATCATAGAAGAGCAAATCCTACTGTGAACTGATGATAAGAGGGATCTAGGTTGAGTACTCCTTATCAGAATCTAATGGCTGATGATCGGAGGTAAAACAGTTTTATCCCAAAACCATCTCCCCCGGTCCCTGGTCTATGGAAAAATTGTCTTCCATGAAACTGGTCTCTGGTACCAAAATGGTTGGTGCAGCCAGGATTCTAAATAGAACAATTCAGAGGTCAGGTAAGCACACAGATACTTCTAATGTAGTGCAAGATAGGCTGAGGCTGAAGGTGCTGGCATTTATGATGGACTTGAAGGATTTTTGACAAGTTAAGGAAAGTAGTATTAGCATAAAATTTTGAAGGAAGGTCTTGAGAACAGATTGATTTGTAAAAACATTATGGGTAATTATGGAGTTCCTGGAATTACTATCTGCTACTCATTCCAAATAGATCACCATCTTTAGGAGAAAGTTCTTTAGATGTCTCAGCACGGTGGCCGACACCTGGAATCGCAGCACTTTGGGAGGCCAAGGTGAGGATCTCTTGAGCTCAGGAGTTTGAGACCAGCCTGGGCAACATAGACCTTGTCTCTATTAAAAAAAAAAAAAATTAAAAATTAGCTGGGCATGCATGGCGTGCGCCTATAGTCTCAACTACTCAGGAAGCTGAGGTGGGAAGACAGCTTGAGCCTAGGAAGTTGAAGCTGCAGTAAGCTATGAGCCCACCACTGCACTCCAGCCTGGGCAACAGAGTGAGACCCTTTCTCAAAAACAAAAAACGAAACCAAAAAAAGCTTCAAAATTATCTGGATTCCTCAATCTGCTCTTCGCTGCTTCCAACACATTTTAAATTTGGCAGATCTCTGATTTCAGATTGTTTTCTAGAGCAGTGTCATAGACATATTTTTTCCTGAATCTAGTTGAAAGCACACATTAGAAAACCTGTCTGGTTTCTTAGAGTCATTCTGTTTTGCAGGAACAAATGTTCTCTGATTCCTCAAAGAACTTCTCTTCTTTTGGACTGCTGTGGCTTTTCTTAGGAACTGTGCCATTTCTGTCTGCTCATATTTATGGAGGGATGGCTATGGGATTGAGGAATAAGATGAGGTCTATTAGATGTTATAAGATTTGTATTCAAATATTTTAGTCCAGGCCAACCACGGTGACTAACGTCTGTAATCCCAGCACTTGGGGAGGCTGAGTCAGGTGGATTGCTTGAGCTCAGGAGTTTGAGACCAGCCCGGGCAACACGGTGAGATCCCATCTCTAAAATTTAAAAAAACAAAAACAAAACCCCAAGTATTTCAGTCCAAAATAAAAAAGCAGAAGGAAAAGCTATAGTCATCATTCTACACTTTGCTATTTCTACACTTTGCTAATTCAGAATTCTGCCACCCAAGGAATATGTGCATTGGAGGTGACTGCCAGATGCTCTTGTCCTTGCCAGCAGCAGTGTGGAGTTCATGGGACCAGCGCCCCTTTCTTGCTGGGCACCTTGGCACTGGCTGCACACACCTGTACTCTTGGCCTCCCTTGTTTGCTTGGTGTGCTGGTTGCATGGTGCCTTTTGTGGTGACACCGAGTGGGAATCAGGTAGACTTGACATACCCTCACCATCACCCTTTATTCCTCTGAATTAGGCACTATGAATGGGATTTTGTTGGGATCTCTTCCAGACATTTTCCTGGCAGACAAGAAGGCAGCTTGTTGACATCACTGGTCCAATTGGCCTTCCTTCAAATTTGTCCCTGCTGACTTAAAACTCTAAGAGATATCCTGAAATTTCTAGTTTGAGGATACCATCTTACCATAGTTTCCTATGCAGATACAAGTTTTCCCTTAATTGTATATTCTATAGTTTATTTTGATGGGACATTGATACATTGCTCAAGATATGGATGAATTTTCCCCCAAGTTCAAATCTCTTTAGTAGCTTAAAAATCAGTTATTCTCTGGATAAGCATGCTTGCAGCCGAAGCTTCTGGGCTTGCATACAGCCTGCGGTATATCTCATCTGTGATGTAGACAGTCTGTAAATCTGGGTTTGGCCATGAAAGTATATTGTGAATAGGAACATCAGCTAATCCTAGAGAAAAAAAAAACGTTATTCAAAATAACAGAGCGGAATTTCCCATGGGTCTTTGAATAATAACCATACAAGCTAACACTTACTGAATGCTTACCCTGTGCCAGACATGGTTTTCAATGTTTTATAAATATTTGATTCATTTAATTCTTACAACAACCCTCTGATAGAGGCTACTCTTACTATCTCGTGTCTTGCAGTTGAGGCACACAGGGGTTAACTAACTTGCCAGAGATGATGAGTGGTAGAGCGAGGCTGTGCACCCAAGTGGTCTGGCTTCTGGGTTCATGCTTTTAAGCACTATATTATATTGCATTTCAAAAGGTGGGTCTGAGATTAGAGCTCTGTGGTCTTCTAGTGCTAGTGTAAAAAGTTTGGATTTGCTGGAATAGACAGAAAGGAGCCAGCTTATTCTCAGTAGTAGAGAGGTGTCAAGATGAGACTGTCAAGATAGTAACATTCAAACAGTTGCAACGGAGACTTAAAAAGGATCTCTTGGGGACAGTTGGGGCAAAAGGAAAAGTTGTGAAGGCTGGCTACTTTCTCAGTGTTTTAGTAGCAACATTATCTGTAAAGCCCAGCGTTCTGCTTGAGTCTTTTCCTCAGGCAAGCATTCATTCACTCAGTAAACATTTATTCATCACCGGCCTTGTGTCAGCCCTTGTGCCAGATGCCTGGGATACAGACGTAAAAGCCATAGCCCCTGACCAGGCGTGGTGGCTCATGCCTATAATCCCAGCACTTTGGGAAGCCGAGGTGGGTGGATCACCTGAGGTCAGGAGTTCAAGACCAGCCTGATCAACATGGTGAAAGCCCATCTCTACTAAAAATACAAAATTAGTCAGGCATGGTGGCGCACACCTGTAATCCCAGCTACTTGGGAGGCTGAGGCAGAAGAATCTCTTGAACCCGGGACACAGAGGTTGCAGTGAGCCGAGGTCACACCACTGCACTCCAGCCTGGGTGACAGAGCAAGACTCTGTCTCAAAAAATTAAAATAAAAGCCACGGTTCCTGTTCTTGAGCTCTCAACTTACGTGACACTACTAGGTATACACCAAGTGACTTTCGGTAGAAAGTGTCTGTTTAAGTGATAAGAAATTGTGTATAGGATGCCCTGGAAATAGAGTTTCAGAATTTCGAAAGCATTCATATTATTATTTCATTGTTTTAACAATAAATAGACTCATTCCTTTTCGGTGTGTGGGGTCAAACTGCAGATTCCTGATATATATCTTAGATTAAGGCCTGAATCCATAGCCCAGCACCACACGCTAGAGTTCCAGTATTACTTGACTCAAATTTTCCTGCTTTTGGTGATTTGTGTGTGTGTTCACTGGCTACTTGGCATCTAGTTAAATTACAAAACTCTAAGCCAAGACAGTTTTGGAGAATCCCTTGTGATCTTTAAAAGGGTCATGAATGAAGCTTCCCATATGGGAACCTCGATGAGTTTTCCAAAGTTCTCCATATCTGCCAGCATCCTTGGTTTTGGCTCCTCTGTTGCCGTTGTTAAGAAATGTTCAGTTGCAGAGTTCAGACTTCATGGGCTTGCCTTAGAGGCCTGTGTCTTCTGGGGCCTGGGGAGACCGTGATGAAGAAGGCCATCTGTGCACATGCTCGTCCAAAGCCCAGACCAGACTGATACTGAACATCATGGCCCCTTGTCTCATGGTCTTAAAAAATGCTGACCTCTGCCTTTAGACATCAGGCAGAAGTGATTTCTTGGAACTAGATTTTTCCCCCGTGGGTGGATATTGGCGTTTATTTTGGGCTTGCTATTATTGGAGTGTAGGAAGGCTATAACAAATATGCCCTTTCTTGAGAACTATAAGAGTTCTGTTTTAAATAAATCAGTGGTGTCTCTTGCCTGAAATATACTAAACTATCCAGACTACTTAAAATTAACCTCTGATAACATTAAACATCGTGCTCATATGTGTGTAGTATTTTGATTATTTAAGTCACTCTGTTTACTGAGGCTTCCAAACCCACTTACATCGCTTATAGAAACTTGGAATGACAATAATGAGTTTGGAGCATTGTGGAACATCCCCTCCAAGCCAGAGCAAATTATATTTTAATGGAACAATTCATTCAAAAATATCTGGATAGATCTACCAGGAAGGGCATGGTGAAAGAATGTGAAAGTTTTTGCCATTAAGTACGATCTCTTTGGGAATTCAAATATGTTAAAATGTGCTGGCATCCCCTATTTTACAATGGAGAAAATGGAGGCATGCCAGGTTAAGTAACTTCTCCAAGGTCACACACACGGTAGAGCCAGGATTCGAACTCAAGAACCCAGAATCCAGACTCTTAGCCCTACACTGTTTCCCTCTCTGTAAGCAGACATGAAGTGGGAGCACCATATACTTGGAATACTAGTGTAAACCTTTGTTGAAATAGATGGCAGGGAGCAACTTTATGCCTAGTTGGCTGAGGCAGAGCATTTGTGTGGCTTATGTGGTATGGCCCAGAGGGAGAGCTGGGCATAGAGGGATTTAAAGTTTGAAACTGGATTAAGAAAAGCCTTGAATGGGGGTACGGAAAAGTGTGGGATCTCTTGTTGACCATGGACAGCCATGGATGGTTTTGTATGAGGAAGTGAGCCAGAGCAGTGGACAAGAGTACATCACTACGAGGGAAGTGGGCATGGGAAGAGGGAAGAGGGGAAGTGGAGCTGGGAAGACCAGTTAAAAGACAATTGAAATGTCCTAAACAATGATCAGTGTCAGAACCTCTTCCATGGTTTTATGAAGAATCCACACGTGTCATTGTGCCACAGGAGCTTGGCAAAGAGGAGGTGTCTAGCATGATGCCTGGCAAAAATAGGAACCAAAAAGGTGTTTGTTGAACCAAATAGGATTGAATAAGAGGATTGGCCATAGCAATGGAAAAGAGGTCAATGCCAGGCAAGCGAGAGACGTGGCGCTGACAGTCTTTGATGAGTAATTGGCTGGGGAGGTGGAGGGAGAGAAGATGAAGCTCCTCCAGCTTGGGTGGCCTTGTCGCTAACCAAGGCAAGGGACTTATGACTCGGGGCTCAGCAAGCCTGGTTCAGGCCCTTTTTTATCTATGGTGCATCTTGATTGCCACTGGCATATATTAAGTCTATAGTGGTGTGAGTGCTGAGATTTAACCTTGCGTCTTGTTCAACATTTTAACAAATACAGACGTAGTTAATATTAAGCCAGTGTGTCATCTTCATTGTTGTCAAGCGAAGAGTAATTTTGGCCGACAGTAGAATCGTAGGGAATATCTAAAAGCATTCATACTTTTTTCAGACACCTAGGTGATTCTAATATGCAGCCTTGAGTCGTACTCTTTGAGAAACACTGGGGTAAACAGTCACTTTTTTTTTTAATCGTAAAAAATTTGTTTTCTTTAAGAAATGTGAAAAACACAGAGAAGTAGATTTAGAAACATTTGACGTTCACAGCAGCCTTGAGCTAAATGCCATACACTACTGCAGTTTGCTGGTTTTTTTTTTTTTTTCGTTTTTTTGTTTTTAAGATGGAGTCTTACTCTGTCCCCTAGGCTGGAGTGCAGTGGTGCAATCTCGGCTCACTGCAACCTTCACCCTCCGAGTTCAAGTGATTCTCCTGCCTCAGCCTCCCCAGTAGCTGGGATTACAGGCGGCTACCACCATGCCTGGCTGATATTTTTTTGTATTTTTAGTAGACACGGGGTTTCACCATCTTGGCCAGGCTAGTCTTGAACTCCTGACCTTATGATCCATCCGCCTCGGCCTCCCAAAGTGCCCGGATTACAGGCATGAGCCACACGCCTGCTGTTTTTAGTGTCTATACCCAACACACCGCCCGGTGATTGTGAACAAACAGGAAACAAATCAACGTAGAGTGTGGTTCCTGCAGAAGGCTGCTGTCAAACTGCAATCAGTAGGGATGGAGTCCTCTGGGGCTGTTTGTGCTGGTTGAGCAAGCCCCTTCCATGTGTCACCGCATCAGTTTCTTAGGGCTGCCATAGCAGCTTACCACCAGCTGTGGCTTAAACAACAGATTCCTCTCGCAGTTCAAGAAGCCAGAAGTCCAAAATTAAGACATCAGCAGGGTTGGTTCATTTTGGACATTCTGAAGGGAAAAACTGTTCCATGCCTGTCTCCTGGTTCTGGTGGTTGCCAGTAATGCTTGGTTCCTTGTAGGCACACCATTCTAACCTCTGCCTCCATCTTTACATCGCCTTCTTCCTCCATCATGTCTCTGCCTCCTCTGTTCCATTTCTAAGGATACCAGTTGTCAGATTCAGGGTTTATCCCGAGTCTAGAATAATTTAATCCCTAGATCCTTAACCAGTTACATCTGTAAAGACCCTATTTCCAATTAAGATTGCATTCTGAGGCTCGAGGTCGACATGAATGTTTAGGGGACACTGTTAAACCCCCACAGTCACTTAGGACTTACATGTGCGTAGAGTTAGCTGACACCAAGTATGGGAAGCTGCCTTGGACTCCTAACCTTGGGGTCCCCAATTTTTTTCTTAGTACTCAAACAAGAAAACTAGTCATAGGCAATTGAGATACCCTGGACCTGGGGTGGAGCCCAGCTCCATAGATGATCCCTTCTTTCACATGTTGAACTAACTAGTTCCAAAAGGGTGTGCGTGTGTGTGTTTGTGTGTGTGTGGAGGGGGAGGGGTGTGCAGAAAATACAGATTAATCAGCACTCACATAGAATTTATAACTTGAAGGATTGTTTCCATGGCGTGTGAATTTCTTTAGCTCTCTCTTTGCCCTTTGTTAATTTTTTAACATCTGTAAAGGGCATGATCAGGACAGGAGATTGCTTTGGTCCTCGACTCTGACTATTTAGACACTTAAAGTGCACTTAAGCAGACTTTGTGGATGAAATCATTTTGTCTGGATACTTCATGTGAAATGTGTAATGTATCACTTGGGTGAAGGGCAAAGCTGAGGAGTTGTGGCTGATTATGATGCTCAGACACATGCCAGGAATACTTTTGGAGTGTCCTTGGATTATAGCCAGACCTGTCTCCAAGTGTCCTGTCTGTGGGCAAGGAAGCCTTGCTCAGACCGTAAGATATTCATTGTTACACGCCCTTTAAGCAATGAATGAATGTTTGAGTAAGTCAAATCCTATATATATATTTTTTTTCACAAAAGCTTGCTATTCACAGAAGCCTTATGAACATGTTTATAAAGCAAATAATCTTGTTTTAAATGCTTTTGTGTAACTGCAAATTTTATATTTATTACTGAGTTTTCTTTAGGTATGGTTCCTGTGGTTAAAAGGCACTTATTCAGATCTCAGAGTTCCCCATCTTGATACCAGCAGACTGAGGTCTCTCCCTCGGCCCCAGTGACCACTTTGCTGTGATCTGCTGTTCTCTTCCAGCTGGCTTGGTTTTTTGGAAGTCTTCCTCCATGTGATGGGCATATGCGGGAGGCAGGAAAGGGCAGTGATGAGAGCATTGGAGTGAGGGTTTGAATTCCAGGTCTTCCACTCTCTGACTTTAACTTTAGGCAAGATGCTTACGTATCTGTGCCTCCGTTTTCTCATCAGTAACATGAAGATAACAATATCTGCTTCAGGATGGTCTATCAGTTTCCTGTGACCGCTGTAACAAATGACTACAAACTGAGTGGCTTAAAACAACAGAAATGTATTCTCTCAACAGAAATGATTCTCGAAAATCAAGGCGTTGGCAAGGCCAACTCCCAAAGTTCTAGGGAAGAATCCTTCCTTGCTTCTTCTAGCTCCTGGTGGTTGCTGGCAATCTTTGATGTTCCTTGGTTAATGGCAGCATAACTCCAGTCTCTGCCTCCATTATCACATAGCCTTCATCCTGTGTCTTCTCTATGCCTTTGAGTCTCTCTCTCCTTACAAGGACACCAATCATTGGATGTTGGATCCAACTTAAACCAATATGACCTCATCTTAACTTGATGATGTTTGCAAAGACCCTATTATCCAATAAGGTTACATTCTGTGGTTCTGGGAAAATGTGCATTTTCTGGGGATACTGTTCAGCACAGTACAGGTGGTTATGGTGATTTAAATGAAATAAATTATTTATGGCACCTGGAAGGGACTAGCACATACTCTCGAAATTCAGCAAATCACAAGAAGCCACTTTGTCATAAGACTTGACTCATTTGCTGTACAATCTCATTGCTCCTTTTTCATTTGACATTTGCTGCTCTTGGTTATGCTGGGCCACCCTCATCTCATGTTTTTCACTGTATTTTAGGGACATATAAGTGGCTCCCTAGTATTTCACCAGGATCTTTCCTTTCTGCCATCATTCTGGGAACTCTAACATTCACATCAATGACCCGTCCAACACCCTGCCTCTGATCTATAGGATCAGTCCCTGGATCTTATCCTTACCTGTCTCCAGTCCCATAGTCATTGCAGGTACTCTCTGACTGCCCCTTCTCACCCTTTCACCCTGGAATCCCTGCTTTACTCCCTGTCTTTTCAGTCTCCCATGATGGATCAAGCCAACTGCCCCTTTCCCCCATCCTACCGGATGCCCCCGGTAAGGTCACAGTGAAAAATCATGTGACCTTACCAAATGATTTCTCTATGGAGTTACAATTGCTGCTCCCAACTGGACCTTTGGAGCTGTTCAAAAACCCTTTTATTTGTTTTAGGCAGGTTTCCTTACTCACTTCCCCCTGGGAGCTATTGAAGCATTACCACGTGTGGGGCTTCTTTGCCCACCACTGACCCTGCTTACTCTGTCTCCCATTTCCCCAAGAAAGGGTAAAAGCCATAAAACACAAACAGTGACTTCTTCCCTGCCACTGCATCTCTGCTCATCCTCCTCTTCCTCTTTACTCTTTCAGAGGCAGAATACGACCCCAATTCACAAAGATCAGCCTTCTGCCTGGGTTGAATCCTCAATTCTGCCACCTCCCAGCCCCTTTCATCACACCTCCCCCACTTATACTACTCCCCGCTTTTGTTTTTTCTTTTTTTCTTTTTATGGAGACAGAGTCTCACTCTGTAGCCTAGGCTGGAGTGCAGTGGTGTGATCTCGGCTCACTGCAACCTCTGCCTCCTGAGTTCAAGCAATTCTCCTGTCTCAGCCTCCCAAGTAGCCAGGATTACACATGCATACCACCACACCCAGCTAATTTTTGTATTTTTAGTAGAGATGGAGTTTCACCATGTTGGCCAGGCTGGTCTTGAACTCCTGACCTCAAGTGATCTGCCTGCCTCAGCCTCCCATTCCTTATACCTGTCATGCTGTCTCTGTCTCCACTGACTCCTTTGCTTGCCCCAATCTATAAACACATTTAAACCCTCCTAAAAAGTTTAAACATCCTAAAAATTTCCTGATATGGTTTGGCTGTGTCCCCACCCAAATCTCAACTTGAATTGTAAATCCTAGAATTCTCACGTGTTGTTGGAGGGACCCAGGGAGAGGTAACTGAATCATGGGGGCTGGTCTTTCCTGTGCTATTCTCATGATAGTGAGTAAGTCTCATGAGATCTAATGGGTTTCTCAGGGGTTTCTGTTTTTGCTTCTTCCTCATTTTTCTCTTCCCACCGCCATGTAAGAAGTGTCTTTTGCCTCCTCCCATGATTCTGAGGCCTCCCCAGCCGTGTGGAACTGTAAATCCAATTACTTTTTCTTCCCAGTCTCAGGTATGTCTTTATCAGCAGCGTGAAAACCAGCTAATACAGTTCCCTCCTTTATCTTCCATTGAATTGCTTTGGCTTCTCCTCTGGAGAGAACCAACTGTGTTGTAAATGGAGTGACTGCATATGTTTTTTAACTTCTTTGTGCCTTATTTTCCTTATCTATAAAGGGCTAATAATAGTACCTACCTCATAGGGTTATTGTAAAGGTTAAATTGTAATATAGTACAGCTCCTCGCACTGTACTTTTTAATTTTAGTAGTAATGGTATCCTCTTTGGGCATTCATAGGAATGAGTCCACAGCATTACTCTAGCACTGATAAACAATGACATAAGTAGCTATTGGGTATGTTTCTGTTCTCAGAAGTCTGAAGGCTCCTTGAGGAACAATATTCCTATCAATCTTTTTATGCCAAGCACTTCACATAGTACATAAGAAGTACATAGTACACATACTCTCTCACTCTCTAAATAATGAATATAAGTAAATGAGTAGTTGAAAACAATAGAATTGGATGGAATAATTTTTCTCCATGAAGGAAAAAATTGGCTTCACCTATTTTAGACCTGTCTCTGCCCCCATGAGACTGTGCTTTGGCTTCTTGTGACATGGTGGGTCTTTAAAATTATTTAATAATTTAAAATTCTTAACGAGGTTAATTAATAGTAGTTCCCAAGGTAGAAATAAGGAAAACAAAGCCTTTCCATGCACAGCTCTGAACTGAGCCCCTACCATCCAGTGGGCAGTGGGCAGGGGGCTTGGGGCTGAGTGGTGAACAAGATGCTGCCCATTGCCCATGCCCTGGAAGTCTAGTCCAGTGGATGGTCAACAGACCTTTACAGATGCTTTAGAAATACTATTTAATTATAACCATGCCAAGGCCTATGGAAGAGAGCATGGGGGACCCCAGCAAGGAGAACTAACCTGGTCCTGGTGGCCACGAAGGGCTGGGGAAAAGGAAAGCAATGAGGAGGAGGCGCTTGCTAAGGTGGGTAGGGCAGAGGGATCAGCCTGTTTCTGGATGGAGGTGTTTATGTATTATGTCCATGCCACAGCACTCAGCATTTATGTGGAAAAGACCTCAGGAAGCGCTGACACACTTCATTTAGGGAGGGTGATGGATTTCAGGGTGAACAGCAGGGACAGTGTAACCTGCATTTGTGAATAATCTTAAGCAAAAATATAAGGAAAGGGAAAAGACATTTTAGATAAACTTATCAGGTATTGGTCTGAAGTAACGAACATTATCTGGAACGCTCTTTTATGAAACTGCTGATTAGGTGTTTGCCATGTTGTATTGGTAATTTTTTGGTTGTAAGGTTTTGCTTGTATCAACTTGTTATTTACGCTCTCTACTAAATACATCTTGTATGTTTTGATCCTTGTGTCTTTTCTTCTCTCCTTTAATTTAAATATTACTCCTTGCAAGGACTGGTTCACAATCCAGTCAGGAAACCCCCTGCTTGCCCAGCTGTATGTTGTCTTTCCCTTCTAGTGTGTCAAGTCACCATTTTGCTCACGTTGCCACTTCTAATATCCTATTTTGCATTGTTGGCATATTTCTGGTATTACTGTATTTTATCTCCACAACTATATAGAAAATTTGGGAGCCTCATGCCTATAATCCAGCACTTTAGAAGGCTGAGGTGGGAGGATCCCTTGAGCTCAGGAGTTCAAGACCGGCCTGGGCAACCTAGGCAGACTCCATCTCTACAAATTAAAAAAATAAAAATTAAAAAAAAAAAAAAGAAAAGAAAATTTGGGAAAGGCTATACTGCACGTAAAACACACTTATTTGTTGAATAAATGAATGAATGATAGGGATTAGATCTCACTTATCTGTGTAACAGCTATAGAATCTTCTCTATTACCCTGCACCTAGTAGATACATACCTATAAGTACTGGTGGATATAGTCAACCGGGGAAAATATTATTTGAGACTGAAGCTTGCCTGTTTCTTGTACTCTTTCTTAAAACGATGAGGTGTGTGCAATTTTTTTTCCTGGACAATATGAATCTGAAACCTTCCCAGTGAAAACAGTTTACTTTGTCTTTCGTCTTAGCCTTGCTGATTATATTGGCAAAACAGTCTGCTTACCGAAAACTGGAGCAAGAAGTGCAGCTTTTCTCAAGATAATCTCAAATAGATTCCTCCAGATGGCTGCCCAAGCAGAGCCACAGAACAAGAGCGTTCTAATTGGTGATGGTTAGGGTTTTTGTATCTTTTCTCAAGAAAGTCAAAGAAACTCTCTTCCTGGCTTCTTCCGTGCCACTGGATTATTTTGATTGAGTTGATATATTTGAAAACTCAAAATCTCTTGACTAGCCAAATGTCTGTGACCACTGAGTTCCACTGGTTTTTCAGGTCCCAATGATTAAACCAAAATAAAAGAAGGTGATGCCATGTCTGGCCAAGGGCAGACGCTGCTGGTTGCCAAATCCCCAGCGTTCATCACCCGGTTGACATGATGTTTGCTATTCTAGATGGAGGCAGGCAAGGCTTCAAAAAGGCCAAGCTTCAAGAGAAAACCTTTAAGCGAGTCAGTGTCATTTGGAAATGATTTGATGAATAGGACACTTACCGGCCAGCCAATATCATTTGTGATATATTAGCAGGAATGTTTGGAGCCCACATTGAGGGTAAGGGCTCTTTCCCACATGCCGCCCCTCATAGCTGACACATTACACATGTCTCTGGAGCATAACATATGGCTTCCTGAACTTGCAAATATGGCCTAATGTGCTCTGTTGAAATCGTGTCTGTTTAAACAGTCTCTTGGAAAAGTGAGCCATATTCAATAAAATCGTTAATTTCATGTCCGTGAATGTTTCTCTAGAGCCCTTTAAAATATAATTTTGAAGGGGCCTAGTAGAAAATTTGCATTAAGGTGTTATCAGCCTCTAAAAGGGTATTGGACTATCGGTCCTGAATTGTAAATATTAAAATATTAATAGAGCATTAGTCAAGAAGGAACAGTGCAGCTCATCAAATTCCAGAAGAATCACCATTTTAGGTACCTACTATGTGCCAGGCTGTTTATGTATGTTGCGTCTAATTCTCAGGATAATTTATAAGTAGGTAGGATTTCCTGCCATTTATAGATAAGGACAGGGAGGCCCAGGGACACTGATGACCACCTATAAGTGATGGAACTGGAATTTCAACTCAATAGCACCGAACTCTGAAATCTGTCTCTTCTTTTCTACACCAGGAATTTTAAACTTGGGATTAGGGGTGGACTGGGTGGGGGTAGATATTTAAGCCAGAAATCATACGCAAGTGTTTGTGTGGATGTGCATTATTCTGAGGAAAGTCTGCAACTTTACCAGATTCTCCAGGTGGTCCATGGGCCTCCAAAAGATTAAGAACCAGATTTTGGCACCACTCTGCCTTTTTTTTTTAAAGAGATGAGGAAACAGCAAATGAGACTGAACTGTTCGAAGGCGTTTGACCTGGTGTTGACTTGACCAAAAACTGAACCACAGGACTTCTTTCTAAATTCTGTGTGTATGTGTTTTGTATGCCTGAAGGGGGATGGTGAGGGAAGGAGAAGGAAATAAAAGATATAAATTACATTTGGAGGAAAGTACACAAAATGATGTACGGTCTAACAAGTAGTTTTAACGTGAGCATCTGAGGAGCTGCTAATCAGACCCTAAAACAGAGCAAGTCCCAGAATGGTCCCAGGTGTCCCTTCCTGATAGGATGCCACACCTTCAGCCCTAATCATGACCCTTACTTTTATAGTGACCTTATCCTGACTTTGCTTTATAATTTTTTTTTTTTTTTTTTTTGAGATGGAGTTTTGCTCTTGTTGCCTAGGTTGGAGTGCAATGGCATGATCTCAGCTCACCACAACCTTCGCCTCCCAGGTTCAAGTGATTCTCCTGCCTCAGCATCCCCAGTAGCTGGGATTACAGGCATACACCACCAGGCCCGGCTAATTTTGCATTTTTACTAGAGACAGGGTTTCTCCATGTTAGGCTGGTCTCGAACTCCCGACCTCAGGTGATCTGCCTGCGTCAGCCTCCCAAAGTGCTGGGATTAACAAGTGTGAGCCACCGCGCCTGGCCATAATTTTTTTTTTTTTTTTTTAATTTGAAATGGAGTCTCGCTCTTGTTGCCCAGGCTGCAGTGCTTACTACAACCTCTGCCTCCTGGGTTCAAGCGATTCTCCTGCCTCAGCCTCCCGAGAAGCTGGGATTATAGGTGACTGCCACCATGCCTGGCAAATTTTTTTGTATTTTTAGTAGAGACGGGGTTTCACCATGTTGGCCAGGCTGGTCTCGAACTCCTGACCTCAAGTGATCCGCACACCACGGCCTCCCAAAGTGTTGGGATTACAGGCGTCAGCCACCTCACCCAGCCTATAATTTTATCATCAGTGTATACATCCCTAAACACTACGGTTCCATGTTTCCTGTTTCCATCTTCGTGTGCATGCAGTCATACTATTGTGGGTTTTCTTGTGTGTGTCTTGCTTCTTTCACCAATGCTGCTTTTAATACCCATCTGTGTTGTTGTATGTAGTTGTAGTTTGTTCATTTTCATTGCTGTGTGGTATTCTGTAGCTTGATTATGTGATAATTTATTTATCCATCATCTGTTATTGGAAATTTGGGTTACTTGTAATTCTTGCCTGTTATGAGCAATGCTTTCATTGATATTCGAATACATGTCTTATACGCAGGTTGGGGAAAGACCAATATTTACTCAGCTTTTGTGGGCAACAAAATACCTAGTTCTACAAGAAAATAGCGAAGAGTTCTTCTCTTCCCAAGCTGCTTCCTTAATGCCTTGTGGAAGAAGAAAATTCTTTCAAGTAAATTCTCTTGTTAGCCTCAGCATAGGTTCCAGTTGTCCTCAAGCTAGATAAAAATCAAAGGATGCACTCATTGAACCTAAGTGATTCCAGGGCTCCACCCCAGACTCCTGGGGTCAGAATCTGCCAGATGGGGCCTGAGAGTCTGCAGATTTAACAAGCACCCAGTTGATTCTTGTGACTGAGGGACACCGCCTTCACCCCAATTGAATTTATAAGGCTGGGCTCCTTAGTTGGGAAGAGATTTGAAGAAAGCGTTCACATGATTAAAATCTCAGAAAATTGGCCTTTTGTTAAAAAAGTTAAGGGAGTTGGATTTATTTAGCCTATAAAAAAATCTGAAATACGATTTAATAGTTGTTTGCAAAAGAATGAAACTTTTGTAAATGAAAAAACAAATATTTGCTAAGTCAAGAGAGATTTAGGTCAATCAACCTCCTGCTAAAATCAGCAGCAAATACTGAGCATTTACCAGCCACCATGGGGGTAAGAAATGAAGCCTGTTCTCAGGGCCTTCAGGGAGCAAAAGACAGGAGACAAACTGTAAGCTCTCGAACAAAAACCAGGATGCGATATTTCATCAAGTCTAGACTGTGGGCTTCGGTTGAGATGAGCCAGTGGGTGGCCCCCAGGGACGCAATGGAGTAGAGAAACAGAGAGAGGTCACCAGGAAAGGGTGGAGACAGCCTGCAGTGCTTGAGCTAGGCTTTAGAAATACGCCTTTGCGTAGGCGGATGGGATAACAGAGCATTCTGAAGCAGTGGCTGCCAGTGTTTTCTCTCGTGATCCTCCAGTAAGAAATATGCATATTTCTTACATATATATATATCTCTTTTCTTTTCTTTCTTTTTTTTTTTTTTTTTTTTTGAGACAAGGTCTCGCTTTGTCACCCAGGCTGGAGTGCAGTGGCGCAATCTTGGTTCACTGCAACCTCCACCTCCCGGGTTCAAGCAGTTATCCTGTCTCAGACTCCCAAGCAGCTGGGATGGCAGGCATGAGCCACCGTGTCCCTCCAAGAAATGTATTTTACATCATCAGTCAGCATACACATACATGCAACAAATAAAAGTTTCATAAGACATTTAACTTTATTAAAGATGGTGCATCTGATGTTTTCTATGTTTTGATTTTATTTTTTTAACATGTTAGATTAACCAATAAACTATATAGGTTTCATAGAGTTGAAAACTATAAGAGGACCAGAAGCCCAGTGTGGAGGCGGAGTCAGTCCTGTCGTATGGAGGGCATGCTAGTTAGAGGAGAGGATTTTCACTGAAAGTGGTGAGAGGTAATATTGTTAGTTTGATGGTGGTCTCCAAAAGCCTTCCTTGATTCTAGAGCATGAAGGAATTACTTTGGGATGTTATGATAACATTTCAAACTTCACCTATTTATTTGACCAGCTCTACTTTGGACAGTAGATTGACCAAAGTGACTTTTTGAGATTTCTTTTGATGCTTGGGGGTGGGGGTAGGGGAGAGGATTTGCTTCTGGATTCCAAAGAATGACTCAAAGTGCTTATTGAACATCTATTTTGTCTCATGTTGTGATTGGCTATGGGAATTTTGGTATAGAAAATGGCACTGGAGCCGGGCATGTTGGCTCACATGCCTGTAATCCCAGCACTTTGGGAGGCCAAGGCAGGAGGATCACTTGAGGTCAGGAGTTCCAGACCAGCCTGGCCAACATGGTGAAAACCCATCCCTACTAAAAATACGACAATTGGGCCAGGTGTTGTGGCTCACGCCTGTAATCCCAGTACTTTGGGAGGCCAAGGTGGGCAGATCACAAGGTCAAGAGATTGAGACCATCCTGGCCAACATGATAAAACCCCATCTCTACTAAAAATACAAAAATTAGCAGGGTGTGGTGGTGGGCGCCTGTAGTCCCAGCTATTCGGGAGGCTGAGGCAGGAGAATCACTCGAATTCAGGAAGCGGAGGTTGCAGTGAGCTGAGATTGCGCCACTGCACTCCAGCCTGGTGACAGAGCGAGATTCCATCTCAAAAAAAAAAAAAAA
>NW_012109508.1:629044-661278 GCF_000951045.1 Mandrillus leucophaeus | reverse complement strand
AGAGCGAGATTCCATCTCAAAAAAAAAAAAAAAAAATTAGCCGGGCATGGTGGCAGATACCTGTAATCCCAGCTACCCAGGAGAAATAGGAGAGTCGCTTGAACTCGGGAAGTGGAGGTTGCAGTGAGTCGAGATCATACCACTGCACTCCAGCCTGGGCAACAAAGTGAGACTCCGTCTCAAAAGAAAAGAAAAAAAAAGAGTATGGCACTGGATAGAATAGTTTTATAGGAGAGGATGAGAGGATGTAGGAAATCTCTCCATGGGCAAGTTTAGGAAGGAAAAGTGAGGACATCTTGAGCACTGTGCTTCTGGAAGGAGCATGGTATGGCCAGTTGTGCACGTCAGAGCTAATTGCAAGTATGATGAGTGGCCTGGCCCAGGACTAGACAACTCTGCTACTGATCAGAATCCAGATTCCTGGATCAGAGGTCTAATTGGGACCCTACTTGGCCTCTATTTTTAGCATGCTTGTAAGAATTTTAAGAGCAAAACTCTTTTTAAAATTTTTCATTTTTAGAGATGGCATTTCACTGTGTTGCCCAGAGTGGTCTCGAACTCCTCAAGCAATCCTTCTGCTTTGGCCTCCCCAGTAGCTGGAATTACAGTTATGAGCTACCACGCCCAGCAAGAGTAAAACTCTTACCTTCTCTCCTCTTTTCCCAACCTAGCTCTGCTTACTGTGAACCCCATCTGCAGCACTTCTTGAATGATGTTGTGGATTATTTATTGAAGATTTGCTTGTGTAACCATGTTCTCTTCATCTGCTCCAAGAGGAAAGTAAATTCTGGCTTGCACTGAGGAGAGGTTCTAAATAGAAGAGAGGCATTTCAGACCACTAGGAATGTGGCATTGACCTTGTCTTCCAAAGAGCAGGATAGGGAGGATCTCTCCTGCCATGTTGTATAGAAATTGAACTCCCTAAAGATCCACGTGGAACTAATTTTAGGAAACCCCTGCAATCGGATTTTTCTCTACTTAAGAGTAGAGTGCTTTAGCAATGTTGAAAAGGAAAATCCTTTCATGTAGCAGTTCCTTTGCTTGAGTACTTTCAGTCCTGTCCTCTGAGATTTCATATCCTTTTGATCTTCCCAGTCCAGTTTTAATTTGTTCAGTTCAAGTTAGAAAAGGATTTTGAAAAACAATACTTTTCTCTTTTGGGATTCTATAGGTAGGGATCATTGGTCCTAAATGTTCTTCAGTAAACTTTCCCTCCCTTTTTTCTTTGCTTATAAAATGCCCTCTGGGGGAAATAAGCTGCACTGTGTTTCTTGGGGCTTGATCATTTGCTGCAGTTGTTTGTACAGTTGTTAAGTTACGCTTTCTATTCCACTAACAAATGATGCTGTGAGGATTGCCATATTTCTTGTGTTTCCCTTCAACAGGAAGCTTGATTGGTAACTGAAGACAACATCTCATGTCTTCTTTGTGAGTAAATTGCTGTAGTAGGAGCGTGGCTGATGTTGGTCCAGACGCATTCTTACTTTGTTAAACATATGAAGAGAGTCATCATCATCAAGGAGAGCTGCACTGGTCTACATGGTAGCCCCTGGCTAACGGCATGTGAAGTCTCAAAGTTAAAAGTTCACTTCTTCAGTAGCACTAACCACATTTCCAGTGCTCAGTAGCCACAAGTGGCTCATGCAGTATTGACATTTTGAGCCAGATTATTCTTGGTGGGAGTAGGAGGACTGTCTTGTGCATTTGTGCATTGTAGGATGTTCAGCAGCACACCTGGTCTCCACCTACTCAATGCCAGTAGCATTCTATAGACATAACAACCAAAATGTTTCCAGAGATTGCCAAATGACCCTACAGGGGCAAAACAAATCCTGGTTAAGAATCACTGGCTTTGTGGCTATAGTATTTGAAAGCTCAGATACAGAACATTTCCATGATGGTAGACAGTACTGTTCTAGAATCATCCCTAGCAGAATTTGGGGAATTTTATGTAGTAAGAATTTTGAGCTTTGGCGGAATCACAGTGGACATACAGTCCAAAGCCTGGGGAAACTGAGGCACAGAACGATTTATGGGTGATATCAGATCACACAACATGTGTCACTCTGGACTTCTGGACTTCAAGTTCACGCAGCCCAGAGAACAAGCTGCTGATTTTTGTTCGAACCTGCTTCGTTCTTACTGTGCATTTGCACTCAGTGTTGGCTGTGGGGGAGGACGGAGTCCTAAAAACTGGGAATGGTTCAGTCCTGAGATGTTCAGAGATGCAAATTCTGGACACATCTCTTTTATCCCTCCCTGGCTTGTGGCTTTGTTTAAGGCTGTACATATGGGCTAGGATTGGGAGGGTGACTGAGACATTTGATGGACAAAGACCTGTTGAGTTTCCTCATTTCCATCAGTACAGAGATCGGGAGCATATTCCCGGGGCCATGGAAGACTGTCATCCTATAAAATTTCTTCTTTTTTGCTTTTAAATCTTCATTATCTCCTCTGTCTGCTTCCTTGTAGGGGTCCATCGTAAAGCCATTAATACGAAATACCTGGAGGTTCATTTCTTCAGAGGCCACAAGGAAGCAGAGTCTATAGAAAGCTTTGGGAAGGGAAAAGGAGTCTCTCTCAGGATGTGGTGTCCACAGCTGAAGGGCTCAGAAAGTGGGCTTAGCTCAGGGGCCTGGTGCAGGAGATGACCGGAAATCAGCCCGGGCTCGCAAAGTGCCCAGGGGCTTTGATGTGCCCAGCATCTTTCCTTCCTCCCCCTCTCTCCCTCATTAATCCCATGTGCTTCGACACCTCCCAATGACTCCTCAGTCACTGGTTCTATAATTCTCTCCCTCCTCTGCTCCCAAACCTCCAATGGCTCACTGCTGCCTTTTATTAAAGTCTTTCTTAGTCTTATATTGAGGGCCCATTTGCTCTTGTATAGAAATCATCTCTTTCCCTCCTAAGTGTAGAAACCAGTTTTGCACATATGAGTGCCTTACTGTTACTGTGGTTTGCAGAATTATTCAGTTGGGGTTTGGCGTTGACAGTGATTGAGGCTTTGCTCAAAGCTCTTTGATGTTTAATAGCTTGCTCAGGAAGAAGTTTTGTTTCTGGTGAGACTTTGTTGAGTCGGTAGCCTGGACAACTACTTAAAATCAGTATCCAGCTGAAAATTCAGGGCCTAGTAAACAAACCAGAAAGAAGGCAATAAAAGCTGATGAAAAATCGTGTGTCTGTAAACCTCGGGTAACCTTGAGCTGCTGGTTTCGTTCTGTAACACGGTGAACAGAGTGAGCTGTGGATGAGGTCAAAGGCCAATGTGCTGAGGAGCAGCTGTCTAGTTCAGCTAGAAATTAGCTAATGTGTAAACCGGCCTTGAGGTCTTTTTAAGTTGCTTCATATTCCTAGTGTTCGTTAAAAGAAGTAACTTTTATCTCAGACTTTGGTGACTAGCCGTGATTTCATTGCACTATTTATGTTTTCTTTTGGGAAAGCGGCCTTCTTGGGTGTCTCCATGGTGAAGGGGAAGGTATTTTAAAACATGCTCCTTTGGGAGCAGGTTTTGATTTGAGTGATGGGAGGGTGGGGGCTGCGAGGACCGCAGCCCTGCTGGTCAGCGCAGCTGTGGTCAATGTTGTTCACAACCTCTGTTTCTTCTCTTTCTCTATAGACCAATGAGTGGAACAAGAATGATGACAGGCTGCTGCAGGCCGTGGAGAATGGAGATGCGGAGAAGGTGGCCTCATTGCTCGGCAAGAAGGGGGCCAGTGCCACCAAACACGACAGCGAGGGCAAGACCGCGTAAGCTGAAACACTGGTTTGCAGATATGCCGGTTATGGGTTTTCGGGGATGTTCTCTGGAATCCTTAGTATCCGCAGGGGAATTTCACATGTGCTCCCGCTCCACTCCCGTATTGAAATATGTGAGAAGATATTTTAATCTAGTTCCTTTCTCTCCAAATTCCAAGTCACACATGGAGCTTTACCTCGAATGGGTATACATGTTCCCAGGTATCAGCAAAGGTTTTACCTCCCAAGATTGCAACCAATTGTAGGTGAGACATGAATTCTGTCTTCGATAAGAAATAGCATAAAAGAGAAAAAAGTATTTTCCTATAACCCTCAAACCTTACTGTTTATTTATCTTAAACTACTTGTTTATTTATTTGATCTTCCTTAGCATAGATCAGTAAGTACGTGAGTAGTATGATTTTGCTTTGTGGTTTGCTGTGTATAGTACTCTTGCTTGCCGTAATTAAAGCTACACACTTGATTAAGTATTTGTGTGTGTTTGTGCATGTGCATGTATTTGTTTATATCCACTCTGACGTTGGCAGTGTTGTGGAGAGAGCACTGACTGTGGAGCCAGATAGACGTCTCACAAGAACTCTATCACTTATGACTTGTGTAATCCTTGAACCTCAGTTTCCTTACTCTAAAATGGAGACGGTATTAGTTAACTGTTAGAGTAGTTATGAGTATAAAATGAAATAATAATGTAGGTTGGATGCCCTCAGAAGCAGGCTCTGAGACAAGGATTTAAGTGCAAGTAGTTTTATATCTTTTTTTTAACATGTCAAATGACGGTTATTGTGTAATTACTGTGAAACACACAAAGCAGTAGTATATATTATTTAGGGATGTATACATACATACAATGCAAGTAATTTCTGTAGCCATTGATCCCAGGAAGCATGAGAAAGGAAGAAACCTGTATTTTTAAGGTGTGTTATTGACAGGTTCCAACTTTGTCACTCTTTCTTGAAGAGGATTCTGGGAATCTGTTTAGACCTAGAGCAGGGTTTGGCTATGTTGCCCAAGCTAGACTTGAACTCCTGGGCCCAAGCAATCCTCCTGTCGCAGTCTCCCAAGTAACTGGGACTACAGGCACGTGCCACCATGCCTGGCTACTGTCTGATTTTATAAATAAAGTTTTACTGGAACACAGCCACACGCATTCATTTAGGCATTGTCCATGACTGCTCCCATACTACAAAGGCAGAGTTGAGTAGTTATAGCAGAGACTACATGGCTCACAAAGCCCAGAGTATTTTTCTAGCCTTTTACAAAAAGGGTTTCCTTATCCCAGGTTTATAGTATGCCTCAGAGTTTTTCCACCCAAGGTGTGAGGAACCTAGGGTACCTATCCCTTATCTCCTCTCCCTCAAAGGTTGAGCGCTGACCGGGTACAGTGGCTCCCGCCTGTAATCCCAGCACTTTGGGAGGCTGAGGCGGGTGGAATCACTTGAGGTCAGGAGTTTGAGACCAGCCTAGCCAAAATAGTGAAGCCCTGTCTCTACTAAAAATAGAAAAATTAGCCAGGTGTGGTGCAGGCATCTATAATCCCAGCTACTTGGGAGGCTGAGGCAGGATAATAACTTGAACCTAGGAGGCGTAGGTTGCAGTGAGCTGAGATTGCGCTACTGCACTCCAGCCTGGGCAACAGAGCAAGATTCTGTATCAAAAGGAAAAAAAAAAAAAGAAAAAATTGAGTGCTACTCTAAGGGACACCATGGTCATGGCCAGAAAAAGTCTAAGGGGTCCCCAACCCCCAGGCCACAGATGGGACCAGTACTGCTCACAGCAGGAGATGAGCAGTGGTTGTGCAAGCATAACCTTCCTCTGTGTTTACAGCCACTCCCCACTGCTCGCATCACTATCTGAGCTCCGCCTCCTGTCAGATCAGCGGCAGCATTAGATTCTCACAGGAGCACAAACCCTGTTGTGAACTGCGCATGCCAGGGATCTAGCTTGCGAGCTCCGTATGAGAATCTAATGTTTGATGATCTGTCAGTGTCTCCTATTACCCCCAGATGGAACCGTCTAGTTCCAGAAAAAAAAGCTCAGGGCTCCCACAGATTCTACATTACAGCAAGTTGTATAATTATTTCATTATATATTACAATGTAATGATAATAGAAATAAAATACACAATAAATGTAATGCACTTGAATCATCCCAAAACCATGCCCCGTACTTGGTCTGTGGAAAAACTGTCTTTCACAAAACTGGTCCCTGGTGCCGAAAAGATTGGGGACCGGTGGTCTAAGGGGATTTGGGAAGGGCACCTTCAGCTGTAGGTGCTCTGTATAAAGAGTGGCACAGCACCCAGCCCACAGTGGGCCCTTGATAAAGCTAGTCACCTACCCTGCTCATCCTAGATTAGTGGTTCACAATCTTGGCCGCTTCTGCATTTCTGCATTTGAATCACCTGGAGTGCTTTTTTTTTTGGAGATGGAGTCTGTCGCCAGGCTGGAGTGCAGTGGCGTGATCTCGGCTCACTACAACCTCTGCCAGGCTAGAGTACAGTGGTGCGATCTTGGCTCACTGCAACCTCCGCCTCCTGGGTTCAGGCGATTCTCATGCCTCTGCCTCCTGAGTAGCTGGGACTACAGGCACGTACCACCACACCAGGCTAATTTTTGTATTTTTAGTACAGACGGCATTTCACCATGTTGGCCAGGATGGTCTCAATCTCCTAACCTCGTGATCTGCCTGCCTAGGCCTCCCAAAGTGCTGGGATTATATACAGGCATGGAGTGCTTTTTAAAAATATTGATGACATATTGATCAGAATCACCCCAGATGCTCTGAATCACTTGGTCTGGGGAGAGGCCCAGGAATCTTTATTTTTTGTTCTGAGGTGTTTGGTGGTAAATGTTGGGGCTTTTGGTCTCCATTTTGAATCACTACTTACCCTTCTTTGTCCCTGCTCTCCCTAGTCCAGGTTTGCACATATTTGTGCAAGACAACCTTTTCAAGTCATCCCAGAGAAAGGGGAGAGAAATGTTTATGATAATTTTGTCCAAGATAGTACTTACTAAAGAGAAGACAGAAAATTTAGATGAGCAGCTTAGCTACAATTGTGATAACCTTAACAAATTTGAAGCTTTTGATCATAAGATATTTATTACATGTAGAATAGATGGTCAGGCTTATTTTATGTTCTGTCTCTCTTTTTATTGTGGTAAAATGCATATAATGTAAAATTTACCATTTTAACCATTTTAAAGCATACAATGTAGTGGCATTAAGTATATTCACAATGTTGCACAACCATTGTCATTTTCTAAGTTCTAGAACTTTCTAATCAACCCAAAGAAAACCCCATACCCATTAAGAAGGAACTCCCCAACCTCCCCTCCCCTTCTTCTGGCAACCACAAATCTGGATTCTGTCTCTGGATTTGCCCGCTCTGGATATTTTTTATAAATGTAATCATATAATATGTGGCCTCTTGTCTCAGTTCCTTTCATTTAGCATAATGTTTTCAAGGCTCACTCGAGTTGTAGCTTCTGTCAGTACTTCATTCTATTCTCTCTTCATGGTAGACATATACATAGCAGTTAGATAAGAGTCACCACCTCCATTTTGCAGATAATAAAACTAAGGCCCACATAACACAGCTCTTCCTGAATTTACCTTTTTGTATGCATGTGTGTGAGATAGAGTCTCACTCTGTCACCCAGGCTGGAGTGCAGTGGTGCAGTCACAGCTCACTGCAGCCTCAACCTCACAGGGTCAAGCGATCCTCCTGCCTCAGCCTCTCAATTAGCTAAGACTACATGCATGCACCACTGCACCCAGTTAATTTTGGTTTTGTTTTGTTTTGTTTTTGTAATGATGGGATCTTGCTGTCTTGTCCTAGTGATCCTCCCATGTCAGCTTCCCAAAGTGTTGGGATTACAGGCATGAGCCACCATTCCTAGCCTTCTATTTTCTAGAGGGCTTTTGTGGTAATTTTGCCCTGGAATCTACAGTTGCCTGTCTGTCTAGAGGCTTGATTTTGGCCCTCAAGGGCTTTCCTCTGGCTCTGTCCCACTTACCTACATCCTCTCTCCCTGCTGTTTCTTCTGGAGGTGGAGCTGTCTGCTCCCACCCTCCCCGTAGGTCAGAACGTCCACCTGTGCACCCAGGTTCGATATCCAGTTCAAAATGCCATTCTCCCTGGTTCTCTTCATTCTTTTTGACTTTTCTTCTCTTTGAAATACTAGAAATCTTGATTTAGAACCTGGTATATTCGATTATTTTATTCCATTTATTTACAGATGGGGTCTTGCCATATTGCCCAGGCTTGATTTGAATGCTTGGCCTCAAGTGATCCTCCTGCCCCAGCCTTCTGAGTAGCTGGGACTATAAGGCATGCACTACCACACCTGCCTTTATTCTATTATATCGATGAACAGGAACAACAACAGAAATGTCTCCATTCTAATAAAACCTTTGTTTTCTGAAAGACTTGATTCCCATACAGTACAGTAAAGCTCTCTAAGGACAGGGATGGTATAATCTTGTTGTATTGGTCTTTCCCATTGTTCTAGGCCCAAAGGAGGCCTTCAGTTGGGATTTGTGTAAGTAATGTTTCAGTGTGATTCTTGTGGAGAAAACATTCTTTTTTTGCTGATAATATCTTATGGGTAAATTGCTTAGGGGTGAATTAACTTGGATTCAGAGGGGAAAGAATTCTTCTGGTGAACATCACAACCTGACTTGGCTCTTCAGCTTCCATGGCAATTTAAATAGAGAAGTACTCAACCTTTACCACCTAGAGAGCCAGGCAGTCTAGAAAGTCCCAATAATGTGGCAACAAAGGCAGCCATCTCCACAGACGTTCTCCAGAAGCCTCCATAACCCAAGGTCAATAACCAGATGGGTGGTTGGGTAATGCCTTAGACTTTTGAGTTTCTTTCTGGAGTATTTCCTTTCAGGGAAAGATGAGAATGCATGCCAGGAAATTTTCTTCCTCTAAGACTGATCAAAGAGGGGTTAAAAAAAAAAAAAAAAGTAAAAGCAATTGAATGACTGGAATTCATTTAGGAAAAGAATAAAGGAAGGGTGGTGTCTTGGGTAGGAAACGAACAAAATAGAGCAGAGCCAAGAGTTATAGCTGCAGGCTGTGTTTATGGAGTCAGGCCTGGCGTGCCTCTACCCAGCTGTTCTCTTTCCATGGTGGATGTGAGGAAGTGGGAGGAGGTCAATGTCCTCAAACCTCTTACCGTAGAAGAGTCTAATTGTTTCAAGATGAGTTCCCCTACATTTAGATGTGCATTTAATTAAGGTTATGTGTGTTTGTCTTAGGAACAACCAGACTAAATAAAATCACGCCGACACTGTAGTATTTGAACAAATACCACCTGGGCATGTGTGTGTAGATATAAGGAGTGTGTGCATGTGTGTGTGTATGTGTCTGTAGCATTTTATGTAGCCCACTTTTCAGAAACCTGATCTTTTTGGCTATGAAAGCAAGAATTTGGGAGAGTATTTTTAGATGACTCCGTGGAGCTTGACTATAAAGTGGGGGAGGCAGGCCTTGAACTTTAGAAATCACTATAATAAGGGCTTCTCTGGCTGGTGGTTTGTTGCACGTTCTCCCTTCCTGTTTTCTCAGAATAGGGATGTATTAGATATTTTATACCAGCAGTTCAATCTTGGAAATCAAGTTATACCACCTGATAAACTTTTTCCAGTTCTTCTCACGTACAGCTTCTAAATTAGTTCACCTAAAACCACTACATATTTGTGCAATTGCCGCCTCCTACCTTCCCTGTGAAATCACCCTATGTCTTTTATAAGACCTGTTGATATTTGTCACAGTGATAAACTGAAGAATGTAATTGCTATATCCACTCTACTTTGAGTCATATAGATTTTTGAAGTTGAGATAACCTCTTTTTATACTTGGCAAATATGCTTAAATGTTTGGTTTCATTAATCTAGTTGGGAGGTACTCCCTGGGTCCAAAATGTTCTAGACTTTATCTTAAGTAAATACAAAAGGAGAAAATATGCTCCTGGCCTCAAGATGCATAACACCTAGTCAGAAAGACAGGGCCAATGAAAATACTGGAGAATAATCAGATGCTAACCTGTAAAATACTGCATGTAAGGGGTTCAGGACAGAAGAGCTCATGAGACTCTAGAGATGCTAAGAAATGCTTCCTGCCTGAAGTGTGATATGAGGTCAGCCTTGTAGAATGGAACCAATAGGATATGGGTGGGTACAGGCAAATAGGGTTCAGGTAACAACATGAACAGAGGCCACCCTAAATAGATTGTTTTGGTTTGGTTTTTTGAGATGGAGTCTTGCTCAGGCTAGAGTGCAGTGGAGTGGCCTTGGCTCACTGCAACCTCCTGCTTCCTAGGTTCAAACCATTCTCCTGCCTCAGCCTCCCACATAGCTGTGACTACAGGCGCCCACCACCATGCCTTATTTTTGTATTTTTAGTAGCGATCCCCATCTCTACTGGGGCTGGTCTCAAACTCCTGACCTCAAGTGATCTGCCCACCTTGGCCTCCCAAAGTGCTGGGATTACAGGCGTGAGCCACCACGCCCGGCAACCACCCTAAATTGAAACGGGAACAATGACACCATGGCCATGCTTTCTTTCCCTTCTTTAAGAGCTCATCAGAGCAACTTGAGTTTGGGGTCCCACTCACTAGATCATTGGTTCTCAACTCGGCTCCCATTAGGATCACCTGGGCAGCTTTGACAAATGCTGAGTTCCACCTGCAGAGATTCTGGTTTCACTGGTATGGCAGTACTCTTGGGGATGGGGTTTCAGAAAGCACTTTAGGTGATTTGAATGGTTTGTCCAAATAGAACCACTGAGCAGGACACTCTCCAGTGAGACCCTGCATTACCTAGCCCAGAGCTTTCCAACAGGTGCTACAAAGTGATACACTATAGGTAGGCTGAGGAAGTCCCAGGAGGCACCGGTGAATTTTTTTTTTCTCTCTCTCTCTGTCTCTCTCTCTGTGTCTCTCTCTCACACATACAAACATATCCCTGTATATATGCAATGTATGTATGTAAGACTTGTGCACAAAATAGAATTGCAATGAAAGGTAAATTTTGGCTTAAAGTAAATTATATTAAAGTAACAATTCTTGAATTTTTTCCTTTTTTTTTTTTTTAAAGGAAGCAGTGTTGTATGTTAAAGCTGAACATAATTTCTTGCAAAATTGCACTTTAGAAAGAAGACTTACAACCAAGATTGTGGTGCAAAATTGATGAGAAATTGGAAATTAGGAACTACATTGATTAAAATATTGGTGATATGCCGCATGTTCTCACTCATAGGTGGGAATTGAACAATGAGAACACTTGGACACAGGATGGGGAACATCACACACCGGGGCCTGTCTTGGGGTGGGGGGAGGGGGGAGGGATAGCATTAGGAGATATACCTAATGTAAATGATGAGTTAACGGGTGCAGCACACCAACATGGCACATGTATACATATGTAACAAACCTGTACATTGTGCACATGTACCCTAGAACTTAAAGTATAATTTAAAAAAAAATTTTACATACAGTTTAAAAAAAAAATATTGGTGATATGGTTTGGCTTTGTGTCCCCACCCAAATCTCATCTTGAATTGTACTCCCATAATTCCGATATGTTGTGGGAGGGACCTGGTGGGGAGATAAGTAGAATCATGGGGGTGGTTTCCCCCATACTGTTCTTGAGGTAGTGAATAAATCTCATGAGATCTGATGATTTTAGTAGGAGTTTCTGCTTTTGCTTCTTCCTCATTTTTCTCTTGCCGTCGCTATGTAAGAAGTGCCTTTCACCTCCTGCCGTGATTCTGAGGCCTTCCCAACCATGTGGAATTATAAGTCCAATTAAACTTCTTTTTCTTCCCAGTCTCGGGTATGTCTTTATCAGCAGCATGAAAATGGACTAATGTAGTAAATTGGTACCAGTAGAGTGGGGCATTGCTGAAAAGATACCTGAAAATGTGGAAGTAACTTTGGAACTGGGTAACAGGCAGAGGTTGGAACAGTTTGGAGGGCTCAGAAGAAGACAGGAAAATGTGGGAAGGTTTGGAACTTCCTAGAGACTTGGAGGGCTCAGAAGATAGGAAGATGTGGGAGAGTTTGGAACTTCCTGGAGACTTGTTGAATGGCTTTGCCCAGAATGCTGATAGCGTTATGGACAACAGGGTCCAGGCTGAGGTGCTCTCAGATGGAGATGAGAAACTTGTTGGGAACTGGAGTAAAGGTGACTCTTGTTATGTTTTAGCAAAGAGACTGGTGGCATTTTGCCCCTGCCCTAGTGATTTGTGGAAATTTGAACTTGAGAAAGATGACTTAGGGTATTTGGCAAAATAAATTTCTAAGGAGCAAAGCATTCAAGAGGTAACTTAGGTACTGTTAAAGGCATTCAGTTTTATAAGGGAAGCAAAGCATAAAAGTGTGGAAAATTTGCAGCCTGACTATGAGATAGAAAAGAAAAATTCATTTTCTGTGGAGAAACTCAAGCCAGCTGCAGAAATTTGCATAAGTAGCAAGGCCTAATGTTAATCCCCAAGACCATGGGGAAAATGTCTCCAGGCCATGCCAGAGACCTTCATGGCAGCCTCTCCTACCACAGGCCAGGAGGCCCAGGGGGAAAAAGTGGTTTCATGGGCCAGACCCAGGGTCCCTGTGCTGTGTGCACCCTAAGGACTTGGTGTCCTGTGTCCTAGCCGCTCCAGCTGTGGCTGAAAGGGGCCAACATAGAACTTGGGGCTCTGGCTTCAGAGGGTGCTCCAAGCCTTGACAGCTTCCACATGATGTTGAGCTTACAAGTACAAAGAAGTCAAGAATTGGGTTTGGGAAACTACACCTGGATTTCAGAAGATGTATGGAAACACCTGGATGCCCAGGCAAAAGTTTGCTGCAGGGTTGGGGCCTTCATGGAGAACCTCTGCTAGGGTAGTCCAGAAGGGAAATGTAGGGGTGGGATCCCCTCACAGAGTCCTTACCAAGTTACCAGCTAGTGGAGCGTGAGAAGAGGGCCACCATCCTCCAGACCCCAGAATGGTAGATTCACTGACAGCTTGCCCCATTCACCTGAAAAAACTGCAGACACTCAACACCAGCCCATGAGAGCAGCTGGGAGGGAGGCTGTACACTGCAAAACCACAGGGGTGGAGCTGCCCAAGACCACGGGAGCCCACGTCTTGCATCAGTGTGACCTGGATGTGAGACCTAGAGTCAAAGGAGATCATTCTGAAGCTTTAAAATTTGATTGCCCTGCTGGATTTCAGACTTGCATGGGCCCTGTAACCACTTTGTTTTGGCCAATTTCTCCATTTGGAATGGGTGTATTTGCCCAATACCTGTACCCCCATTGTATCTAGGAAGTAATGAGCTTGCTTTTGATTTTACAGACTCATAGGTGGAAGGCACTTGCCTTGTCTCAGATGAGGCTTTGGACTAGACTTTTGGGTTAATGCTGAAATGAGTTAAGATTTTGGGGGAACTGTTGGGAAGGTATGATTTGTTTTGAAATGTGGGGATTGAAATCTCCCCACATGAGATTTGGAGGGACCAGGGGCAGAATGATATGGTTTGGCTCTGTGTCCTTACCCAAATCTCATCTAAAATTGTACTCCCATAATTCCTACATGTTGTAGGAGTACCCGGTGGGAGAGAATTTGAATCATGGCTGCGGCTTCCCCCATACTGTTCTTGCAGTAGTGAATAAGTCTCATGAGATCTGATGGGTTTAGTAGGGGTTTCTGCTTTTGCATCTTCCTCATTTTTCTCTTGCCACCACCATGTAAGAAGTGCCTTTCACCTTCTGCCATGATTCTGAGGCCTCCCCAGCCACATGGAATTCTAAGTCCAATTTAACCTCTTTTTCTTCCCAGTCTTGGGTATGTCTGTCAGCAGCGTAAAAACAGACTAATACAATTGGTAAGATCACAGTATTTTTCATTTAACAGCTATTTTCAAAGTTGGATTAAGTATATTGAGAATGAAGGATTTTAGACGCTTAAATGGGTAATTGTTGCCCAGGGTCAAAGCTTTTTGGCTTTGCTTTTCCTCTCTCTGTTCCCTCCACTGGCTGGACCTGCCCCAAATGCAGAGGTCAGGAGAGCCTGGGAAATGTAGTTGGCTGTGATAGAGAACAGAGCAAGGGAGGGTGGGGATGGATCTCAGAACTCACAGCAGCGAGGGACCTGCACTCAGCCACTATCACTCTGGGGCCGCTGGAGCGGGAGATTCTCATGCTGAGCAGCAACCAGCCTGCTCAGAGGCTGAGGCACGTAAGATCATTAGCGTGTGCCAGTTCTTTAGAAACACTTCTGCTTTCCCTGCTCAGTTCCTGCCTTCGAAGATGCCGTTGCCGCCACCGCCACCGCCACCAGCACCACCCCCACCACCGCCACCAGCACCATCCCCACCACCACCATCCCCCGCCCCATTCCACTGAGTCTGGCCTATCATTCAAGGCCCAATTTGCCATCTCTTTCCTGAAACCATTTCTAAAATTTCCTGAGTGAGCGCTCTCTTGCCACTGCCTCTCTGAAATCACCTAGGATTTAATGAGTTTTGGTTTCTAGGTACTTATCTGATTTCTGTTATCAAATTATCAGGGCGAGAGCCCAATCTTTCCTAATAGGAAAGGAATTGTTTCTTATTAATTATGTTAATACTGAATGTCCCAACACCTGGCTAGGTTCTCATGGAGAACCTCTGCTAGGGCAGTGCAGAAGGGAAATGTAGGGCTGGGACCCCCTCACAGAGTCCCTACTGGGGCACCACCTAGTGGAGCTGTGAGAAGAGGGCCACCATCCTCCAGATCCCAGAATGGTAGATTCACCGACAGTTTGCACCATTCACCTGGAAATGCTGCAGACACTCAACACCAACCCGTGAGAGCAACTGGGAGGGAGGCTGTACCCTGCAAAGCCACAGGGGCGGAGCTGCCCAAGACCATGGGAGCCCACCTCTTACATCAGTGTGACCTGGATGTGAGGGACTCTGTGAGGGGGTCCCAACCCTACATTTCCCTTCTGCACTGCCCTAGCAGAGGTTCTCCATGAGCACCTAGCCCAGTGTTGGGGCATTCAGTAATAACATAATTAATAAGAAACAATTCCTTTCTTATTAGGAAAGATTGGACCCTCGCCCTGATAATTTGATAACAGAAATCAGATAAGTACCTAGGTTAAAAAAAACCCTATGTCATTCAGCCAGCAGTTTATTCATTCACCTTAGAGAGCGCATCAGTTTCCATGAGGTGTTTCCCATCTGATGCTCTCAATCACCCGGAAGTAAATTTATGAAGAGGGAAGTGGGGATCAGAAAAGTTCTGGAATTAGTACAGATCTCCTGTTTTACATACTGGAGTCTGGGGGTGTGTCGGTGAATACATAGAAATCATTTGCCCTAATGGAGATTTCATAATGCCCAAGTATCATTTCCAGACCATCCTTATGAAGCCAAACAATCCTGAAGAAAAAGAGCAAATGCGCTGGTGAAATGGCATGGGCCCCGGGCGCGGTGATTCACGCCTGTAATCCCAGCACTTTGGGAGACCGAGATGGGCAGATCGCTTGAGGTCAGACGTTCAAGACCAGCCTGGCCAACATGGCGGAATCCCGTCTGTACTAAAAATACAAAAATTAGCTGGGTGTGTAGATGCACGCTTGTAATTCCAGCTACTCGAGAGGCTGCGGCACACGAATCGCTTGAACCTGGGAGGTGGAGGTTGCAGTGAGCCGAGATGCTGCCACTGCACTCCAGCCTGGATGACAGAGCAAGACCCAGTCTCAAAAAAAAAAAGAAAAAAAAGGATGAGGGGTGGTTCTCAGCTCTTGGATATGTGATCTTTCATCTCAGCGTCTTCTCCCTCCTGTCCTCAGGAGTAGTACTGCTGATTCTATTAATTATCACACCATGGGCACTTAAAGGACAGTAATCCTGTTTTGTTTTGTTTTGTTTTTATAGAGCATTCATTTTTTACATGCCAGTCATTTATTATACCTTCTGAGCAGGGAAAGGCAACAAATGTTTCCATCTCAAACTTTCTGCAACATCAGTTCCTAATAGAAGCAGAGATCAGCTATTGCAGCTGCTTTTAAAATCACTGAAAGCCAGGCAGCCCATCACTTCTCTGCTGAAAAGATTTGTCTCTGGGCCAATAGGGTTAATTCTCACTGGCAGAGTAGAATTTAGTTTGTCAAGGCTTTTATAACTAAAGTTATGAGATAGTGCTGCCTTCCTTACCCTCAGATTATAATCTGAAACGGGAATCAGACCTTTTAATCCTATTGTTAGGATTGGCCTGCTGAAATATTCTGTGTGCGCTAAGCCTCATTTGAACTCAGTGACCTAGAATTTAGATGTTGCAGCAAATTAGTGCCATAGAACACTTGGTAGGCTGGGATGGAATCCTAGACTTTTAGAGGAGAAAATTCTTAGTAATTCTGTAGATCACTGAAGCCAGTGAATTTGAGTTACTTTAAATTGTCCCATAGCTTGGGGATGGCAGGGTTGAGACCAAAATCAAGGACTAATGACTTTTAGTTTATATATATTTTTTAAGATAAACTTACTCTGTAACACGGGCTGGAGTGCAGTGGTGCGATCTGAGCCTCGCGGTAACCTCCGACTCCTGGGTTCAAGCAATTCTCATGTCTCAGCCTCATGAGTAGCTGGGATTTCAGGCGTGTGCCACCATACCTAGCTAATTTTTGTTTTTTTTTAGTAGAGATGTGGCTTTCAACATGTTGGCCAGGCTGGTCTTGAACTCCTCACCTCAAGTGATCCACCTGCCTTGGCCTCCCCAAGTGCTGGGATTACAGGCATGAACCACCACGCTCAGCTGCAGTTTCTACTGTGCCAGTGGTCCTAAAAATTGAATGTGTGTAAGAGTCACCTTCAGGGTAGGGGAGCTTGCAGGGCTCCTCCCCTGGTGTCAGGAGAGGATCCCGACATTACGCATGTCCAGCCCATTGCCCGGTGATGCGGATGCTGCAGGTCTGGGAAACATACTTTGAGAACCACTGCACGACACTGATGGGAAGCAAAATCGAGCTCATATCATAAAGGACACAGCTTTCTCTCCTAAGAATGTACATTACAACTTGAGAAAAATACCTGTTTATGCCAGTATACAGGTGTGCCTTGACGTGAGAAAACTCAAAAACTAGAGACTAAAAAAGCAAATTCAAAACTAAAGATTTACATGACCTAAAAATTAATTCTGTGGCTAGGAAAATTGCAATAAACAAAACGAAGTATTTGCCTTCATGGTACACGCAGTCTCTAATGGGGCGGACAGACAATAAACAGATGCCTCTTTACTGTAATATCAAATACATTCAAGAAAATAAAGAGGACGTTGGACTATGCGAATGAGCCTGGGGAAGGAAGCCCTCTCAGCAGATTCCTGAATGGAGTGAGGGATTCAGCTGTGCACTTTTCTGCAGGAATGGCTCTCCTGATGGAGGGAACTGCAAGGCAAAGGCCCCGAGGTGGAAGGAGGCTTGATGTGCTCAGGAAACAGCGGAAAGCCCAGTGAATAGGGAGAGTCCTAGAAGGTAGGTCAAAGAGGGAGCCACACAGCGTGTAGAGCCTTGTATGCTACAGGAAGGAATTTACCTAATTTTAAAAATATGATCTCATATTTAAAATGTTTTAATCCTGCTTTAAAAAAATATTAATATCATTAGATTTTTCTCTCCGGAAGGACATCATATAAAAAGAGTACAATAAAAATACAAGCAATTTGAGGTGATCAGGATGCAAGGCTCCTGCTGCAGAACTGAGATGCTGAGGCTCTCAAGGGATTGTGGGAAAGTTGTTATGTACTATGAAGTATTTGAGTCTCTTCCTGATCACAGTCACTCCTTTCTTGGAAATGGAGATTTTTTTAAAAGGAAAGAAGGGAGTCGTGGGTGTATTAAGGGGAAACTACCCCTGGGGGCAGAGCAGTGATCTTTGACATATTTCCTAACCTCTCCAAGCATCAGTGTCTCCATCTGTGAAATGAAGATGTTGGACCAGTTATTCTTCTGCAACGTCCTAACACTCTGGTATTCTGGGGTGTGGCTAATGCTGGTAGGACCTGGTGTATGGTCATTTCTTTGTGTGAGCATTAGTGGCTTGCTTGATTTGGGGAAGTGAATATTGGTTGCAGAGGCAATGGAAGGAATTGATCATGGTAACAGGCGCCCTGGTGGTGAAGAAGGCAAGACAGACTGGTTTGAGGGAAATTTTCAGTGAATGAATATGCCTGAGAAATTGAAGTCTTATAAAAGTAGCCAGTGAGTTTGTATTTCTTCCCAATATCTATTTCAGCTGGTAATCAGAAACCAGAAGAACTGTGTTTGTTATTATTCTGAAAGATAGAAGGAGCTTTCCGGGTTATAACTTAAGAGCTTTTGAATAGCAACAGTTCAAGCCTCGTTTGGCTTAAGAGCCTTGAGAATTATCCCAGCCTTGTCCCATGGTATTTATTTCGGGAAAGTTTGCACAACTTGCTGAGTGGTTTGGTAGGAAATGAAACCTCCCTTGCAGGCTCTGTTTGCTTCTGTGCTTGGATTATATCCCTGTCTATTTGAGAGCCCTGGCAACCCTAATCTGTCCCACTGAGAACACTGTTTGCTTTTTGCCAAATACTTCCAGATTTTAGTTTAAACTTTGATTTTTAAAGACTAGCACAACCAGTAGGTTATATTATGTACGTGTCACTGGTTTTTGTTTTTTGTTTTTTTGGGACGGGGTCTTGCTCTGTTGCCCAGGTTGGAGTGCAGTGGCACAATCATAGCTGACTGCAGCCTCAACCTCTCAACCTCCTAGGCTTAAGTGATCCTCCCTCCTCACCTTCTCGAGTAGGTGGGACTACAGGTATGTGGCACCTCACCCGGCTAATTTATTTTTGTACTTTTTGTAGAGATGGGGTTTCACCATGTTGCCCAGGCTTGTCTTGAACTCCTGAGCTCAAGTGATCCACTTGCCTCAGTCTCCCAAAGTGTTGGAATTACAGGCATGAGCCACTGCCCCCAGTTGTGTGCACAGTGATTTAACAAATGGTGCCATTTCTCAGTAAAATGGTAAAGAACCAGCTCTAGATGCAGAATGCCTGGGTTAGAATCCAGAAATTACTTGTAATTTCTGGGACTTTGGGCAAGTTATTAGGTTAGTGCAAAAGTAATTGTGGTTTTTGCCATACTTTTAATGGCAGAAACCACAGTTACTGTTGTACCAACCTAATAGCAAACTTCTCTGCCTCAACTTTCCTTCTCTGCTAAATAGGAGTAATAAACTTTACTCCAACCCCTCATAGGCTTGTTGTGAGGATGAAATTAGTGAAGATGTTCCTAGTGTGTAATGTTTCCATAGAGTACCTGCTATCACTGTTGACGTTGTTGTTATTTAATTGCCTCAGACTGGTTTAGAAATGAGGGAACCGAAGTTAAGCAATGCAGCAACAAGGCAGCTGACCAGCCTTGTCACCTGGGCCTCCTGAGTCACCCTCCAGCCTCCTGGCATGCTCCCTGCTGTGCCTCCATTGGTCCCTCCATTGGCAGCAGGCTGCCACCCAGCTGCTATTTCAGGCTGCTAGGGACATCAGTGAGTTGACTTTCTCTTCAGGAAAGAGAAATGAGAGCGAGAGAAAGAGAGTGCACTACAAAACCCTTATTAGCACTGAAACTTTGGAATCTTTCCAAGTGACAAGAGTAGGGACATTCCAAATATCAATAAGCAGCAAAGGGATCAAAGTCATTTTGTGTAAATCTTCAGGCTGCTTATTTGTGCCATTTTGCTACATCGCTGCTGAAGGGCCCCAGTTGAGTTTTACAAGCAAAGCTAAACATTGCCTATTGTAATGAAACGTGAAACAGCAGATTCCATTTTTTGTGGAACATATCCATAAAATTGTTTTTATGGCTAAGTTTGTTTTCAAACGAACTTTGAAACAGTGGGTGCCTTGACAAAAATGATGGCGTGACCCTGTTCAATAAATAGTGTGGGAAAATTGGATATCCATATGCAGAAGAATGAAATTGGACCCTCCTCTCTCCCCATATACAAAAAGCAACTCACAATGGATTACAAACTTAAATGTAGGACCTGAAACTGTAAAACTACCAGAACAAAACATAGGGAAAACACTTCAAGACACTGGTCTAGGCAAAGATTGCGTTGCTAAGACCTCAAAAGTGTAGACAACTGTAACAAAAATAGACAAATCAGATTATATTAAACTAAAATGTTTTGGCACAGCAAAGGAAAGAACAAAGTGAAGAGACAACCTGTTGAATGGGAGAAAATATTTGCAAACTATTCATTCACCAAGGAACTAATATCCAGAATACACAAGGAACTCAAACAACTTGACAGTCAAAAAATAAATAATCCCATTAAAAAGTGGGCTAAGGACGTGAATAGATATTTCTTAAAAAAAGACATACAAATGACCACAGCTATATTAAAAAAAAAAATACTCAACATCACTAAGCATTAGGGAAATGCAAATCAAAACCACAATGAGATGTCATCCTACCTCAGTTAGAATGACTATTATTACAGAGGAAAAATAACAGATTCTGGAAGGATGCAGAGAAAAGAAAACTCATACACTGTTGGTGGGAATGTAAATTGGTTAAACTACTGTGGAAAATAAAATGGAGCTTCCTCAAAAAATTAGAACTACTGTACATCCAGCAATTCCACAGCTGGGTGTTTATCCAAAGGAAAATAAATTGGGAAGTCCTAGCTAAAGCAATCAGACAAGAGAAAGAAACAGCATCCAAATTGGAAAGGAAAAAGCCAAGTTATTCTTGTTTGCAGATGATATGATTTTATACTGGAAAAACCCAAAGACTACACCGCAAAACTATCAGACTGATAAATGAGGCTGGGCGCAGTGGCTCACATCTGTAATCCCAGCAGTTTGGGAGGCTGAGGTGGGCAGATCACTTGAGGTCAGGAGTTTGAGACCAGCCTGGCCAACATGGTGAAACCCTGTGTCTACTTTAAAAAAAAAAAGAAAAAAAAAAGCCAGGAATTGTGGCACATCCCATAGTCAGGCGTTGTGCCTGTCATCCCAGCTACTTGGGAGGCTGAGGGAGGAGAATCTCTTGAACCTGGGACGCAGAGGTTGCAGTGAGCCAAGATGGCACCGTTGCCCTCTAGCCTTGGTGACAGAGTGAGACTCTGTGCATAAAAACAAACAAACAAAAACTGATAAGCAAGTTCAGCAAAGTTGCAGGATACAAAATCAACATAAAAAATCAGTAGCATTTCTATATGCCAATAGCAAACCGTCTGAATAAAATCAATCAAGTAATTCTATTTACAGTAGCCACACATAAAATAAAATACTTAAAGTTAACCAAATAAATAAAAGATCTCTACAGTGAAAACTCTACAATGAAAACTATAAAACATTGATTAAAGAAATTGAAAAGGACACACACAAAAATGAAAACATTCTTTAACAATATTGATTCTTCTAACCATGAACTTGGAAGAATATCCATACTATCCAAGCAGTCTACAGATTCAATGCAATCCCTATCAAAATACCAATGACATTTTTCACAGAAATAGGAAAAAAAATCATAAAATTTATATGGACCCACAAAAGACCCAGAATAGCAAAGCTATCCTGAGCAAAAAGAGCAAAACTGGGAAAATCCCACTACCTGACTTCAAATTATACTACAGAGCTATAGGAACTAAAACAGCATGATACTTGCATGAAAACAAATACACAGACCAATAGAACGGAATAGACAACCCAGAAACAAATCCATACATCTACAGTAAACTCATTTTTGACAAAGGTGCCAAGAATGTACATTGGGAAAAGGACACACTCTTCAGTAAATGGTGGTGGGAAAACTGGATCTCCATATACAGAAGAATGAAACTAGACCCCTATCTCTTGCCATATACAGAAATCAAAATGGATTAAAGATTTAAATCTAAGACCTCAAACTATGAAACTACTATAAGAAAACATTGAGGAAACTCTGTAGGACATTGAGTTGGCCAAAGATTTCTTGAGTAATACCCAACAAGCACAAACAACCAGAGCAAAAATGAACAAATGGGGATCATATCAAGATAAAAAGCTTCTGCACGGCAAAGGAAACAATCAGCAAAGAGATAACCCACAGAATAGGAGAAAATATTTGCAAACTACCCATCTGACAAGGGATTAACAACCAGATATATAAGGAGCTCAAACAACTCTATAGGAAAATAATCCAATAATCTGATTTTAAAATGGGCAAAAGATACAGGCGCGGTGGCTCATGCCTGTAATCCCAGCACTTTGGGAGGTCAAGGCAAGAGGATTGCTTTAGCCTAAGAGTTCAAGACCAGCGTGGGCAACATGGGAGCCCTCATCTCTATTGGAAATGAATGAATGAATGGGCAAAAGATCTGAATCGACATTTCCCAAAAGACATACAAGTGGCAAACAGGTATATGAAAAGATGCTGAACATAGTTGATCATTAGAGAAATCCAGATCGAAATTACAATGAGCTAACTACCGTGAGCTATTGCTGCACCCCAGTTAAAATGGCTGACATCCAAAAGACAGGCAATAACAACTGTTGGCAAGGATGTGGGGAAAAGGGAACCCTCACACACTGTTGGTGAGAATGTAAATTAGTATAACCATTATGGAGAACAGTTTGGAGGTTCCTCAAAAAACTAAAAATAGAATTATCATATGATACAGCAATCCCACTGCTAGGTATATACCCAAAAGAATGGAAATTGCTGTATTGAAAAGGTATCTGCACTCTCATGTTTATTGTAGCATTATTCTCAGTAGCCATTATTTGGAAGCAACCTAAGTGTCCATCATCAGATGAATGGATAAAGAAAATGTGGTACATATACACAATGGAGTACTGTTCAGCCATTAAAAAAAGAATGAGATCCTGTCATTTGCAACAACATGGATGGAACTGGAGGTCATTATGTTAACTGAACTAAGCCAGGCACAGAAAAACAAACTTTGCCTATTCTCACTTATTTGTGGGAGCTAGAAATTAAACTCATGGAGATAACAGCAGAATGATGGTTACCACAGGTAGGGAAGGGTAGTGGGTTGGGGGAAAGTGGGAAGGTTAATGGGTACATAAATATGGTTAGATATTAATAGAATAAATAAGATCTCGTATTTGATAGCACCACAGATAGTCAACAATAATTTATTATACGTTTTAAAATAACTGAAAGAGTGTAATTGAGTTGTTGGTAACACAAAGAAAGGATAAAGTGATGAATACCCCCATTTACCCTGATGTGATTATTCACATTGTATGCCTATATTAAAATATCTCGGCTGGCCACAGTGGCTCACACCTGTAATCCCAGCACTTTGGAAGGCTGAGGCAGATGGATCACTGGAGCCCAGGAGTTCAAGCCAACCTGGACAACATGGCAAAAACCTGTCTCTACAAAAAAATAGAAAAATTAGCTGGGCATGGTAGTATGTATCTGTAGTCCCAACTATTCAGGAGACTGAGGTGGGAGGATCGCTTGAGCCAGGGAGATTGAGACTGTGGTGAGCCAAGATCACACCACTGCACTCCAGCCTGGGTGACAGAATGAGACCATTTCTAAAAACAACCCCACCAAAACTCATGTGCCCCATAAATATATATACCCACTATGTACCCCCAAAAAATAAAAACAAGGAAAAGAGCTGGGTGCAGTGGCTCATGCCTGTAATCCCAGCACTTTGGGAAGCCAAGGTGGGAGGATCACTTGAGGTCAGAAGTTCGAGACCAGCCTGGCCAACATGGTGAAACCCCATCTCTACTAAAAAATACAAAAATTAGCTGAGCATGGTGGCATGCACCCGTAATACCAGCAGGAGCCTGAGGTGCGAGAATTGTATGAATCCAGGAGGCAGAAGTTGCCATGAGCCAAGATTGCACCACTGCACTCCAGCCTGGGCGACAGAATGAGACACTATCTCAAGAGACAACAACAACAACAACAAGGAAATCAGCATATCAAAGGGATATCTGCACTTGGACTATTTACAATTCACAATAGCAAAGATATGGAGTCAACCAAAGTGTCAATCAATGGACCAATAGATAAAGAAAATGCAGTACCATATACACAATGGAATACTATTTGGCCATAATAAGAATGAAATCCTGTCATTTGCAGCAACATAGAGGGAACTGGGGGTCATTATGTTAAGTGAAATAAGATCAGCACAGAAAGATGCCACATGTTTTCACTAATATGTGGGAGCCGAAAAAAAACCCAACAAAAACCTGATCTCAGCCGGGTGCAGTGGCTCATGCCTATAATCCCAAAACTTTGGGAGACTGAAGCGGGTGGATCTGGATCTTCTGAGGTCAGGAGCTTGAGACCAGCCTGACCAACATGGTGAAACCCCATCTCTACTAAAAATACAAAACTAGCCAGGCATGGTGGTGCATGCCTGTAATCCCAGCTACTCAGGGGGCTGAGGCAGGAGAATTGCTTGAACCCGGGAGGCAGAGGTGGCAGTGAGCTGAGATCGTGCCACTGCACTCCAGCCTGGGCAACAGAGCAAGACTCTGTCTCAAAAAAACAAAACAAAACAAAACAAAAAAACCCTGATCTCATGAAGACAGAGAATAGAATGGTAGATATTAGAGCATGGGACGGGTGTGTGGTGTGGGTGGGCAGGGTGGGGTGCAGATAAAGAGAGTAGAAACGTATCATTAGATCTACAAATGAATAAACCACACTATTGGCTAGACTAGGGTGACTATAGTTAGCAACAATGTCTTTCCATTGCAAAGTATGTAGAAGAGAGGACTTTAAATGTTACCCACACATAGAAATGATAAATATTCAAGGTGAAGGATATCCCAAATGCTGACCTGAATTACAATCTATGCATGTAACACATATTCACATGTACTCCATAATAAGTAAAATATTTTGTGTCAATTAAAATTTTTTAAACATATTTTTAAAAGGAAAAAATGATGGTGTGAAGTTTTTAACTTATTCTGTGTTTAGAGCAGTGCTTCTCAAACTTGGATGTGTACACGGAACCAGCTGGGGATCTTGTAAAGGCAGCTTTTGATTCAGTAGGTTTGGAGTGGTGCCTGAGAGTTTGCATTTCTAATATGCGCCTGTTCCCCAGGCCACTCTTTGAGTTAGCCAAGACATAGGCTGTCAAAGTGTTGTTTCAGCTACATCAGAATCTGGATAGTACCCTGGCCGGGCATGGTGGCTCACACCTGTAATCTCAGCACTTTGGGAGGCTGAGATGGGAGGATTGCTAGAGTCCAGGAGTTCGAGAATCTGGTTAGTACCCTGCTATTCCAGGCAGTGACCAGCATCCTGCTCACTGGGCTTGAGTTAGGAAGTAGCTAAGAGGTTTTTATACTCTTCGCATCTCCACAGCTCCACTGCATTCTTGACCTATCTAAATGAAGAGGTAGGTAGGTTTGGTGGCTCACACCTGTAACCCCAGTTTGGGAGAATTGCTTGAGGCCAGGAGTTTGAGACCAGGCTGGGCAACAGAGTGAGACCCCATTTCTGTAAATTTTTTTTTTTTTTTTAACAAAAAAAGAAAGGAAAAAAAAACCCCTCTTAATGGTATAAATATGTTGGCATATAGACTTTTGAATGACATTTTGTGTCTTTAAAAGGAAAGCCCACACTTTTTAATTAAAAGTAAAAGCTTATGTAGAGACAAAGCTGAAGGATGTTTCTAATTTGTTTTGCATTCACTCTTTTATATTCCTTTAAGTACAGATTTCAGCTGATACTTAACCAAAGGAACTACCTCAGAGGGCTCACTGAGAAAGATCTACACGTTTTACATCTGGAAATTTTAGGTTGTAATTAAAATTCTCATCTCTTAAATTTTCCAGAAGATAATAAGTCTTGGCTAGGATGTGGAGAAATTGGAGCTCTCGTGAATTGCTGATAGAGATGTTAAATGGTACAGCAGCTTTAGAAAACAGGTTAGCAGTTCCTCAGAAAGTTCAATGTAGTTGCCATGTGACTCAGCAATTCCACTCCTCGATATATACCCATTAGTATTGAAAAATGTGTCTACACTTGCTGAGAACAGCTTGGTCGTGGAGACGCTAACCCAGAGCGCTAGAGGAATTAAAGACACACACACAGAAATATAGAGTGTGGAGTGGGAAATCAGGGGTCTCACAGACTTCAGAGCTGAGAGCCTCAAACAGAGATTTACCCACATATTTATTGACAGCAAGCCAGTTCTTAACATTTACTAAAAGTATTCCTTACAGGAAGTAAAGGGATGGGCCAAAATAAAGGGATGGGTCAGGCTAGTTATCTGCAGCAGGAGCATGTCCTTAAGGCACAGATCGCTCATGCTGTTGTTTGTGGTTTAGGAATGCCTTTAAGTGGTTTTCCACCCTGGGCGGGCCAGGTGTTCCTCGCCCTCATTCCAGTAAACCCACAACCTTCAGCGTGGGTGTCATGGCCATCACAAACATGTCCCAGTGCTGCAGAGATTTTGTTTATGGCCAGTTTTGGGGCCAGTTTGTGGCCAGATTTGGGGGCCTGTTCCCAACATGGCCCCCGTCTCTCTCTCTCTTTTTTTTTTCCCAAAGTGATAAAAGCAAAGGCTTCTTTATCACAGTGAGCTGCTTCTCACAGGAGCCAGATTCTGCATCTAAAGACTATACAAATACAACACAGATTAAAAGCACAATCATCATTGAAATCACAGAGCTTCTACGTGTTTTTGTCCATTTTAATGGGTTACTAGCTGCTAATCTGTCTGCAGCTGCTTCAAGCACTCCAGTTCCTGGCATTGAGGCCAGGTGTGCCCGGGATGCTTTAAATGTTTGTTCTTTTTGTTTTGCAATATCCAAAGACAAATTTGTACAGTGTCCTTCTAGATGCTTTTTTATTCTTTCTCAAAATTTGATCTTATTAAGAGCTATTAATAGTTTCCTCAAATCCTTGTGTTTAGCTCCTACAGTGGGCCATATCATTTGAGGTTGAGGTGCCACTATACCACCATGTTTCCATGGTAGGAAACATGGAACTCTTGCCGTATTTCTTATCTTTCTACCATCTGACCATTTTGTTCAGATCAGCTGAACATAGTGTGGTCGTGCATGCAGACTGAGAGGTACAATTCAAGCTAAACATTCCCTTAGGGGACCAATCAATAATGATTCCATAGGAATCGTTGTGCAGCACCTCTGCCTGTTCTGCAATGCAGTCTTCCCAAACAAGTACATTCACTATTTCTGGCCAGGTCCAATTCCGTTTACAAATCGGTTTTTGAGGGCGGTATGCCTCAATTATAGGAGCAGATTTATAATGGTAAATACCGAGATCAGAAAACATGTGTAACTGTGTCGTAGAGTGATTACATCCAGGCATTATTGCCAGCCAAAATTGATAAATATGCCCAATAAGTATAATTGTTCTCTGTGTCAGCCCTTGTTGAAGGAATACTCATGGCAATGGTGATCACTGCTATCATAGATACCATTCAATTACTCACTGTGACTGGTTGTCTCACTTTCCTCAGGTTTTCTTCTGCCATCTGTGACAGCTTCTTGATGTGTTCCCAAGTAGGTGGCTGTGTTCGATGGGTGTTGCTCAGGACAGTTGGGGTCCTCCTCAGCATCAGTCCTGACATGGCTGCAACCCAGGGGTCCTTGGGATCCTCCCAGAATCTCTTCCTCGGCATCTGGCTCATGATAAGGTTTCAGGTGTCTTGATGGTATCCAAATAGGCTGCTGGTTCTGGCCTGGGGAAACACAAGCATAACCTCCACCCCAAGTTATTATTTTACCTGTTTGTGAAGTTTTTGTTATCGAATTTCTCCTCCAAACCAGTTGTTCTGCTTCTGTCTTTGCAGCTGGTTTCTGTAGATGCTGTTCAGCTGCTGATAACATCTGGCCTTTAGGCAGACTCGAAAAATTAAAGTCAGTAATGCAAGATTCAATTGCATATGGGGTGTTCTGTAGTCCCTGTTTCTCCCCTTTTGCTTTTGCAACTGCTGTTTCTGGGAGAGATTCATTCTTTCCACTATAGCTTGTCCTTGAGAATTATATGGGATACCAGTAATGTGTTTAATATTCCATATAGAGAAAAATGTAGCTAGAGGTTGACTAGTATAGCCTGGGGCATTATCTGTTTTAATAGAAGCTGGAATGCCTATTACCACAAAACACTGGAAAAGGTGACGTTTAACACCGGCAGAAGATTCTCCTGATTGGCATGTAGCGCAGACAAAGGGAGAGAAGGTGTGCACACATACATGTACATAAGCTAGTCTCCCAAACGAGGGAAGATGTGTGACATCCATTTGCCAAAGAGAATTAGGTTCCAATCCTTGAGGATTAACTCCTCCTGGAAAAGATGAGGAATGCACCCTTTGGCAAGTTAGGCATTGCTGGATAATAGCTTTAGCTTCTTTCAGCATTTGTAGTTAATTGTGTGGAATGCACCACGTATGAAGAATCAGAAATCACATTAATGGGCATATTAAAAGCAGTCAATACCTCAATTATAGCTACAAGCTCTGCTTTTTGAGCTGAAGTATAGGGTGTCTGAAAAACTTTACCTTTTGAGCCAGAATAATAAGTTTTACCATTACTAGACCCATCTGTAAAGACATTTTCAGCACCTGCAATTGGTTTAAATTTAGTTATTCTAGGGAGGATCCAATTAGTTAATTTGAAAAATTGAAACAATTTCGTTTTAGGAAAATGATTATTGAGAATACCCACAAAGTCAGCTAAATGGGTTTGCCAAGTAAGACTATTTATAAAAACTTGCTGTATTTGTGCCTTCGTGAGAGGGACAATAATTTTTCCAGGATCATATCCATGTAGTTTAACAATCTGAGTTTTCCCATTTTCTATCATAGTAGTGATTTGATCCAAATAAGGAGTTAGAGTCCGTGAATTAGTATGTGGAAGAAAAAGCCACTCTACTAAGTCCTTCTCATGGACAATAACACCAGTAGGTGAATGCTGAGTTGGAAAAATTAGCAAATCTAGAGTCTTCTCTGGATCTATTCTATTTATTTGAGCTTTATGGACTTGCTTTTCGATTAGCTGCAGCTCTGCCTGAGCTGCTTTTGTTAATTGCCGAGGGCTAGTGAGACTAGGATCTCCTCTAAGGATAGAAAATAGATTATTCATGGCATAGGTAGGAATGCCTAGAACAAGTCGTATCCAGTTAATGTCCCCTAGTAATTTTTGAAAGTCATTTAATGTTTTCAATTGATTCCTACGTATGGCTACTTTCTATGGCCATAGAAAGTAGTGTCATTTACTAAGGTCCCCATAAGTTGTATAACTGAATTAATGGCTCTTAAATCAGTTAACATTCTCCATTTACCTGATTTTTTCTTAATAACAAAGACTGGAGAATTTCAGCGGGAAAATGTTGGAGCTATGTGTCTTTTTTCTAATTGTTCATTAACAAAGTCCTCTACAGCCTCCAGTTTCTCTTTACTTCGCAGCCATTTTTCTATCCACATTGGCTTATCTGTTAACCATTTTAAAGGTATAGGTTCTGGAGGCTTAAAAATGGCCACCATCAAAAATGATATCCTAAACCTTGGCGGGAACTTTGTCTTTCTGCTTGAAGCAGTTCCTTCAAACCTTGCAAATTTTTTCCTAGTCCCATACCAGGGACATACCCCATTTCATGCATCATATGTTGACTTTGAGGGCTATATAATTGTTCTGGAATCAGAACTTGTTCTCACCATTGTTGTAATAACTCTCTTCCCCATAAATTTATAGGTACAGAAGTTATAATTGGTTGAATAGTTCCAGGTTGTCCATTGGGCCCTTCACAGTGCAAAATATAACTACTTTGATATACTTCAGGGGCTTTCCCAACTCCAACTATGTTAAATTGAGTGGGTTGAACTGACCACGTGGACAGCCAGTGCTATAGAGAAATGGTTAAAATGTCTGCTCTTGTATCTACCAAACCTTTAAATTTCTTTCCCTGAATAGTTATTTCACAGGTAGGATGTTTGTCAGTCATTCTATTCACCCAATAAACTGCTTTGCCTTGTTTATTTGTGCTTCCAAATCCTCCTGTTCATTTAATTTCACTTTTCCTCATTTCCACATATGGCACAATGAGGAGCTGTGCTATGCACTCTCCTGGCTCTGCTTTCCAGGGAACAGAAGTAGATATAACAATTTGAGTTTCCGCATTGTAATCTGAATCAATGACTCCTGTTTGCATTTGTACCCCTTTTAAATTTAAACTAGACCTTCCTAGAAGTAATCCTATCATTCCCACTGGCAAGGGTCCATAGACTCCTGTTGGGACCTTTTGCAGGGGTTCCCCAGGCAGAAGGCTCACAGCTTTTGTGCAGCATAAATCTACTGTGGCACTACTGGCTGTGGCGAGGGACAGACATTGTACAGGGGTGAGGGAATGGCCTGAACCAGAAATACCCCGGTTTGGAATGGGGCCCGGGATGGGCCCCTTACGGTGTTTCCCAAATTTAAAAGGAAATGGCTCAAATGTAGCTATAATATTTCCCTGTTGATCTGGGGGGTGTATCCTAACAGGGAACTGCCAGGCCTCTAAACCACCCTCTCATCTAGCTTGCTGAATTCCTGTCTGAGTAGAACTGAGAGCAGTCACTCGAGGCGCTGCTCAAACAGTCACTGGGGCAACTACTTTTTGCCCAGTGTCCTCTGGAAATGAAAGATCTGGAGGGTCAGGCCACTCTTTTTCTTCAAAATAAGGAGGGGGTGCAGAAGGGTAGGGATGAACCTCTTCCTCCTCTGCCACTTTAGCTTTAGCTGGCAAACAAACCTTTTCTGTTACTTCTTCTGTTACTTCATTAGACTCTCCTTCCTCCTCATCATTAGTGTGAAAAAGTTCCAAGGTGGAATGAACCAGAGCCCACACTTGTCCAATTGTTACCCTGATGCTTCCAAGCTCCCCTTCTTAGTCACCACAGGGATTGCTTAAAAGAGTACTTGGGTGTCCTCCAGCTTAGCTCCACATTTTCCAACTGTCGCTGCAGTGACCCTTCAACCTGGATTCGAGCCTCCACGTTGGGCACCACTTGCTGAGACCAGCTCGGTCGTGGAGACCATAACCCAGCGGTACTAGAGGAATCAAAGACACACACACAGAAATACAGAGTGTGGAGCGGGAAATCAGGGGTCTCACAGCCTTCAGAGCTGAGAGCCTCAAAGAGAGATTTACCCACATATTTATTGACAGCAAACCAGTCACAAGATTTGCTACAAGTATTCCTTATGGGAAATAAAGGGATGGGCTGAAATAAAGGGATGGGTCTGGCTAGTTATCTGCAGCAGGAGCATGTCCTTAAGGCACATATTGCTCATGCCATTTGTTCAGGAACGTCTTTAAGCAGTTTTCCACCCTGGGTGGGCCAGGTGTTCCTTGCCCTCATTCTGGTAAACCCACAACCTTCAGCATGGGCGTCATGGCCATCATGAACATGTCACAGTGCTGCAGAGATTTTGTTTATGGCCAGTTTTGGAGCCAGTTTATGGCCAAATTTGGGGGCCTGTTCCCAACAGCCATATGACTCGGCAATTCCGCTCCTCAGTATGTACCCATTAGTATTGAAAAGTGTGTATACACAACCACTCGTACGTGAATGTTGGGGCAGTGATAATAATCCCCAGTAAAAACAACTGAAATGTCCAACAGATAATGGATAGATAAACAAAATATGGTGTATCCATACAATGAAATATTATTAAGGAAGGAATGAAGTACTAATGCATACTGCAACATGGATGAACCTTGAAAATATGCTAAATGAGAGAAACCAGACACAAAGGACCATGTATTATACGATCCCATCTTTAAAAGGAAATGTCCAGAATAGGCAAATCCATAGAAACTGCAAGTAGATTTGTGGTTTCCTGGGAGTTGGGAAAGTAGGGAAATGGAGAGCGACTGCTAATGGATAAAGGGATTTTTTTTGGGAGGAGATGATGCAAATGTTCTAGAATTAGATAATGACGTTGGTTGCCAGCTTTGTGAATATACTAAAAGCAACTTAATTGTGCATTTTAAAAATGGTGATTTTTATGGTATGTGGATTATAACTCAATATAAAGATTAAATTCTCTTTTTATTTTGTTTTTTGGTCTTTGTTTAATTTGTTTTTATAGAATTATGTTTTTAGTATATACATTGCCTTTAATGGTTTATTACAGAGTTTCTTAACCTGGGTACTACTGATTTTTTTTTTTTTCTAGACAGGGTCTCACTGTCACCCAGGCTAGAGTGCAGTGGTGGTGTGATCACAGCTTACTGTAGCTTCTACCTCCCAGGCTCAAGCTATCCTCCCACCTTAGCCTCAGGCTCAAGCTATCCTCCCGCCTTAGCCTCTCGAGTAGTTGGGACTACAAGCATGTGCTACCAGACCTGGCTAATTTTTAAAATTTTTTTTTTTTTTAATTTATTTATTATTATTATACTTTAAGTTGTAGGGTACATGTGCATAACGTGCAGGTTTGTTACATATGTATACTTGTGCCATGTT
>NW_012109508.1:601875-628444 GCF_000951045.1 Mandrillus leucophaeus | reverse complement strand
TTTTTTTTTTTTTGTAAAGACAGGATTTGGCCATGTTGTTCAGGCTGGTCTTGAACTCCTGGGCTCAAGCAGTCTGCCCCCCTGCACCTCCCAAAGTGCTGGGTTGCAGGCGTGAGCCACCACACCCAGCCCACTACTGATATTTTGGTCTGGATAGGTAATTTGTAGTTGTGGGGACCTATCTTGTGCATTGTAGAGATGGTCAGCAGCATCTCTGGCCTCTGCAGATTAGATGCCAATAGAATCTCCCTCCTCTCCCTCTTCCCTAGTCCATAATAAAAAATGTCTCCAGACATTGCCAAATATTCCAAGGACAAGGGTGCAAAAGCACCCCCAGTTGAAACCATTGGTTCTCTTTAGTCTTCCTGCTGAAAGTCGAGCTCCATAAAGGCAGGAACTTTGTTTTATTCATTATTGTTTCCTTAGAACCATGTCTCACACATAGATACCCTAATGTTATAGTAAATATATGAATGAATACTTTTAGCTATAGAAGTAGCAGTACTTGTAAAAATATACAACTATAGAAATATCAAAATGATACGATACTTGAGTTAATTCCAATGCCTTAGAATTAACATTGTTAAGAATACCATGTTTGGCTGGGTATGGTGTCTCACGCCTGTAATCCCAGCACTTTGGGAGGCCGAGGCAGGTGGATCACTTGAGGTCAGGAGTTCAAGACCAGCCTGGCCAAAATGGTGAAACCTCATCTCTGCCAAAACACAAAAATTAGTCAGGCATGGTGGTGCACACCTGTAATCCCGGCTACTAGGGAGGCTTAGGCACAAGAATCACTTGAACTGGGGAAGTTGAAGTTTCAGTGAGCCAAGATTGAGTCACTGCACTCTAGCCTGGGCGACAGAGCGAGACTCCATCTCAAAACAGAAACAAAAACAAAAACCACTATGTTTAAAGAGGACAGGTAAGTTTTATCAACTTACTGCCCTCGCCCCCTACCCCATCCTAATCTGTGAGTTCTCTTTATTTAGAGAGAGTTGCCAGCTAACCAGGACACAGGCCATCAGAGGGCACCAGTCATGTTCTTAATGAGTCATGTGCTGGCCTTGGGCACCATCTGCTTCCTAAGCCTGAGATGACCCCACAGATGACTGCCTGCCATCTAGATAGAGCGCCCCAGCCTGTGAGGATGCTGACATTTATCAGTCACCGCATACATGAGAAGGGAAATCTATTCACCGTCATCTACATATCAGGTTCTGCCACTGGCTGGTCATGTTTTTCTACCCAAAAGAACCTAACTTTCCACTTGAGTATCTTATTCAAAGTTTGCTGTGCTTCTGGTTCACATTCCGAGGCTAAATGTTAATGACTTGCTGCTGCCAAACCCTGCTTTGGGGATGATCACTTCTGTGAGAGGTGCCAGAACGTCAGCTTCTCAAGTGTGGGCGTTAGACAAGGCTTGTCTTGGGTGGTTTATTGTGGTTTGCTACTTGTCTACGACTTTGTTCCCAAGTTTCCATTCAATGGAAACACACATAGCTTTTGCCCCTCCTTTCCCCTCTTCGTTTTTTAAGCAGTGGTGGTTCTGATTTAACTTTTGCTACTGTGTCCTTTGTGAACATTGAAACAATTCCTTTTAGCAAGCAACATGTCACAGACTCTGTGCCGTGCTTTGTGTTGGTGAGGATACAATAATTGGTGGCATGTTTTGAGTGTTTATTTCCCACTTCACACTTTACAAAGTGCTTTTGTATGTAATTCCTGTATACCTCACAACACATTTTACTGACATGGAAATGGAGATAGAGCCTAATAAGTAAGGAAGCATAGATTCAAACCCAGATAGTCTGAGTCCTTAAGGTTACCAGCACTACCTCCCTAATATCCTGCTTCTTGTTATACTTTATCATCTGACTAGATGTTTTTGTCCCTCTTCTAAGCTTTGATAAAGCTATAAGGTTGGAAGCTTTAATTTTTCAAAATCACAGACATTAGGAATAAGAACCAGAGTCCCTGAAATTAAAACGTTAAGATGACTTGATATTCAAATTAGATACAGAAAAGAAGTTAGTAGTGTGGTTTTCCCACCCTGTTCTTCTGTACATTGGTGTTTATTCCACTCCTGATTAATAGCTGCTTCTAGGCGTAGGGTTGGAGAATGAGACAAAAAGGAGGCAGGGGTCCTATTTCTAGGAGCTTCCGTTCTCTCTGAGGGGAATAAACTAAGTGAGGCTGCTCTTTCAGTTGGTTGTTCAAGTGTAAGATGCCCAGATTGAATATATAAGTGCTTTCATAATATACAGGAGATGGGTTGGTAGGGAATTGTCAACAGTCACTTCGTTGTCTGATTTGTGCCTATTTCTTCTGCATTTGTGCACCTTTCATACGAACAGGACAAAGCTGACCATTTTGGTTTTCTTTTATGTGATAACTCATTGAGCAAACTCTTTCAGGTTATAGATGCTACATTCCAAGTTAAGTAGTAAAATGATTTTCTGACTAAAATTATGGCAATGATTCATTACTGTATTATATAAAAAGTAAGATATTTTAAGGAGAGCAAGCAATAGAGATCAAAATGACTTTCTTGATAGTTATTCTTTCTTATTTTTCATTTTTTTCTAAACCTAGCCTGCACATTTTTAATCGTAGAATATGGTACAATATATGGTATAGTGTGTATATGGGTGTGTGTATATATATACATAGTATATAGTATAGAATATTTAGTAAATTTTATTTTACTTCTAACTCGTTACTGAAGAACCCTCATTATTACACAGGATATGCCCACAGAACTTATTGAGAATTTCCCAGTTGTAGACCACAATTCTAGCATGTACTTCAATGAGTAATATGTCAGTGACTCTGATAAAATTAAGTAATTCCTTTAGAGTCTGCATCAAGTAGAATGAATGAAACCTTAGCATGATGGGAGGGTTCAGGAGCTGATACATTTTTGTATTTTCTGAGAGTCTTAATTACATTTTACAAATTACATGGATGGTTGAGTTGGTAAGAAGTATGTGAATTTTGATGGCTTTTTAATTTTGTTTTTGTAACAGTTGTTTGTATCCATGTGTGTTGGTGCCCATATGTATTGTTTGGGGTTTGATTATTCTCTCAAAACCAAGTTTACCGTAAAAAGTTTGAATTTTAGTATTTCTTTATTGAGTAGTGGGACATTCCAGACTGTGTGCTGGCTTTTACTAAAGTCATTTGTTTTTCTTACCTGTGGAGAGGTGTATTCTTGAACCCTTTAAACAGGTCTCTACTTTGGCCTAAGACCACATTAGAAAACTTTTTTGAAGTCACTTATTATATGCCATATAATTAAAAAGTTATATGGTATATTCTCTCATTACATTTTAGCCACAATGCCCATATGTTAAATAAGCAAACAAACTATATGTGGCAATTAAAACTTGAAAAGGATAGCCTGAATTGGCTCTTAGAAATGTTTACTCAGATAATATCCACTAGAACTTAACAGTTCATCCTGTGGATCATCACACACAAAATACCCAACCCTGCTGTAATTCAGGGTTCTAGCAGGAATAGGTAGCATCAAATAGGATAATTGATGAGAGCTTAAGAAAGGAACTATTTACAAATATGTGGCCAGGTTAAGGGAAACCAGTAAGGTTGGGAAGGCCGCCCAGGATTCTAGCAACAGTGAGTATCTATTTCTACTCTTGACGTGAAGGGGCAAGGAGGGAGAGCTGCAGCTGTGGCTTTGGGAGAGCCGACCTGACAGAGCTGTGGTCTTCACAGAGGAAGGCAGCCACTGCTGAGGTGTGGCCAGGGAAGGAGGGGAGGAGATGATGCCCTGAACCCTATTGTCATTCTCACTGGGCAAGCCCAGCCAGGAGCCAAAACACAGGGCAGCCCATTGGATACAGTTCATTAGGGGACTGCCTCTGGGCAGAGGGCAGACCTGGAGGGGCAGAGAGAGCACACAGCATTAGTGACTGTCTCCCCAAGAGCAGACTCACAGACTGTGTTTCCTGGCTTTGCTTCCATTTCCCAGAAGTGCATACCCAGTGAGAGGAATGATGATACACAGTGGAGCTCCTTGTCTGGGTAAATGGATCATATACACTTCTAGCTAAAATGATCAGTTTTTCCCTTTCCTGCTTTTCAAGATCATTCCTATGCCTATGTGTTTTAGAAAGCAGAGCAGAAGCTTTCGTGTGACATCAGAACACAGCAAGCACCTGGATGTTAGAGTTTTCTTGCAGAAACACCTTGAAATAACGTTTAACTGAATTACATGAACTAGCAATGGTTTTACTAGCAAAAAATATAGTATTAGATGCATGCAGTGTAAAATCAAAGCCAAGACTATCCTTATAGAATGAGCTGTTTCTAGTTACTTATATTTGTTTGTACTTTGTCCGTTTTATCTGTAAGAGCAGTTAAGTGATGCAGCTTTAGGTAAAATACATGAAGACAAAATAATGAATTTGGAAAATTCTGTCATTCTATTTTCTCAGCAGGACGCAAGCATTCTGCAGGATAATAGTTGGAAAGTCCCCAGAATAGAGAAAAAAAGTCACTTACTGATCTAAACTCTCAATGGGAGAGGCAGGACAAAATAAAATCTCTCACTATCACACACAATGTATTAAAACATATGCAATGAAGCTTTAACTAACTGGATCCCTCAATAAAATGTGTTTCAGCCATCAAATGTGTCAATGCAGGTTGATATCAGGGATTTTCTTTTAAAAAGCTGTGTCTAAGAAAATTCTGCTCTGGGAATGGAAATTGAGCGCAGCTTCCTAACACCTCACTTCTGCCTTGTGTTGATCGGGGGCCTTCCAAGTGATGATCCTGAAACTCTGCATTTCCCAGATCATTTGTAGAAGATCATATCACGTTCACCAGACTGCATTTACCAATGTACAGGAGTGGCCTACAATAATGTTTCACTGGCAGATGGTCTGCAGTTCCAACCACCCATACATAGACTATGTAATGCAGAGGTAATCCAAGAAGCCTCAGAGTAGAAAAAAATAAAAATATCACATGGGGAAGGGGTTAGTAACTAAAAGGGGCACATGGAGAACTTCTGGGGTGCTAGCAGGAGGGTTTTGGGGTCTCTGACCACATTGTTTCTTGATTCATATGAAAGAAAAATATTTCATTTGTGAAAATTTAGCAAGCGATACAATTATATGTGTAGCTTTCTTTACATGTTATATTTCAATCAAAAGTTAAATATAGATAAATATAATTGATTGATTGGGGTGTGTGTATATGTACATGTGCAGTAGATACTTCCTGGTATGTTTATCTTTAGAATGGGATATGGCTACTCTCTTATTTAGATACTTTTGATTTAGCTTTTAGGAGATGGCATAGTGAACAGCTTACAAACAAACACAAAGAAATTAAGAAGTTAAACATTAACCAATTTTAGGGCTTAGTAATCCAGGGGCATTTCAATTAGTATCCCTAAACATACAATTCAATAATTGAAGAGACTCCATATTCCCAAGAGCAATTAATTATGTTACATGTACTATTACTAAGGCTGGGAAACTTTTAGAAACCTTCCACCAAGGTTAATAATAACCTTACTGCTTAAAAGTGAACTTACTGTAAAATGAAGCTATCCCAACAATGTTGAGAAGTGGAGTAATTTATTGCACTCCCAATATAGTTTGGTTAAGCTATATTGAATCAGAAATTCCATTTAAACAAGTCACTATGGCCAGGCGTGGTGGCTCATGCCTGTAATCCCAGCACTTTGGGAGACTGAGGTGGGTGGATCACCTGAGGTCAGGAGTTTGAGACCAGCCTGGCTAACATGGTGAAACCCCATCTCTCCTAAAAATACAAAAATCAACTTGGTGTGGTAGCACACGCCCGTAATCCCAGCTGTTCGGGAGGCTGAGGGAGGAGAATCACTTGAACCTGGGAGGCGGTATTTGCAGAGAGCCAAGATTGTGCCACTGCACTCCAGCCTAGGCAACAGAATGAGACTCCATCTCAAACAATATAAAAAAATGAAAAGTCACTACATTCCCAGATTATTGCATGCAAAGTTTTACTGTAATGTGAAATCACTTATAAAATAAATTGTGACTGTAAATAGGTATTACACATAGATTGCTGCACAAATACAGAAGTAGTTGCAGTGAGTAGAGACAGGTAAGCTAAAATAATTAAACATTAGAGCCAAAGGAACCATTAGAAATTATATGACTTGATCCCCAGCCTTTACAATGGAGGAAATTTAGGCGCAGAGAGGTTAAAATGACTTCCCAAAACACACAGATCATTATGTTATGGCTGATTTGCAATGAGTACTGAAGTATTCCTATTTGTTGATATGTCCCCCTCACTCAGCCAAGTTATTAAGAGAAGAAGTCTGGAATCAGACCAACTTGGGTTTAAATATCAGCTGTCGGACTTTCCAGTTGAATGTTACCCTGGATTTCAATGACAGATCCTACCCAATGAGAAAATATTATCTGGACATTAATTCAGAGGTACAGACACTAAGAGACTTCATGAGAGGTATCCTGAGGTCACATCCCTAAAAGAGGACTGAGGCAGGGGAAGAACTAGAAGACTCATTAACCTCTCTATGGGATGGAAACTGAGAGAAGGGAAACTTGCCCAGATTTTGCAGCCATCTTGGCCTCTGGGCCTGACCACCCAGTGGAATTGTACTTTGCTTCTTTCTGCATGCAAAAGTGCCCTTCATCCCAGGACATGCAGGGATGATTGATTTGGCATTTGGATATTATCCCTTCCTCTAATGCCCATGTTGACCTAAAACATGCTGATCATGGTTCGTGCTCCCAAGTTTCATTGAGTTCTGGAGTCTTAATGGTGGGCCTTCTCTAATGCTGTTTGCACTAGAGTGTAGACACCTGCCATCTAATGAAGAAAGTAATAGAACTCACCTTTAAAGAGCTGTCATAGGAATGAAAAACAATGCATAAAAGTGTGTAGTCAGATGCTTGACCCACATTAGACACTTATCAAATATTGCATGCAACTATTGTTACTCAGATACAACATAACAGTGGGCATTGAGTTGTCCAAGAACCTTGGCCACTCTTTGACTTAGACAAGATTTATTTTTAGAGCTTATCACTTTAAAATGGTGAAATAGCTGTGGTGAAAACACTAGACAATAGGAAAACATTGATAAAGACATATTACTTAGAAATTCAATCTAGTTGGGACTTTCTGATTTGTTTCATCAAGAGATAAATATATGACTGAATCTTACTTTTTTCAAGCCTGGTCTTTGGGGCTGGAAGATCAAACTCCTGCTCCATTATTTAACTACAGCTGTCAATGAGAAAATTCTCAGACCATCCTGAGCCTCTGTTTCCTCCTCTTCAAAATGAGATTGACAATAATGCGTAGTCAGTGGGTGTTTGTGGAGCTCAAGGAAGAGAAATTGTACATGAAATGGCAGGGAAAAAAAATTGTTGGAGATGAACATTAAAGAGTAGAAATCTCAAGGAGATTGTGTTTACTTCTTTCCAGTTTCCATCTTGCTGCTGCAAAAGGACACGTGGAATGCCTCAGGGTCATGGTTACACATGGTGTGGATGTGACAGCCCAAGATACTACCGGTATGTGGTTTTTAATCTCTTAAGTCAGCGGGCCAGCACTAGATTAGGTATCAAAAGGTGATACATATTCATTATGGAAAATTTAAGGCCAGGTGTGGTAACTCACCCTATAATTACAGCACTGTTGGAGGCTGAGGTAGGTGGATCATTTGAGGCCAGGAGTTCGAGGCCAAATTGGCCAACATGGTGAAACCCCATCTCTACTAAAAATACAAAAATATGTAGCCAGGCATGGTGGCATGCACCTGGAATTCTGGCTACCCAGGAGGTTGAGGCACGAGAATCGCTGGAATCCTGGAGGCGGAGGTTGCAGTGAGCCAAGATTGTGCCACTGCACTCCAGCCTGGGCAACAGAGCAACACTGTCTCTGAAAAAAAAAAAAAAAAGAAAGAAAAAATTAGAGTCTACAGATAAAATTTAGAGTCCAAAAGAAGAAAAGTGAATCACCCCCAATAACTAGACTCTGACATGGGTTCGTTGTGTAGCCTCCTTCTGTGTTTTCATCTTTCATGTGGTTAGTCAACTAGAGACTGTATGCTTCTTATCCTCATTTTTTATATTATTTTCGGAGATTATATGTACAGACCAAGGAATAGTCCCTAATTTCTGTTTTTATGAATCATAGTGTGAGGTGATGAGTGAGTTACTCAGGAGCTCATTTCATCAACTGAGATAGGCTCTGTAGATGGAAGCCTTGATCTTCATCTGACCAGCTGCCCACGATTCTCACCCCTTTCTGTACTTCAGGGCATCCAGTTCACCTGGGAACTTGAAGGAAGGGAAAAGAGAAGAATAAACAGTACACACACACGCGTGCACACACACACACATACACACAAATATATATACCTACACTTTACCCTCTGAGATTCAGATTCCATTGTCTGGATGTTGCCAGTCAACTGGTATTTTTTTTTTAAAGCTCCCTGGGTGATTCTAATGTGAAGCCATTGTTGACAAATGATGAACAAGGCAAATGGAGACAAAAGGTAGCTAGTCTTATCTTGTCCTATAAGAAGGAACCCCTGGGGTGTCCAGCCTGAGATTCTGCCCCTGCTGGCCACCCCAAAGGACCAAAGTAACCACTGATGGTTTTTCATTTTTCTATTGTACTCAAGAATTTTTGGCTTCTAATAGGTTTTTATTAGTGTTTACTGGGATACAAAATCAACCTAACTCCATTGCCTTTATCACGGGTTTTCATGAATCTGTAATGGATCTCTTTCTTTTCTCCCACTGCCAAAATTGGCCTCTTCAGACTAGTCATCTTGGGGGATCAGCCAGGTATTGCAGGAATGCTATTATTACTCAAAATATGGTTGGGAACAGGTTTAGAATTGTTTTCGTTGTGTGAGGACTTAAAAAAAAGAATCTCAGTGGTTGGGAATCTTTATCCTTTGAGAATAGGGTTTTCTTTAGGGCAAATCTAAGAACCTAAAAAAATTTGATGTCAAGTCAGGTAAATAATGTGTCAAACTGGTAAAACCATTTTTGGTCAAAAATAGGGAGTGATTGAAATAACAGAACGATTTTTCTGAGCAGTTCCACAGAAAGTTCCAAAAATATTTTGAGAAATGGCAACATCAATATAGGGGGATAAGTGGTTTCCTTAAGTGACTGCCTTGAGGAAAATACTAATTTATATTGTTCCAATTAAAGTGATCTTTAATCTCAAGACTCAGTCATTGTGTTTGCTTTTGAAGTTCATTGTCCTTGCTCTTAAAGTTATGCCATAAAACCACATGGTGCAGTAGGATTTGCTAAAATACCCCTAATGAGATGTATGTCCTCTTAAGTAGGGGAAGTTTCCCTCTAAGAAACCCATAATCTGAAAGCATTAGCTCAGAGTGAATAAACTGGTGCTGTCACATAGTTTTGTTTCATTGTACTTGATGTTAAGAAATAGATTAGACAGGACTGTAGTTATTTTCAGCATAACCAAAATCTTCCCTCACCTCTTTTTATTGTAGGGAAAAATAAGTTGTGTGTGTGTGTGTGTGTGTTGTTTTGAGATGGAGTCTGGCTCTGTTGCCAAGGTTGGAGTACACTGGCACGATCTCTGCTCCCTGCAACTTCCGCATCCCAGGTTCAAGCGACTCTCCTGCCTCAGCCTCCTGAGTAGCTGGGATTACAGGCACCCACCACCATGCCCGGCTAATTTTTGTATTTTTAGTAGAGATGGGGTTTCACCATCTTGGCCAGGCTGGTCCTGAACTCCTGACATCAGATGATCCACCCACCTCGGCCTCCCAACGTGCTGGGATTATAGGCATGAGCCACCACGCCCAGCCAGAGTAAGTTATTTTTAATACATGCTCATTGTAGAAAAGTTAAGAAATACAGTAAACTATAAAGAAGAAGATAACTCAAGTTCCTACTCCTATCAGAAAAAAAAAAAAAATTCTATTTTGTTGTATTTCCTTCCAGATTTTCCCAATATATTTTTACATGCCTGAGATCACATTATACAATAAATTCTATATCCTGCATTTTAATTTAACAAATATCCCACCAGTTTCATTTCCCGAATTAAAGGCTCTTAAGAAGCATAGTTCTTTGTGGCCTCATAACACCCTGTGGGTAGAGCTCGTATTTATCACCAGAGCCCTCACCCAGTTCCTGAGAGGCTGGTACAGTGCTGGGCAGGAAGACCTGGATGCCCCAGGGCAGTGCCCACTTCCTGCAGACTAAGATGGAACCACTCTCTAAGAGCAACGCTGGAGGGAGTGCTGCAGACACAGCCTGGATATTTCCCGGGATTGGCCAGTGGGAACCAATTGAAATTGGTGGAATCCACAGCACTTTGGGGTCACAGGACATTGTCCAAACATTCCGTGGGTTGAAGATGGCTCAGAGCTTCCGTCACTTCCTTCTCCCCTGACATTTTTAGCCATGATGCCAGCACTTCGCTCCTTGGGCTTCATTGTTTTACTTTGCTCTGAATGAGGTACCAGCTTCTTCCCATGATTTCTTGAAAGCATGCAAAGAGAACACAGGAACAAAAGAAGAAGAACACTGCATGGAAAAAAGTGCATTTAGAAAAACACTTCTCATTTTTTTTCTGTCCCAATAAACAGGTTAAATTGTAATGGCTTTTATTGCCCATGCCTGTGTCTTACCTGTTGGCTATAATACCCACCTGCTCACTCTCCCTCTCAAGAAAGCATATCTGAATACAAGGGAAGGATGAGGTTACATGAGTAACAGTGCTTAGTGGTCATCACTAGTCCTAAACATGTGTTGTGGTGGTTAAGGGATGAATTAAATGGCTTAACTTTCACAGGTATTGTCTTTTCACTGAACCTACCTTAAGTTTTGCCACTTTATTACTGAGATGCAGTCACCTTCAATCTCAAGACCCAGTGAGAACTGGTACAAAGATCTGTTACCATAAATCCTGCCCTGTAGAATTTTTGAAAAACACAAAACACACACACACACACACACACACACACACACAAAACCATCTTTCAAAATCTATTACACTGGCTCTTTTTATTCTTTTTATCTGTGATTAATGTCTTCAGGATGGTCAAATTGGTATAATTTCCTACTTTTTAAACTTTTGACTGAATTTAAGTTATAGAAGCAAGAATCTGTTAGCATTTTTAAAAGCTGTTTTTCTACATGAAATGCTTGGAAATCTGAGAATTGTTATGGATGCTTTACAAGCAATTTTAAGAGCAAAACGCTGTCAGAAGATAAGGCCTTGGATGTAGTTCTGGTGCAACATCGACAGTCGTGTCATTTTATATAGCCTTGGAGGTTTGAGGCTTAAGAGAGATGGTTGGTATGGGCATCTTGGCAGCGTCAGGCTAACTAACATAAGTGCTCACTGCATTTCCCTACTGTATTATCATGATTATAGCTACTCCAGCCAGATCATCTTTATTATCTTGTATACATTGGGCTTTTGAAAGGTTTTACATCTTTTTTCTTTTTAAAGGTTTTCAATGACCACACCTACAAATCAAAAAAGAAAATCCAAAGGAAAGACTCCAGAACATGACTTAGGTTTTTGATTTTTGGGTTTTCCCCAAATTCCCTTTTTTGTTTTGTTTTGTGTTTGTTTTTTTTGTTTGTTTTTTTTTTGAGATGGAGTCTCGCTCTGTTGCCTAGACTGGAGTGCAATGGCTTGATCTCGGCTCACTGCAACCTCTGCCTTCCGGGTTCAAGTGATTCTCCTGCCTCAGCTTCCCAAGTAGCTGGGATTACAGGTGTCTGTCACCTCGCCTAATTTTTTGTATTTTTAGTAGAGACGGAGTTTCACGTGTTGGCCAAGCTGATCTCAAACTCCTAACCTTAAGTGATCTGCCCACCTCGGCCTCCTAAAGTTCTGGGATTTCAGGTGTGAGTCACCACGCACGGCCTCCTCCCATTCCTTAATTGCTAGTTTGCCAACTAGCCCACAGGCATATAGTGACCAGATGGGAAAATCAGCGGTCAGGCTCGCTGGACCATCTCTGAACTAGACTCACATTATTTGTCTGGCATTTTTCATTGCAGTAAGAATAGGCAATTATATCTGTTTCTTTAGAAAACACTTCTCCTAGGCAAATAGTAAAATTGACTCCTAGTCTTTTTTTTTTTTTTTAAGTTTGCATTTGGCACCCTGCAGTATGAGATAGAATTAAATAGAAGCATTACCACAGGCACTAGCTTCCAGACTCCCTTTATTAACAAGCATATACATTGGATACTATGTGATAGAGTTTCTAAATAAGAGGGGCTTAAACAAGATAGCATTGTATCCCACTCAGGTGAGTCCCACACTGGTATGGCAGCTCTGCCTGGGCCCCTTCACCTTGTTGCTCTCCCATCTACGGTATTACTGGGTCCCAGTGGTCCAGGATGACTCCCCAGAACCTGTGTCCCGTCAGCAGAAAGGGAAAGGCAAGTGTGGCCCACACACTGCACCTGCACATTTCCACCCAGATCTGATGCACAGGGAATGTGGTCCATAGCCATATCTGGCTTTATGGGGAGCTGGGGACTTCTGGGTAGCCATTTTACCAGTTAAAAATGCAAGGTTTTGGCTGGGTGTGGTGGCTCACACCTGTAATCCTAGCGCTTTGGGAGGTCAAGGCAAGAGGATCATCTGAGGTAGGAGTTCAAGACCAGCCTGAACAACATGGTGAAACCCTGTCTCTGCTAAAATTAGCTGGGCGTGGTGGCGGGCGCCTTTAATTCCAGCTACTTGGGAGGCTGAGGCAGGAGAATTGCCTGGACCCAGGAGGCATAGGTTGCAGTGAGCTGAGATCATGCCACTGCACTCCAGCCTGGGCAACAGTGTGAGACTCCATCTCAAATAAATAAATAAATAAATAAAATTTAAAATGCAAGGTTTTGCTGTGGAAGGAGGTAGAAACAGAGATTAACGGATGATTTGCAGTTTCTGTTCCACTCACATATCTTGAGTGTTCTCTGATCCTTTTGCACACTTGACTTTCCTAATAAAACTTCTTTTCTCATAAAAGAAAAGAGATTTAGGAGAGTGAGCAGCTCAGATATGAAAATATGAATCCTTAGAAGGAGGAAAACTGGAGAGCCCTTACCTATCCCTCGCATCTCCAGTTGCTGCTTTAGCTTTGGTTTTGATTTTTGGGTGGCCTTCTCTTCTATGACACCCTTTAATCCCACTCAAATTTGACACTGTGTGAAGGCACAAAAGATAGCGTGCCTTGAAACTCAGGCACTTTAGAGTATGTGGTGTTTTCAAATATAATTGCAAATTATACCCAATAAATTCATGATTTATGGTAATTTATTTGCTATTAACTCATGTATGAAGAGGTCAAAAGGCCAACCATATATAATGATCAGCATAACTTGGCCATGAGAATATTTCAGTATCTTTTAAAAAAAAAAAAAATGAGTCGCCCAGACTGGAGTGCACTGGCACCATCTCAGCTCACTGCAACCTCTGCCTCCTAGGTTCAAGTGATTCTCCCACCTCAGTCTCCTGAATAGCTGGGATTACAGGCATGTGCCACCACACCCAGCTAATTTTTGTAATATTAGTAAAGATGGGATTTCACCATGTTGCCCAGGCTGATCTTAAACTCCTGGGCTCAAGCGATCCACCCACCTTGGCCTCCCAGAGTGCTGGGATTGCAGGTGCGAGCCACCACACCTGGCCGGCCATGAGAATATTTTAAATATACCCATAGGCCAGACACGGTGGCTTACACCTATAATCCCAGCACTTTGAGAGGGTGAGTTGGGAGGATCACTGGAGCCTAGGAGTTCGAGACTAGCCCGGGCAACATGGCAAAACTCTGTCTCTATTTTTAAAATAAATAAATCAAAATAAAATTTAAGGAAGATACACATACCCAAAGTATCTTTTGTGTCTGTGTAAAACACTGTGCAAATCTTTTTTTTTTTTTTTTTGACACAGAGTCTTGCTGTGTCGCCCAGGCTGGAGCTCAAGTGATCCTCCCACCTCTCAGCCTCCTGAGTAGCTGGGGCTACAGGCATATGCCACCACACCCAGCTGATTTTGTATTCTTTGTACAGATGGGGTTTCGCCATGTTGCCCAGGCTGGTCTCTGAGTTCCTGGGCTAAGAGATCCAACCGTCTCGGTTTCCCAAAATGCTGAGATTACAGGTGTGAGCCACCATGCCTGGCCTCAAATCTACACTGTACTTTTAAAATAAGGAGAAACTAAGGGATAATTTCATAAAAGTATTTATTGGTAAGAATGGTTATTATAAATAAATCCTTTACAATCAGATTTTATCTCTCCTGGAACTACAACAAGGTGAATGGACTTGTGCTTCAGTGATAAAAATTTGATGTGAAGATGAGGAATTCCAAAAATAATGGTTAAATATAGTTAAAATTGTAAATAAAAAACAAATCAATTTATACTTTGTTGTTTAAACATATTCTGCATTCAAAAACTGATTTTTAAGAAAATATTTTAAAACTTTATATCTAGTTGAATGTCATTTAATTATCTTTATTTTTAAATGTTGCTGTATTGTGATCTGAAACTATTTAAGAAATAGTTTATTTCTAACTATTTAAGAAACATTCACCTTTTAGATTTGTTAGCCATATCTTTGTATCCTATGGTTTCACTGGTTTTAACATTTTTCACATATACTTGAAAAGTATTTTTATAGTCCCATTAATGATTCCTCTATGATATTACTTAATTCTTCCCTGTTTTTTTCCAGCTGTCTTAAGAATTGAATACATGGTCACAGTCTGAGGTAGTTTTAGGGAAAGGTGCCCTATGGCCAGAGCAGCTGGGCCATTCTCCTCAGACAGCCTTTAAGTAATAGTGTTCTTAGACTACCTGTAATAGTCCAAGACTCTTAATTTATAAATATCATTAGTCTTTTATCGCAGGCAGAATTCTGCTGGAATGCACTTAGGGTTGCCCTTGTTATTTGCCTGTAGGGAAATTGCTTCCTGATATTCTAGACAGATCCACAGCTATATGGGAGTCAGAGATACATTGTCTCATCATAGTTGGATTCTATCACTAAAATAATATTTTGTCCAGAAATTTTTGCATTTGGAGAGAGAATTTTGTGTTAATATTAGCGATGAGAGACATCTTACTTCAGTGTTATAGTGTTCAGGGAATGATGCGTCATTCGGATTTTGAAACTATTTTTAGTGAAAAGTACTTTTGTGTTGCTCATTAGAAAAACATCACAGGGCTGGGGAATAAAAGAATTTTTGCTTCTATAGAAACCTGGCACTTCCAGGTTTGACTAGAACACTTATTCAAAGTGAAAAGAAACCCTGTTATTTTATGATAAGTTGTTTACATCTCCCAACCATCTTGTCTTCCGAGAACTGTGCCTGTTTCCAGTGGGTGCTGCTTATGCAGAACAGCTTTAGTCCATAACAAGGACAAGTTAATGCATTGTATGTACAGCATAAACAGCCTCCTTCTTCCAATCAGGATGTGTTCCAAAACTTCATTTGTAAGGCATCTGTTTAAAACTCAGAATGTGCTTGTACATAGAAACAGTGGTATTCACTGTTTTTATTTGTTTATTAAATAAATAAAAATGCAAGGTTTTGCTGTAGAAGGAGGTAAAACAGAGATTAAAGGATGATTTGCAGTTTCTGTTCCACTCACATATCTTGAGTGTTCTCTGATCCTTTTGCACACTTGACTTTCCTAATAAAACTTCTTTTCTCATAAAAGAAAAGAGATTTAGGAGAGTGAGCAGCTCAGATATGAAAATATGAATCCTTAGAAGGAGGAAAACTGGAGAGCCCTTACCTATCCCTCGCATCTCCAGTTGCTGCTTTAGCTTTGGTTTTGATTTTTGGGTGGCCTTCTCTTCTATGACACCCTTTAATCAATGTGTATGGTTATAATATATAAAACATATATTATATATTTTATCCAGCTTATAAGTATCCAGCTTATAAGGTCAGTGGTGCTAAGGTTAAGAAAGTGCTTTAAGCACGTCCTAAAGTATGGCAGTTATCTACAGGTGTTATATTGGGTCAAATAGTTTGGGAAATCCAGGATTAAGAGTTTACTAGGTGTGCTGGGTTGTCTGGCAGTGGTCAGGTCCTCTGCTCTGACCCTCTTCCCAGGTCCAGACATTTGAAATGAGCATACCCTCTAATTCAGATGGACAGAAATGTATTGAGAGCCTACTTTGCCGCGGCAGTGTTGTCGATACTAGAGATACAGCAGGGAATCAACAGGGGTGTCTGTCCTCACCAAGCTTATATTCTCATAGGGGGAAAAGCAATTATCTATGTAAGTGTGTGTCTGTATAGAGAAAGAGGTAAAAGGGAGTGATAGAAGCTGCTAAGTGCTATGAAGGATAAAGAAATAAAGCAGGGAGTGGGGTTAAAAGAGTTAGGGAGAAATTGGAATTTGAAACGGGAAAGTCAGGAAAGACCTCACTGAGAATTTTACAACTCTCTCCCTTCTTCTATATAAGAACTTTGAAATTCAGAAAACTCCAGGTAATTTCCATTCAGGGCTGGAGTACATTGAGAGGAGGCGGAAATGAGATGTCAAAAGTAGGGGCTGAAGTGTGTGGATCTTTGATGTATTCTGCTGGCTCGTGAGTTGCCTTCACTGGGTTCCTCAGCCTGTGGTGGGCGTAGCCTGGCATGGCTCTTGTGGACACAGGACATTTGGCAAACATACAGACAGCTGAAAGCAGAGCTGCTGAGCTGCATTATCATGAGTCCACCACAAGCGTCTAGCCTGGAGCTGCTTCATACCCCAAGAGAACGGCAGTTGGAGCCTGTGAATGTCATCCAGTAGGTGGGAAGGGGGATGCTCGATTCTCCCCACTCTCAAAAATAAACAGTTCCAGCCCAGGCACAGTAGCTCATGCCTCTAATCCCAGCACTTTGGGAGGCCAAGGCAGGAGGACTGCTTGAGCTCAGGAGTTCGAGGTCAGCCTGGGCAACATGGTGAAATCTCATTTCTACAAAAAATACAAAAATTACCCAGGTGTGGTGGCATGCTACTTGGGAGGCTGAGGTGGGAGGATCACTTCAGCCCAGCAGGTTGAGGCTGCAGAGAGCCATGATCATGTCACTGCACTCCAGCCTGGGTGACAGAGTGAGACCCTGTCTCCAAAAACAAAAAAAAAAACAAAAAAACCCACAGTTCTGTCTTTTTTCGAGAATAACCTATTTCCTTATAGCTGTCTTCTCACAGATAAGAAAGAGATTTTTTTTTAAGTGTGACCTTTTTTAAAAGAATTATTATTTGAAAAAATCCATTTAGGACACAGCGCCTTACACCTCGCAGCCAAGAACAGCCACCATGAATGCATCAGGAAGCTCCTTCAGGTAAGCTGGTGACAACTTAGAATTATACATGTGTCTGCTTTACAATTTAAAAATAATTGTATTTGTGAAAGAACAAACACACCCTCCATACCCACTCCTTTAAATACTGTCCCCAAACCTGTGTTTCCTAAGAAGCTTCATGATTGAAATGATAGCCAAGGAGGAGATTATCTCCATAGCAACTCCACTGGCAGAGAAGAGGATCTAATCAAAATTGGAGTGTCTTTTTTGGGATCTAGCCTTTTTCTCCCCTTTATTTAGTTCCTCCTTTTCTTTGCTGAAGGATTTACACCCTCTAAATAGTGTAAGTTTTTAAAACATCCATTTCTAAGCTGTTGGAGATCCTTACCACACAGGATCTCTAGTATCCTAGTATTGTTAAATCATCAGTAGAATGCAGCTCTTCTTTGAGAAGCAAAATTTCAACCATTATTTCCTCATATGTAACTTGATGAGCTTTAGTTCTTGGGTTTTGTTTAAGTCCTTGGTTTTATTCTTCTTTATAATTTTCAGCCAACTCCCTAGTTCAATAATCTTGCCAGGAAGTTTATAATGATCCCTTAAAATGACAACTTCCATCAATCTTTAAAGATGAATGTTTAATGAACACCCAACAGCCGTCTATACGGTAACATCCAGTTGTTGCCAGTCAAAATGCAAGCTGGCTGTTTTCAGGAACAGCATAGAGCAATAAAATACGTGTTTGCTTGTACTGTCTGTTCTGTTGAACTGTTGTCTTGGCCTTAACAAGCACTATGTGGGACCCAGCATCTTGCTTTAATTTGGTTTTGAAATTCTAATGCAGAAATGCGGTCACATTCTTCAACTTGTCCTGGTCTGTTGATCACACAGCTTCTTGTCTTGCGTTACGTGATGCAAGCTATTGCCAGTTCCAAGAATGCTTAACTTTAACAGGTCTTTGAAGCTAAATTCAAGAAAAAGAGATTAATGTCTGTGATGTTGTATTATGAGGCTTCCCTTTGAAGACAACTAAAATAGAACTTTTCTTACCTGCCTCTCCTGGGACCAGACACTCCGGATAAGTGAATATCATTGCTCAAGTGCTCTGCCTCCATATCCTTGGCCCTACCTCAATTTTTAAGTAATTGATTTATGTTTGAAATCTCCATTCCCATTCTGGCTTGGCTATCCAGACTTTGCATCTGACTCTGATTTAAAGGAAGAATTAACCTGACAAGCTGGATGTTCTCGTGGGCAAGAACCAGATATTCGAGTCTCTAATGTAATCTTATATCTGGTTATGCAAATGGATTGGTTTTTCTTCGGAATCTTTGAAGCCTTTAAACAGTTCCTTGTGCTGTTTTAAAATTAGGCCAAAGCATGGTAAGTCGTAACTTAATCTCCATTCTTCTTACCACGGAAGGGCAGACATTTCACTAGCGTGGTAGTGTGTTATTACCTCCTCTCACTGCCAAACCATCCAGATTGTTCTTCTTCCTGGGTGGTGGTTAAAACCTCAGCCGTGTCCTCCTGTTGGGCGGCTTTCCCAGGTCCTGTTCCTCTTTGCTCTCTAGCCAGTTCTTCGCCTCTTGTCTCAGTAGCCCAGGCTCTCTGTGCTGTGATCCCCGTTACCTCCTGTTGTCCCCCACTCCTATACCCTCTGCACTTATGGATCTCCCTGAGCTCTCCAGGCCTTTGCTCTTATTGCCTGTCTGCTGGAGCCATTCCCCCCTCCAGTGGCTACCAACGTAAAGTTCTTCCTTCTCACGGCAATGAGCACAAATAGACCCTTTTGAGATTCTTCAAATTTAAATAAGCTCTCTCAGGCCGGGCGCAGTGGCTCATGCCTGTAATCCCAGCACTTTGGGAGGCTGAGGCGGGTAGATCACCTGAGGTCAGGAGTTCGTGACCAGCCTGGCCAACATGGTGAAACCCCATCTCTTCTAAAAATTACAAAAATTAGCCGGGCATCGTGGAGCATGCCTGTAATCCCAGGTACTCGAGAGGCTGAGGCAGGAGAATCACTTGAACTTGGGAGGCGGAGGTTGCAGTGAGCCAAGATTTCACCACTACACTTCAGCCTGGGTGACAGGGTGAGACTCCATCTCAAAAACCAAACCAAACCAAACCAAACCAAACAAAAAACAAATGAGCTGTCTCCCTCCCCGAACCCTCAGCTATTCCTCCCGCCCTTTCTCATACTGTGTTTCCTGGGCACTGTGCATCGTGTCAAGCAGTGACAAACAGCAGCCCCTCTCGCAGTGGAGCTCCCAGTCTGGTAAACAATCCACAAATAAACATTACAGATTGCACAGCAGTTCAAAAGAAAGCTAACGGGTTACTGTAAGAGAGGAATGAGAGGTGGAGGTTCATGGGAGGCCTTGTGAAGGAGGTGATATTTATTCAGACCTCCGAATGATGCAAGCAGCCACAAGGAAAGCGTTCTAAGCAAATGAAACAATGTGTGCAAAGGACCTGAGATCAGAAAGGTGCTGGCCAGGGAGGGAAGAAAGCCAGTGTGTGGGCCTGGGGCAAAGCAAGTAAGGAGGAAAGTAGCACAGGATGCAGGGCCTTGTATGCCATGGTGGGCTTCACTGCAGTTCATCCTAAGTACAGCATGGAACTGTGAGGGGCTGTTCAGTAGACAGTGAGAGTCAAGTTTTAAAAGAGAATTCTAATTGTTTAGAGAATTGATAAAAGGGGGGGAAATGCAGAACTGGGGAGACCTACCAGGAGGCTACCTTAGCTGTTCAAGTGAGAAGACGCTGTCCTAAAAAAGGATGTCAGGAACAAGAAAGGGTAGAGGGTAGATTGGAAGTGAGTTTTGGAGAAAAAAATGGACAGGACATGGTGGTCCACTACATATGGGAGGAGGACGAGGGCAGCGGGGAGGGGAAGGAGGATGAGAAGGAATCAAAGCTGAGTCGCTGGTTTCTGGCTCAATGCCTAGACATGATGATGCTGTTGATGGAGAAGGTAGTCAGGCAGGAGCAGGTGGGGCACTGGGGAGGGGAAACCAGAGATTTTGGCTGGGCCTTGGAGATGCTAATAAGACATCAGAGCAGAGATGGGAAATAGGCAGTGGGTTATCAAGCCTAGCGCTTGAAGATGACAACTGTTGTGTTTGAGTGAGAATACAGGCCCTAGCCCAGCCTGTCTGAGTTCGAATCTTGGCTCTGCCATTTACTGCGACTTGAGCAAATTATCAACCTTTTTGTGCCTCCGTTTCTTCATGTGCAAGTTGGAGTAATGATAGTATCTACCTCGGGTTGTTAGGGGACCTAAAGCAGTTCTTTGAACAGTGCGTGGCACATGAGAGCTAATTGTTGTTACTGTTAGGATCTCCACATTTGGGAGTCACTAGCGTCCATTCTTCTCGATGATATTTCAGGCTGTGGGTGTGGAGGAGCTTACCAGGGAAAAGAGCTTAGAGGAAGAACACTGAGGAGCCCTGAGATTTTCTGTTTGGCTAGAGGAGGAGCCGCAAGAGGAAAAGCAGAATAAGATGAGCCAAGCAGGGCTCTAGGAGCTGAGAGGTTGGAGAGAGGAGAACAGAAATGTTTATTATCATTGGAAACATGAAGGTTGTTGGTGACCTTGACCAAGGCCATCTCCCTGGACTCGAGAGGGAACACCTAACTGCAGTGGTTTCAGGAGTGAATGGAGGTGAGGGTGCCTGGACTGCATGTGGGTAATCCTTAGGAGAAAGCTGGTTTCATGAAGGGAGCAGAAAGGGCAGGAGATGGGGGAAAAGATAGGATCAAGATGAGAGAGCCTAGAGCATGTCTATTAGCTGGTGGAGTGCTGGAGTGATGAGGGAAGGAGAGGGACAGAGAGGTGAAGCAGCAAAGAGGGGAGAGTTTGCCCACCCCAAAGACATAAGTCTCCCTCTCCATAGGAGACTGTAGGCCCCTGGAACACAGCAGTTGAGGCTTATTTATGTTAATAGTCTTGCTTATAAGCCACATCATACCTTTCAGGAAAAGTCTGAACTGAATAGAATTGGTGCAGGGTATTTTATTATATGGATGTATTTATTTTTGTCTTATAGTCTAAATGCCCAGCTGAAAGTGTTGACAGCTCTGGGAAAACAGCTTTACATTATGCAGGTAACTTTCATTCTCCTATTTGTCTTCTTCTGCCATTGGAAACACCAACTTTCCTTTTTCCTTATTCAAGCCATTAACCTACCATACTATTCCTGGTGCTCTTTTCTGTCATCATTTCTAGAGATTCCCATTTTACTCTGTTTGTAAAACATACAGAGTTTTACTGAGGCATATGCCTAGAATTCATCAGTTGCTTTGCCACCTAACCACTGAATTTTATCACGATTAATATATTTTAACTAATTTAAGGTTTCTTTTTAAACCAGCAGATATTCCTAGGCACTTGTAGATATGAGGTAATGTGTAATACAGACTTTTTGATTTGAGGATTATTATGAACATCAGTCAATTTTATTTACTAACATTTTGTTTTAGTACGATTACACAACTTCAAGTGACAAACGTTGACACTAAACTATGAGTGATTAGGTTTACACATGGGTTTTATTGCTAGTTGTGGAAAAGCTAAGTCCTGTGAAAACCTGAACCAAATATTTGCCTAAAGGCAACTGACAGTCATTGGCCTTAGGCCAGCATAACTCTGAAATTAAGCAGTAATTTTAAACACCTCACTCTTAACCTTCCTAACACCATTTCTCTTCAATGCAACTAGAGTGAATATATGTAGAATGGGTAGAATATGAACTAAGTATTTGATACCCCTGGTTGTGAATAACTGTGTGACTGGCTGTGGTGTTTATATTTTCCTTCCCCCAGCGGCGCAGGGCTGCCTTCAAGCTGTGCAGATTCTCTGCGAACATAAGAGCCCCATAAACCTCAAAGATTTGGTAAGTACCAAGTGGTCACTAGACGTAGAGGTAGACACTGGTTTCTAAAACTCCGTGGGATACCTCTGGAGTCACTGAGACTTTAAACTAGCAGTCCCCAACCTTTTTGGCATCAGGGGCTGATTTTGGGGAAGACAGTTTTTCCATGGATGGGGGTGGGGATGGTTTCAGGATGAAACTGTTGCAGCTCAGGTCATCAGGCATTGGCGCACAACCTAGATCCCTTGCATGCTCAGTTCACAATGGGGTTTGTGTTCCTATGAGAATCCAGTACTGCTGCTGTCTTATAGGCAGTAATGCTCCCTCGCCTGCCACTTACTCCTCACTGTGCAGCCGGATCCTAAGAGGCCACAGACTCGTACTGGTCTGTAGCCCCTGCGTTGGGGACTCCTGCTTTAGACAACTAACTATTGGGCAAAATTCTATTGCTTTCAACCTAGATTCTCTTCTGCAAAATGGATTTATGTATTATTCTTAATCCTTTTCTCATTTGCCCCAAGAATACTCACCAGTGGTGTTTGGGGATGCAGCATTTACCTCAAGATAACTTTGCCACGAAATATCTCATTTTTATTAGTAGTATTTTTGCAAAGCTCTAGTATATTGGCTTTGGAAACGAGACATTATTCTATTTATAGCATTCTGTTTTTAGTAGTGGTATTTCCATTTACAAAATATAGTAATTCTCGATTGCTGAAAATGTCAAATCCTAGAAAATGTAGCATTTGTATGTGTGATGTTAACGTCACTCTCAAAGAGTTGTTGGCTGAAGATTCATTTGATGAATCCGATTTTTCTGAAATAGATGATTCTGATGTTAGTTCTCTTTAGAAATAACTCCAAGAACAGTTTTTATATTTTGTTTTCACATTGAAAATCGGTCAGATTTGCTTCAGCCTCAAAGAGTGTGTTTATATCAAATTAAATGAGCTCTGGCAGAGAGCTGCATGGTTTTTTTTTTGTTTTTTTGTTTTCTTTTTCCCTAAACTGGGAAGAAGGTTAATTGGCTTCTAAAGCATTAGTAAAACATTTTGCAGCATATATTTCCTGTATAGGTATATTTATTTCTACGGCTATACATGTTTTCTACCATCAATGTAATTACAAATAAAGCTTAATTTCTTGATCTTTAAAAATAAAAAATAAGTCTAAATAGAAATTTTACTACTTTCTTTCTGCACCCCATCTATCACTTTGGATACCTTCTAAGCAGAATCTCCCAACTTTGAAGACCACTGCTAGGCTATTTTAACTTCACCAGACTATTTTGAGAATAAATTTATATACCTATCACATGGTTATGTTATGGGGTTAAATTTCATGTTGCAGCATGAGAACTGACATGCATACACTTATATTTGATGGAGATACTGTGAAGTGACTAGATAGAATCTGTAAATAAATTCATATTCCTTGAAGTTCAGTACTTCCTAAGCAGAAAGTATTTTAACTTCACAGAGATAGTGCCCAGAAATCTGTCTGAAATTCTTTATGACAATACTCAATCTTTAAGCAGCACTTGTATTTTTCAATAGTTGGATATATTGTAACATCTTTTCCCTTTGCCTATTGAATGCTTCTACGTTAAAACTCACTGTCGATGGATTTATAGGGTATATTCCAGAAAAAAAACAGAATAACAACTTCTCTTTTTTTTTTTTTTTTTTTTTCTGAGACGGAGTCTCGCTCTGTCGCCCAGGCTGGAGTGCAGTGGCCGGATCTCAGCTCGCTGCAAGCTCCGCCTCCCGGGTTTACGTCATTCTCCTGCCTCAGCCTCCCAAGTAGCCGGAACTACAGGCGCCCGCCACCGCGCCCGGCTAGTTTTTTGTATTTTTTAGTGGAGACGGGGTTTCACCATGTTAGCCAGGATGGTCTCGATCTCCTGACCTCGTGATCCGCCCGTCTCGGCCTCCCAAAGTGCAAGGATTACAGGCTTGAGCCACCGTGCCCGGCCAACAACTTCTCTTCATGGTTTGTGTCAGACCTAAGATTACAGAAAATACTTCTATATATTCTTCTAGTATTTTTCGTCATTTGTTTTATATTGTAATGTTTAAATGCTTAATCCACCTGACATAGTTTGTATATGAGTTGGAGACCTAGATTTCCTTTTTCCCGAAGGGGTTGCAATTGTCATGACATAATTATTCTTTCTATGCATTTCTTTATCTAGTCATGTGTTAGTAATAGACATAGGCTCTTAATTTATGTTATATTTTGATACATAGCAAGATTACTACAGGGTACACTTTCTAGTAAGAGTGGAATGGCAGGATATATAATCATTAGTGCACTGGGAAGAAGTTGCATACAGGGCAGTGGGATCTTCTGGTGTCGTGGGGAGACACGCCCTTCCTTTCTCCAGCACCATCCCTCAGTATACCCGGTACACTTGCCTTGAGCCTTTACACACTTTGTGTTCTGCCCTCTCTCGTGATCACCCAAACAGTGATAGCCAAGGGCACAAGCAGCCCCAAGAAGCTGGAGCTCCTATGTAAAAGCTAGCATTCAGTAAAATTCCGTCACAAGAGTTGTGCCAACATACAGTTGTGACTCTATGGGGGTACGGAATATCAGGATGGACCAGATATTAGATCAGCAGTCCAAGTCAGGAGAAAAATGTGCAAAAAACAGGGGCTGACTTTTGCAGTTCTGGCATTTTGTGCCTGAGTTAAAATCTAAATCTGAATTTGTCTCCTAGGATGGGAATATACCGCTGCTTCTTGCTGTACAAAATGGTCACAGTGAGATCTGTCACTTTCTCCTGGATCATGGAGCAGATGTCAATTCCAGGAACAAAAGTGGAAGGTACCCCAGAATTAGGCAGAAATCATGTGACTTCAGTGATATCCACATTCTGGGAGTATTTCAAAATATCACAGCTATATTTTGGATCATTTGTTATAAAGGATTTTTAACTTCTTCCCTTTTGAAAGTTCTACTGTTTTTGATAATCAAGAATCCATGTTGACTTTAAAGCAATTTTCCCCAGACATCTGTGGACATCATTGCTGGCTAAGTCCGTGAGGAGACTATGAAATGCTAATGTGAATAAACAATTTCCTGTGACTTTCTGTGCAAAATAAAATAAACCTATTGGTTGATCTGGAGAAATGGTCTTAGAAATATATATGTTATTTAAAATGCTTGAGGTGAAACAAGGATAAGATTCATGCCAGTCAATTAAATCGCATCATATTGTGCCAAATAGTATAGAAAGAAGATTATGTTGTTTGACTAAATATGGTTTAATATTTTGATTTAATCTGAAGTTTAAAAAAAAAAACAAAAAACTAATTTCATCTTGATAGCATTCCACTTCGAATTCCCCGACGATTAAGTGTAATAAAGGTTTAACTGCACTTACTCTTCTTTTCTCTTTTTTTAAGACAACTGATTTCCCACGAAAGAGTTTTTACATTTTCTTAGTACTAATTTTGTATCTCCTTTTTCCTTTAGGACTGCTCTCATGCTGGCCTGCGAGATTGGCAGCTCTAACGTCGTGGAAGCCTTAATTAAAAAGGGTGCAGACCTAAACCTTGTAGATTCTCTTGGACACAATGCCTTACGTTATTCCAAACTCTCAGAAAATGCAGGAATTCAAAGCCTTCTATTATCAAAAATCTCTCAGGATGCTGGTATGTAAAAGAAAATAGCCAATGTTGTTTTAAGTTTATCCACTCCATTTTCCCCAAAGGATAAAGGAATGTGTGCAATATGATATATTTTATTATTCTTTTAAACATATTCTTGAAGAAAAATGGAGTGTTAAAAAATATTATATATGGTGTATGTGTGTGTATCCCCCCACCCAAAGTGAATATGAATCATTATGCTTCTTATAGTTCTTTTTTTCACTTTTTCCTCTATAGATTTAAAGACCCCAACAAAACCAAAGCAGGTATTTATCTTTGGGGGCGGCTTTTATGTTTCATTTATGCTTGTGGGAATTTAAAAATGTTCAGATTTAACCACTCTGGTCCACTGGTAAAGTAATAAAGACTATATTGAAAATACTTAAGGACTGAACTATCTTTGAATAAATGAGTCATTGTTATAAAGTGGTAGAAGTTGCCAGGCGCGGTGGCTCATGCCTGTAATCCCAGCACTTTGGGAGGCTGAGGCTGGCGGATCACCTGAGGTCGGGAGTCCGAGAATATCCTGACCAACATGGAGAAACCCTGTCTCTACAAAAAATACAAAATTAGCCGGGCATGGTGGCGCATGCCTGTAATCCCAGCTACTCAGGGGGCTGAGGCAGGAGAATCACTTGAACCCAGGAGGCGGAGGTTGCAGTGAGCTGAGATTGCACGATTGCACTCCAGCCTGGGCAACAAGAGTGAA
>NW_012109508.1:599657-601825 GCF_000951045.1 Mandrillus leucophaeus | reverse complement strand
AGACCCCAACAAAACCAAAGCAGGTATTTATCTTTGGGGGCGGCTTTTATGTTTCATTTATGCTTGTGGGAGTTTAAAAATGTTCAGATTTAACCACTCTGGTCCACTGGTAAGTAATAAATACTATATTGAAAATACTTAAGGACTGAACTATCTTTGAATAAATGAGTCATTGTTATAAAGTGGTAGAAGTTGCCAGGTGCGGTGGCTCATGCCTGTAATCCCAGCACTTTGGGAGGCTGAGGCTGGCGGATCACCTGAGGTCGGGAGTTCGAGAACATCCTGACCAACATGGAGAAACCCTGTCTCTACAAAAAATACAAAATTAGCCGGGCATGGTGGCACATGCCTGTAATCCCAGCTACTCAGGGGGCTGAGGCAGGAGAATCACTTGAACCCAGGAGGCGGAGGTTGCAGTGAGCTGAGATTGCACGATTGCACTCCAGCCTGGGCAACAAGAGTGAAACTCCATCTCAAAAAAAAAGAAAAAAAAGGTAAAGGTTTTCTTAATAATTTGCCTTATTTCAAAAGCATGTAACTTTAAACTTGCTACTTATATGTTCATCTTTTTCTGAAATGTACTAACTCATACTTCCTATTGGTGTGAAAATGTTTGATGTGGCTTAAACTCTGTGACTGAATAACACTGTTTTAAATACTTGTAATATCACATGAGCTACAGAGCTACAGCCAGAAAACGTTAGCTATTTAATGAAAATAAGAGAAGTTAGCTTTTTCTTTTTAATTAGGGTTTTTCTAGAATGTCATGTAGTGTTACACAAAGTAGAAATTGAGTATGCCCTGTTACTGTGTAGTTTTTTCTAAAAATATATTGTCACTATCTGTTTTTTTGACGAACAGTGTGTGTTTGGTTTTATGTGTTTATTTATTTACGCATCTACATTCTTGAAGAAATCATAAACAGCAAAGACTCAATACTGAAATTTATGTGGTAACTGTATTACTTATCAGTAGCCTTCAAAAACGAAGTTATCTCTTCCCCTCATATTTAGTCTTTAAGAAAAGGAATGGAAGTAATGCAGACATGTGGGAAATACCATTGCTTTTCATTAATAGAGAAAGCTGGCTATGATTGTATTCTGGATTCTAAGTTGTAGTAGACCTGAACCTCTACTTTCCCAGTTCTCCACACCAACCTAATCTGGTTTTGTCTTATGTGTTTTTATTTTCTTGCTATTAAAGCATGGGCTGCTAGAAGAATACTTGCGCATGCGTATTATTTATTTTTAGGTTGGTAGCAGATTTCAGATTTTGATAAAGTAAGAAATGCATGAACTTTTGAGGTTTTTTTCATGTGTTTGATAAAGCTACTTGCTCAGACTTTACTAACCAAACTAACCCACCTCCATTCTTTGGACTGTGATAACTTTCAGCATGACCAAGTCTCTAAAATAAGCTCAGAAAGAAGTGGAACTCCAAAAAAACGCAAAGCTCCACCACCTCCTATCAGTCCTACCCAGGTAAAAACAAAAGCAAACAAACAGTCAATAAATGCACCACAAGAAAGCCATAAATTTGTCATTTTGTTTAGACCAAAAAGGAATGTTTTAGAACTGACCTTTAAGTGCATATTTAACATGTTCCTTAGCAGTTTTAAATTACAAATTGTGGTAAGAAGGATTTTGATGATTAGTATGGAAATAATGTTGATTCTTATCTATTTAAAAAAAAAAAAAACCAGAATCTAACAGGCTCTTTTTGAAAAGGCTCAAGGAAATCTCTCAAAATCTTATCACAGAAACTTTCCCTTAAGTTCAATTTATTTTTAGTTCCTTATATTAAAAGATCTAGTAAGGGGTGGGAGAATGAGTAGCCAGTGAGGCAATTGTTAGAATGAATTTCAGTTGGTTTCTTGAAACATTGCTAGAATGTATTTGCCTTTCTAATTGCATTTAAGGTTGGCTAATATTAAAAGTAGTTTTCATTTCTGAGCTTATAGTGACCTTTGCATAGAGGAGGAAGCTCAGTAATCTATGTAACGGCATGTAAAAACACATCGAGATTTGTTATTTTAAAGTTCATAGGCCACAAAGAGAATAATCCATATTTAAATAGTAGAGAGGAATAGCTCATCTCGTATTTTTTAAATGTATGTTAGCGTACTTATTAATATTCTTAACCTGCAATGGAAGTTTTATAGATTTTTT
>NW_012109508.1:593396-595767 GCF_000951045.1 Mandrillus leucophaeus | reverse complement strand
TTCAAGACAAGCTTGGCCAACATGGCGAAACCCCATCTCTACTAAAAATACAAAAATTAGGCCAGGGCTGGTGGCTCATGCCTGTAATCCCAGCACTTTGGGAGGCCGAGGCAGGCGGATCACAAGGTCAAGAGATCGTGACCATCCTGGCCAACATGGTGAAACCCCATCTCTACTAAAAGTACAAAAATTAGCTGGGCATGGTGGTGCATGCCTGTAGTCCAAGGGAGAATCACTTGAACCCGGGAGGCAGAGATTGCAGTGAGCCGAGACTGCGCCACTACACTCTAGCCTGGCAACAGAGTGAGACTCTGTCTCAAAAAAAGATAAAGAAAAGAAAAAAATACAAAAATTAGTTGGGCTCGGTAGCAGGCACCTGTAGTCCCAGCTACTCAGGAGGCTGAGGCAGGAGAATTACTTGAACCCAGGAGGCAGAGGTTGCAGTGAGCCAGGATCAGGACACTGCATTCCAGCAATACTTGTAATATCACATGGGTGACAGAGCGAGTGTCTTGTGTGGGGGAGCAGGGACAGTTTATTTCTATGGAATCTAAAAAAGTTGAACCCATAGAAGCAGAGAGTAGAATAATTGGGGGAGTGGTGGGAGTTATTGGGGAGATGTTGGCTAGAGGATACAACATTTCATCCAGATAAAAGGAATAAGTTCAAGAGATCCATGGTACAACATGGTGACTATAGTTAACAACAACGCATTAGATTCTGCAAGTCACTTAGAGAGTGGATTTTAAACGTTTTCATCACAAAAAATGATCAGTGTGTGAGATTAATTAGCTCCATGGCCATTTCACATTATGTACATATTTGCAGACATCATGATGTATGTGGTAAATATATACAACTTTTATTTGTCAACTAAAAAATAAATTAACTTTTTCAAAAATAAATAAGGTGTAGAAGTTACTAGCTTCTACCTGTTATTCTCCTCATTCTTTCCTGAATGCAGAATATTGAGGAAATGCCAAAAATTATATTTCAGGAACTTCTCTATTTATAACGAAATATCCTAGATTGGATCCTGGGACAGAAAAAGGCCATTATTCGAAAAACTGTCACAATTTGAATAAAGTTGTAACTTAGATGGTAATAATTTACCAATTGACAAATGTATAATGGTTACATATGTTGTAAACATCAGGATAAATAAGTGAAGGTTTCTATCTTGCAACTTTTTTGTAAATCTTAAATTGCTCCAAATAAAAAGTGCTTTAAAAGTTTTTTTAAAAAAGAGACAAAGATAAGAGCTTGCTAGATAACCAGTCTTCTTACCCAATTAAGTTTATATTAATTCCAGTCAAAGAGACAGAAACGTGTTATCCTCTGTTGTCTTACTGAGAATTGTATAGTTAATTTTTTTCCTGACTATAAAAGTAATATGTATTTATTTTACAAATGTTAGAAAATCTATTACATCTTATCCACCTGGATCTGTAGGTTTGTGGTTGGAAAATATTTTAAGGAAGTAGGAGGATATTTCCATTTAATATCTGTTTATCTAACATACTGAGAAATTGTACTCAGGGGGAAATAAAATTTGTAATTGTTAACATGAAATTTCAATATTGTATATTTACTTACTTTTCCTTATTTGGAATTACTAAAGATGTTTTCTTTTAACTTGGATACACATTAATCTGAAAAAGATTCTATCAACCTATCATTTCGCTCACTTTAGACTTTACTAATAAACTCTTCAGATAAATTTCTATATAAGACAAGGCATCTATACTCTTATAGTTAGTACCATAATATCTTCTGATATGACTGTGCCTCAAAGAAGCAATGCAATCCGAAGAATAATATCACAAATTATGATTTTTCAGAGGTAGAGTATAAAAGACTGTCATTTCTGAAAAAACAAAAAACAAAAAAAACAAGATAAAAAGTGACATTTATTCCTATGTTAGCTTAGGGAGGAGAAAAAAGTGGTATCTAGGCCAGGCGCGGTGGCTCACAGCTCACGCCTGTAATCCCTGCACTTTGGGAGGCCGAAGTGGTTGGATCACGAGATCAAGAGATCGAGACCATCCTGGCTAACATGGTAAAACCCCATCTCTACTAAAAATACAAAATATTAGTTGGGTGTGGTGGCACACACCTGTACTCCCAGCTACTCGGAAGGCTGAGGCAGGAGAATCACTTGAACCCGGGAGGCGGAGGTTGCAGTGAACCAACATCGTGCCACTGCACTCCAGCCTGGGCGACAGAGACTCCGTCTCAAAAAAAAAAAAAAAAAAAAAAAAAATTGATATATATTTAAAATGGCTAAAGTTTAAAAAGACTAAAACTACCAAGTGAGGATGTGGCAGAACTAGAACTCCATTTTCTGCTGGTGAGAATCTAAAATGGAGTA
>NW_012109508.1:565098-592711 GCF_000951045.1 Mandrillus leucophaeus | reverse complement strand
GCAAGTCACTGTAATGTTTTGAAATGAGAGTGTGGCTTTGAAGTTCCAAGAATTTTTACAGTATGTTAACAGATATTCAGGGACAAAGGATTAGAGAAAATCTTTGGGGAATCTATTGCCGATCTAAGACTAGATGATATTTATTGCCATTTCCCTTAGAAAGGTTAATAATTAATAGCAGATAACTTATGAAATGATCAAGCTAAAAAATCTGCTTTAAAATATTTCAATCAATGTATAATGCAGACATATAGAACTTCTCTTTGACTTCACTATGAAAGCAGTATTTGCGTCTCAGTTTTTAGTACATAACTCAGTAAATTAGCAATTACATAAAATTACTGTAATCTTAAATATATTTGCATTGTCCTCACTAAATGAAACTTCTGATATACCCTCTGGAACTTCTAATGTTTTAGAAATTAAACTTAGTGGATAATTGTCACTTTTACTCATTTATAGCTTAAAATATCTTCTTTCTTTGAGATTTTCTAGCTGCTTTTCTAGTAGGATAATGCCAGATCTGCTCTGCATAAGCTCAAGGAAGAAAGTCTGCTTGATTCTTTTGTGCAATGTTACATTCAGAAATGTTCTCTAAGTCATTTTTGTGTTTCAATAGGCTGAGATCAGTTCTATACGAGAAAACAAAGACAGACTAAGTGACAGTACTACAGGTAAGATGAGGAAGCATCTGGTTTTTTTTCCTTCAACCCAACTGTTTCATGTCCATTTAAAGAGAGCAAAGGCCAAGCGGGGGTACTGTGTAAAAAGGTCACGAGCCAGCATGTCCACACAGAGCTGCCAGTAATGCACAGGCTGATGCACTCTGTACTTCAGGGTGCCTTCACCTGCATTTTAAAGAGTCTCTGAATTTGAATTTTGAAAAATACATCTTTATTTTCATTTGTCCCAAACTATATATTAGCAGTTCCTTCCATTATGAATACAGGCAAGAAGCCCCAGTGATATTAGTAGACCAGCGATTTTGTCACCAAGAGAATTCCTATCCCCTTAGTGTGACTGCAGATATCTTGAAATGCTTACAATATTGCTGCTAAAAATTACGGCAGTTATGAGACCTGCTGCCAGTTCTTGTTATTGTTACCAAATAAGCTCTTAAGTTACTGTAGCCTGTATATTTTCTCTTACGCATTTAAAAACATTATTTTCAGATGAGGTCCATAGGCTTCTGCTGTCTGCTAACCACACTCTTTGCAGCTGAGCAGCACATGATTTCATGAAGGGAGAACCCACCATGCCACCTCCATGACTGTCCCCATCTAACTTTCCTACTGTGGATTTTAAGTAGACACACGCAAAGACAAGAATGTTCATGAAATCATATGTAATCGTATTGCCTTTATGATCATAGGATTTAATGCATTGTGTCTGTTAAAGAGTGCCTCCTAAGAATAATTTACCCTCTAAGAATGTAATATAGTATCTTTAGAATCCACTTAAAATGTGGAAAAAATTATTTCAAAGGTCCATTTTTGCTCTAGCATTCAGTGTCTTAATCTGTTGTATATTTCATAGGTGTTTGGAGCCTTTAATTTGTAGAACTTAGAAATATTTTTTATGTGTGTATGTATGTATGTGTTTATTTATTTTAGAGATGGGGTCTTACTGTATTGCCCAGGCTGGTCTCAAGCTCCTGAGCTCAAGTGATCCTCCCACCTTGGCCTCCCATAGTGCTGGGATTATAGGCATGAGCCACCACACATGGCCCTAGAAACATTAAACTTTCTAATTCCTGGCAGAGATCAGTGTTGATATAACTAAACAAATGTTACATTGGGTACTTCAAAAAACATTCACTGTATCTTAGAAATAGCCTTTATTTCTTAGAATTTTATTTATGCTCCCAATTCCCTAGTTCATTTCACACTCACCAGACTTCATGTCAGGGAAACTCAGAAAGCTGGGATTTAGGCATCAGACTTATGATGAGAAGCAAGGATTTCTATGAAGAAAGGCCATTTTGCATCCTTCCAAGTTAAGATTAAAGTTTTCATCTTTGCATTACATGACTGTGAGAAAATAAAAAGCAGATCAGTGCTTTTCAAAGTGTGGGTAAAGTATGTACTAGTTATAATAATTAGGGAGTTTGAGCAGGGCATGGTGGCCCACACCTGTAATCCCAGCACTTTGGGAGGCCGAGGTGGGCAGATCACCTGAGGTCAGGAGTTCGAGACCAGCCTGGCCAACATGGCAAAACCCCGTCTCTATTAAAAATACAAAAATTAGCTATTACATAAAATTATTGAGATTTTATGTAGTAGTTCATTATTGAGCATACCTGTAGTCCCAGCTACTTGGGAGGCTGATGCAGGAGAATCGCTTGAATCTGGGAGGCAGAGGTTGCAGTGAGCCGAGATCGTGCCACCGCTCTCCAGCTTGGGTGACAGAGCAACATTCCACCTCCAGAAGTAATAAAATATAAAGCTTGGACGAGAAATTCACACAGTTACTTCACTAAGCACATTGTTTTGTCCAGCTGACATATTTTTTGTAGGACTTTCTAGATGAAGGAAGCAGTACATTGCATTGCCTTCTGGAGGAAGTTTGCCGTCTCAGTGAGCACCTTGAATAGCACTCCTTAAGTTGTAATTTCAGCATGATAATCAGTAGGATGTCAGAAAGTTGTGGTTACCAACAGGGATTAATGTGGGATTCAGAGAAGACAGTTTCATGCTAGAGTGGTCATTGAATGCTTCAAGTACTGGGCAAAGTTTGACATGATGCCTAAGAATTCTCTAGGCAGAGAGATTCTGCGGGGCGATCCTGTGGATAAAGAATGAAAGAATCAGCCATGTGTTGAGAATGTAGAGTGTGTGATGGGAACCATGAATCTCAGGAAAACCGGAATCTAGAAAAGTAGCAGCGTCATGAACCTGAAGAAGTAGACTGGGGCCAAATCATAGCGGTCTGAACCCAGATAAAGGAATCTGAAAATTATTTTTGGAGGGAAAATAATGAAAGCACTTGACCCAAAGGAATGACCCAATCAAGGTATGTTTTAGGAAGACTGGTCTGACGTTGCTGTGCAGGGTACAGTTTCACTGGGAAGAGGAGAGGGGCAGAGATTTGTTGGGAAGCTGTTTGCAGGGTTTCCAAGTAAAGTGATAGAGTCTGAATTACGGTAATGGTGGTAGGGGCAAAGAAATAAACCAGATTCCAGAGACATTTCTAAAACAGTTCCCAGAATTGAGACTTATAAGGCACAGGGAAGAACCAAAAACAACTAGATGTGACACTTAGGCAAATGAATAGGAAATATATGACCAAATCCATCAATTTTCAGAATTGCCTTGTATACACATGTATCCAGTATTGTGCTAGCAATCCACAGTAAGGAAACCCCAGTACATGCAAATTTTAGTTCATCCGTCCAGTTGCTAGGGCGTTTTATAGTTAGGACCAGGAAGAAGAACTGGATTAGGCTAGCAAGTGAATTTGTCTCAGGATAGAGAAATAAGAGTTTAATTGTTTTAAGTTATTTTAAATGTCTTTCTCTTTCCCAAGGTGCTGATAGCTTATTGGATATAAGTTCTGAAGCTGACCAACAAGATCTTCTTGCCCTATTGCAAGCAAAAGTTGCTTCCCTTACCTTACACAATAAGGAGTTACAAGATAAATTACAGGTATATAAATAGATTGCTGTCATGGACTATTCTGTAGAGTCAAGCTCTTGGTCTTTTCAGTAGTCAGATGTATTTTGTTTTAAATGTGTACATCAGTTTCTTTTTAAATATTAGCTTTAAGTATCTTATAGTTTCAGATTATTCGTTTCATGAGAGTGTTATTCATTAACTCTTTCTGTAAATTATTCAACTGGTAAATTATATATGATTATATACATAGTATGATCAGTATTAAAAATTCTATATGTTTAATTATATAAATAAATGTAAACAAAATTTATAGAAAAATTCTATATAAAATATACTATATACATAGAATGATACGTATAATTTTATATATAAAATTTTATATTTTGATTTTATATATACATTAAAATTTTATGTTTTAAATTATATGTGTGTATGTGTACATATATATATAATATTATCCATTCATTTAGTAAAGTTGATCACTTAACAGGTTTAAGAGCTTGATAAGAAATGGCTGTACCAAAAAATAAGAAGAAGAAATAGCTGTACTATATATCCATTACCCCTCTTGATAAGCAGAATGATAAAAGAAATGAAGTAAAATTTTGAATCAGAGGCTTTGTAAACAATGTTATTGTTTTCAAAGTGACACAAATCATCTGTCCCAATAGAACCCAAAGCAAGCTTTGTGTCATTAGTCCCACTCATGTCCCAGACCATCTTTTTTCATGGCATGAGAATACACAGGCAAAGTGATCATGCTACTCTCCCATATCAAAGTTGCAGATTTACTCCTCTCATTCTAGTTGCTGGCTTAGCTAACCACCCCTTTGGTATTATTTAATTCTTGCTTTTTTTCCTAGGCCAAATCACCCAAGGAGGCAGAAGCAGACCTAAGCTTTGACTCATATCATTCCACCCAAACTGACTTGGGCTCATCCCTGGGAAAACCTGGTGAAACCTCTCCCCCAGACTCCAAATCATCTCCACCTGTCTTAATACATGATTTAGGTAAATCCACGACTGACAGTGACGTCAGAATTCAGCAACTGCAAGAGATTTTGCAAGATTTACAGAAGAGATTAGAGAGCTCTGAAGCAGAGAGAAAACAGCTACAGGTTGAACTCCAGTCCCGAAGGGCAGAACTGGTATGCTTAAACAACACTGAGATTTCCGAGAACAGCTCTGACCTCAGCCAGAAACTTAAAGAAACTCAGAGCAAATACGAGGAGGCTATGAAAGAAGTCCTTAGTGTGCAGAAGCAGATGAAACTGGGTCTTGTCTCGCCTGAGAGCATGGATAATTATTCACATCTCCACGAGCTGAGGGTCACGGAAGAGGAAATAAATGTGCTCAAGCAGGATCTGCAGAATGCATTAGAAGAAAGTGAAAGAAATAAAGAGAAAGTAAGAGAGTTAGAGGAAAAGCTGGTAGAGAGGGAGAAAGGTACAGTGATTAAGCCACCTGTGGAAGAGTACGAGGAAATGAAAAGTTCATATTGCTCTGTTATTGAGAACATGAATAAGGAGAAAGCATTTTTGTTTGAGAAATACCAAGAGGCCCAAGAAGAAATCATGAAATTAAAAGATACACTAAAAAGTCAGATGACACAGGAAGCCAGTGATGAAGCTGAGGACATGAAAGAAGCCATGAATAGGATGATAGATGAACTCAACAAACAGGTGAGCGAGCTGTCACAGCTGTACAAAGAAGCCCAGGCTGAACTGGAGGATTACAGGAAGAGGAAATCTCTAGAGGATATCACAGCTGAATATATCCATAAAGCAGAGCATGAGAAACTGATGCAATTGACAAACGTGTCCAGGGCTAAAGCAGAAGATGCACTGTCCGAAATGAAGTCTCAGTATTCAAAAGTGTTGAACGAGTTGACCCAGCTCAAACAACTGGTCGATGCACAGAAAGAGAACTCTGTCTCTATCACAGAACATTTGCAAGTGATAACCACGCTGCGGACTGCAGCAAAAGAGATGGAAGAAAAAATAAGCAATCTTAAGGAACACCTTGCAAGCAAGGAAGTGGAAGTAGCAAAGCTGGAGAAACAACTCTTAGAAGAGAAAGCTGCTATGACTGATGCAATGGTACCCCGGTCTTCCTATGAAAAGCTCCAGTCATCCTTAGAGAGTGAAGTGAGTGTGTTGGCATCGAAATTAAAGGAATCAGTGAAAGAGAAAGAGAAGGTCCATTCAGAGGTTGCCCAGATTAGAAGTGAGGTCTCACAGGTGAAAAGAGAAAAGGAAAATATTCAGACTCTCTTGAAATCCAAAGAGCAAGAAGTAAATGAACTTCTGCAAAAATTCCAGCAAGCTCAGGAAGAACTTGCAGAAATGAAAAGATATTCTGAGAGCTCTTCAAAACTGGAGGAAGATAAGGATAAAAAGGTTGGTGAAACTGCATTGCTGTTGGGTTTCTAGCAATAAGTCTTAGTCTCTTTGGCTTTTACTATATTAAATACTTCTAGTGTTGGCACTAAACTGGAGTGAATGCTCAGAGACTCTGCACATGAACTTTATCTGTCCCCAAAGCCACATTAAGAATAGTTTGTTGGATTGGCCAGATGTGGTGGCTCACGCCTATAATCCCAGCACTTTGGGAGGCTGAGGTGGGCAGATCACTTGAGGTCAGGAGTTTGAGACCATCCTGGCCAACATGGTGAAACCACATCTCTACTAAAAATACAAAAGTTAGCTGGGCGTGGTGGTACATGCCTGTAATCCCAGCTACTAGGGAGGCTGAGGCAGGAGAATCACTTGAACTCAAGAGGTGGAGGTTGCAGTGAGCCAAGATCAGGCCACTGCACTCCAGCCTGGGCAACAGAGTAAGACTTCATCTCAAAAAAAAAAAAGAATAGTTTGTTGGGTATTTATATTTTAAAAACACATCTGCTGGGCATAGTGGCTCACTCCTCTAATTCCAGCAGTTTGGGAGGCCATAATGGGAGGATGGCTTGAGACCAGCCTCAGCAACATAGTGAGACCCCATGTGTACAAAAAATTTAAAAATTAGCCAGGCATGGTGGTGCGAGCATGTAGTCCCAGCCACTTAAGAGACTAAGGCAGGAAAATCACTAGAGCGCTAGAAGTCAAGGTTGTCATGAGCCATATCAACGCCACTGCACTCTAACCTGGGCAACAGAGTAAGACCCTGCCTCAAAAAATAATAAATAAGCAAACATCAATCTTTGGCCACTTCTCCTTATACTAAAGCATTTTCACATATGTGATGCATATTTGTCCTTCAAAAATCATTTTACAGAAGCTTTAGCAGTGTTGGGGATCAGAAGTGAACTTGCAAACTGAAAAGTATTTGTGATCCACCTCAAACTTCAAGTTATTTTTTTGAATTCAGAACAGATTCCTCCATAATGTGAAACTAAAATACTCCTAGACTTAATCCTGCTTCCCTAAGGTCCATCAGCTTCCCCTCAAGTCAGCGTAAAAGCTACCCTCGCCGGCCCCTCCTTTGACAGGTATATAGGAGAGGAAGAGGAATGTGGCGACCCAGCAGTTTAAGATGGCACTGGACACAGGAGATGGTGCTGATCATGCTGCTGGAGGAAGGAGGGAAGCAAAGGGAAAGTTCGCGGGGATGGTTCCACACCTCAATCAGCTCTGCATCTCTAGTCCCCTGTCTCAGAGGTTCCGAATGGCATTCATTAGAGACTACTTATCTTTATTCTTTTGTAATGAGTGTTTCAAAAGAGCTTTACCAGCCAGAGAAACAGGGATTAGCGAGTGGTGGGGTACGGTGGGGAGTTACTTGTGTTTACTTTAAAGAAAGATGTCCAGAGATAGCAGGCTTCCTAGGCCTTATTCCTGATCGCCCATGTCAGCGGTATTGGATGAAATATAGCTGTCTCCAAATAAAGCCTAAAATCCTAATTCTGATTTTTTTTTCAATCATACCCCTTTTAAAATAGGAAACCAACATCACAGCTTTTGTTACCACCATCACCAAAACATAATATGTAATTCAAGGGCCTTTATCTGAACCTAATGGATGCGGTGGGCTTTGTTAGTTTGCCTGATTTTGTTATCTGTTTCATTTTATGAGTTTTTTTATTTAAATGTATTAAAAGGGAATTGTTCCAAAGTCTTAAGTCCCAGAGACCAAAAGAGATGACTGTGTTTGAGGCTTAGAAATATATGAAATTTTGCTTTGCAGACAGTTACTGCCTGTTAATACCATTTTCCTTTGTTCCTAGATAAACGAGATGTCAAAGGAAGTCACCAAATTGAAGGAGGCCCTGAACAGCCTCTCCCAGCTCTCCTACTCAACAAGCTCATCCAAAAGGCAGAGTCAGCAGCTGGAGGCACTGCAGCAGCAAGTCAAACAGCTCCAGAACCAGCTGGCGGTGAGCGGGCTTGCTTCTGCTGCCTGGTTTGGGGTGGAGGGCCTGGCAGATTCCGTACCATCTCAGCTGCTAGGGCAAGTGGGCATGAACAAAAAGATTCCCAGCCCAAAGGAATGTACTTCAATGAGCAGTTGACTGATTTCTTCAGTGAGGGCAAAAGAGGAAGCCACTGGTGGAATTCTCAGTCGTTATCAGCAATGCAATGGATCAGATATTCACTGCGAAGGAAAGAACCGACAGGACAGTGGGAGGAGACTACGTGCTCACTCATACCCTTTTTGCCCCTTCTCCTTTTTCTGCAACATTCCCCATCTCTGGCAGTGGCAAGAGCTTTTTCTTGTTAGGGGCCAGGATCTCTAGCAGTTGCATCTCTATATATCTGAAGCTGCTTCTTGGCCCCTCTCCTTATTTCACCCAGGAAAGCCCTTCCTTATCTAAATTGGTTTCCTGGGTCCACTGTAACAAATCACCACAAATTTGTTTAAAACAACATGAGTGAATTATTTTATAGTTGCATTGAACAGAAGTCCAAAATCGCTTTCACTGGACTAACTTCAAGTTGTTGGCAGGGCTGGTTCCTCGCCTTTTCCAGTTACCAGAGGCCGCCTGCATTCCGTGGCTCATGGCCCCTTCCTCCATCTTCGAGGCACATCACTCCAGCATCTGCTCAGTCTTCCCATCTCCTCCTTCAGCCTTTGATTTTCTTGCCTCCCTCTTATAAGGACCCTTGTGATTACACCTAAAGCCCACCTAGATAATCCACGATAATCTCCCTCTCCATTTCAAAACCCTTAATTTCATCTGCAAGATGCCTTTTGCCATATAAAGTAACATTCACAGGTTCTGGGAATTAGGATGTGGACATCTTTCGAGAGCCATTATTTAGCTTACCACAGTATCTGTTAAGGTTTGAGTTGGCATGGGTACATTACGTTTTCTACCTAAAATCCAGAGTTAGTCTGTCCTGGACTGTCTCTAGCTTCCATATACAAACAGAACATGGATTTGATGATTTCTTCAGAATAGACCTAAATGTAGTGAGGTCAGGTTTCTGATAAAATGGCATTACAGACTTTTAGGTAAAGTGCTATTGGTTTATACAGTAATTCTTATAATTATGCAACATATGTTTGAGCTCTTACTATACATCAGTATTATACATGGTGCTGATGATATAAAATGAATAAGACTCAGTCCCTGCCCTCATGGAGTTTATACTCTATATAAAGTTATCAACAAAGAGACGCCCAGCATACCATGGGCATACAACAAAGGAAATGTGTCTACCCAATCTTGCTGAGTCATGAAAAGCTTCCTACGGGAGTTATACTTGTGCTGAATCTTGAAGGCCTGAGTAAGAATATGTTGTTACTCAGCAAGGACTGACACGTGGACTAGCTGGCTTTTGGGAACCTTGGTGAGAACCATTCCAGTGGAATGGGGAGGAGGGTAGAATCTGGACTGCAGTAGACTGGCTGCTAGAAAAGTGAGTAAGTAGATAGGTATCTGGTGGGGCTAAGCAGTCGCAGCAGGGGTTGGGGGAAGCCTGAAGCAAGTTTGCTGGAAAGATGGGAAGTGGTGGTTAGGGTGAGGGATGCTTTCAGTTGAGATATCAGAGGTGGTAATGACAGACGCAGGGCTACGGCCATGAGAGGAGTTGCTGAACCGAAGAGGAGCACGTTATTAAAGCTGAAGTTGAGGAACTGAGAGGTTCAGGTGTTAGATGGATCATTCACACAGATATCGAAGCCAAGCAAATGATGACAGAAGCAGGGATAGAAAGGAAGACAGATCTAAAGATAAAATCATAAATAATTGAGTAGGGATTGCTGAAAGGTGGGGAGGGAACAACACAGAGAAGTGCCAAATGTGCCTTCTTATGGTGTGAACTTAAAGGACGGGTTTTAAAGTGTCCCTTAATAACAGGAAAGATACCTCATATTCTGACACTGATGGAGGGAAGGAAGAATGGGTATTATGGACTTTTGTACACTTTTGAAGTAATCCATATATGATGGTCTCAATTTTCATGATGTTCATCATGTTCTGAGAGGACAGGCTCTTAGAACAAGAGTTTCAGAGATAAAGACCCCTGAAACAGCCACTGAGAGGAACTGGAATAATAGCTCAACAAGGAGAAATAGAAGCATCAGCGGCTGTATTGAGGAACCACTGGAGACTGGGGCCACCAGCCTCTTTGCCTCCTTGGTACACTGAGAGCTAAATAATTGAGCTCCCCAAGGATTATATAACACTGGCCATATAGTGGGTAATCAATAATTCCCTTAAAAATAATAGACTTTAAAATTAAATTGGTACATATTTGGTCATTGTAGAAAAGTTGAAAAATACAGAAAAGTCTTAACAATTTCCTATAAATAAAAATTTTCCATAATTCAATAACTCTGAGATAATCACTTTTTACATTTGATGTATTTCCTTGCAATATTTACATTTAATGTAGCTGTATTTGCATAAGTATGTGTACACATATATACACACATATATATAGACACACACACACATATATATATTTTATTTTTTCGAGACAGAGTTTTGTTCTGTCACCCATGCTGGAGTGCAGTGGCGCGACCTCGGCTCACTGCAACCTCTGCCTCCCAGGTCCAAGCGATTCCTCTGCCTCAGCATCCTGAGTAGCTGGGATTACAGGCACCGATCACTACGCCTGGCTAATTTTTGTATTTTTAGTAGAGACGGGGTTTCACCATGTTGGTCAGGCTGGTCTCGAACTCCTGACCTCAAGTGATCCACCTACCTCAGCCTCCCAAAGTGCATATATTTTTAAAACCAAATGGGATTATAATAATTCCTTTTTATACAGTTTTTTCTAGAGTTGACATACCAAGACTCTTTTCCCTAAGATTATTGACAAGTATTCAGAAATACACAAGCCAGTAAGGCCACAACAATTTTAGAAACTTCCAATGCTAGCATAAAGTGGAGGGGACCACTTGGGGGAGCATTTGACTGCAGCTTTCTCATAGTTTTTTGTTTTTGTTCTTTGAAGATCTCCTAAGCTTATTAACAATGTGAAATATTCCCTTTCTAGGAATGCAAGAAACAACACCAGGAGGTCATATCAGTTTACAGAATGCATCTTCTGTATGCTGTGCAGGTATGGTTATGCCCCTTGAAGTCTCTGGACATCCTAAAGAAATATGGCAGCAGATGTTGACAGAACTCCCATCATTTCACTAGTGGAATGAACGAGAATTAGAGGAGAATCCTTTCCACTGGAAAGCCCGAATACGCCTTTTGCATTGCTTTGGGTTCCGTGTCAGGAGCCTCATGCCCTGTTTACCAGGAACAGCCCCATCTTTCAAGGCAGGGCCTCACTCTTTCACACAGGCTGGAGTGTAATGGCATCATCTTGCCTCACTGCAGCCTCAACCCATGGGCTCAAGTGATCCTCCCACCTTAGCCTCCCAAGTAGGTGGGATTACAGGCACCCACCACCGTACCTGGCTAATTTTTGTATTTTTTGCAGAGGTGGGGCTTTGCCATGTTGCCCAGGCTGGTCTCAAACTCCTGAGCTCAAGCAATCCACCCACCTCGGCCTCCCAAAGTGCTGAGATTACAGGCGTGAGCCACCACGCCCTGCCCTCCCATCATTTATTGAGGAATGAGGGACAATGTGGTCCTCCATTGGGAGGACCGGGGCTTTATTCTCCAGCAATGCTGATCTCCTCAGAGTTACCAGTGCTGCCTTGGCTCTATGATGTTTGGTGTTCTGGCTGCTGGACTCACATTTGCAACTGAGACCCAGATAGCTTTTGCTGAGGGTTTTGGTAGACACTGCCACCTCATGTTCCAGCTGGATGAAGGCAGGACACTTTCTTTGACTCAGTTCCTCATAGAAATTTGGAAAATGATAGGGCTGACATTCCTGTGAAAGATGGGGGAAAATACCCCAGATCTTCACTGCAGTCAGCCATCTCATTCCCCAGAGAAGAAAGTCCCATGGCTTAATTTAGGTTCTAATGAGTATCTTGTGTTTGAATATCCTAGGGCCAGATGGATGAAGATGTCCAGAAAGTACTGAAGCAAATCCTTACCATGTGTAAAAACCAGTCTCAAAAGAAGTAAAGTGGATTCCTTGGCAGGACACTGCCCCCCTTGTCATCCGTCTTTGTGTTAGATCCAGAGTTGTTGGCAGCCGCTGCCATTGTTCTCATGTGTGGTATGCACTGTGGCCTAGCGTAGCTTCTTCCCTTTCCAAAGGTTTCTGAGGACTTGTCCCAGGAGAAGACTGCCTGCCTCAGAACTACTTAGAGACTTCAAACCAGCAGAGGTGAAAGTTCCTGTCATCCCTTCAGATTCCAGAGCTGGGATCAGCCACGCCCAGAGGTCTGGTCCTGATGCTGGCAGGGGGGCCCCCTCCTTCATACCTGACCCGCTGAGTGGCTTCATCACCACCGAGTGATGTACTGAGGCCTCCTGCAGTGAATATGCTCCTTCCATTGCTGTACTTGGGCAGTGCCATTCAGCACATGAGAGCTCTTTTTGCCTTTGGCTTTCAATTCCAAAACATGATTTAATTTCTAACTAAATTAGTATGGCACTAGTTATGAAGTGTCTGCTTAAAACCCTTTATCATGGTATCGTGTGGATTTAAAAACTCTAATTCCATGTTTTCTTCCCATCTGCCTTATATATCTTATCACTGTGCTTATCAATATTCAGTTTGATGAGCGCTATTAACTAAAATATGAAACTTAAAAACAAAAGCAAGTTGTCCTTAAAAGTTCTTTTTTTTAAGTAAATTGTTGACATATTGCAAATTTTCTATGCAAACTTGCCTCCTGCTGTTATCCGTGAAGCTCAGGAAATCCAAACATTTGTGTTTCAACAAGGGACAGTAAACTGTGTTTACAGCCAAAAGAAATGCCTCATAGTTCTTAACCTCAATTTTTGTAAAAGTATTTTTTTCTCTGTAATATTTTTATTGGCTCATAAAGATGTTTTCATATCTAAACCCCTAAATAAGTGAAATTACAGATTATATTAACAAAATACTTTTTAGGTAGCCATGCTTGAGACTTTTTAAAAATGTAACTTTTTCCTTAAAGTTTTCAGCTATAGCAAAAGGTAGTTATGTATGCCAGACCTTCTATGAGCTGCCACCAACACCCCTAGAACTTTCAGCCATGGTGTCTTCAGAACTGTAGCGCATTTCTGAATCTAGCAAATCCTCTTTTTACCCGTTGAATGTTTTTGAATGCCCTGACTCTACCAGCGCCCATAAATGATCTCTGGAAGGACTGTTAGTAACAATCTGTTTTTCAACTTTGAAGCTAAAAACCCTGATATGGTAATATTATGGTGCATAGCAGAGGTCTCGGGAAAAAATATTTCTGTTCACTTTACTTTCAGGTTCAAAATGTTTCTAACATGCTTGCAGCTTCCCTTATGGCATTAGTCTCGTTGAGGGAGAGAGACAGAATCCAGGACTTTCCAAAGTATTTAACGGAAAGCAGGGCCGGCTCTGACAGGGCCCACGTCCCACAGGGCTGCCTGGGCTCAGTGGGTGCTTGGCTGTGCTGGATGATATGTTGATCTGTATTGGATGAGGACCAATGACAGCAAAGCAAAAATGGCTTTAAAGCTTGGTGTTACTTTTCTTAAGTTGTTTAATTATAGTTAAGCAATTTCAAAAATGCTCCAAAGAAATGTGAAAGGACCTTTTGTCACAGCACTTCAGAAAATACAAAACAGCCCCTTCTGCCCCCGCACAGAAATGCTGCAGAGTATATAAAACTTGAGACATTTTTGTAGGATGCCTGACGAGGTGTAGCCTTTTATCTTGTTTCCGGATGCGTATTTATTACGAGTACTCTGGTTAAATATTGAAAAGTTATATGCTGTAGTTTAGTATTTTGTCTTTGTAATTTACAGAAGTTATTGGAGAAAATAATAAACTTGTTTCATTTTGCACTTCTGGTGTTGATTTTTGGTGTATTCAGAAGCATCTCTGTGTGGCTTCTGAAGATCAGTTCAACAGCATTTCAGTGTGATGGGTTTTCTAGGCTGTGCTGTGCTCAGCTGGTGTGAGTTATCCGCACTGTTCCACACAAAGTCTCACATCATTTCCTTTTCCCAGCTCTTGGATTCACCCTGAGCTCTGCCCCGAGTATCAGCCACTTTGGGGCAGTTGAATCACAGTCGTTTAATCCACAATTCCTCTCATTTAATCTGCAGTCTTTTTAACTGTTTGGAAGCCTCCACTGGATTGTTTTCCCTCTTGCTTCTTGCTTTTTTTGAAAAAGTAAAACATACACACAGTAAAAAAAAAAAAAAAAAAAAAATCCAAATACATTTTCCTGCCCCATTACAAAGATAATTCAATTCATTCCTGACAAAACTCTTGTCAGGTGAATTCTGGCAAGGTTAAAATCATAATTAAAATGACATGAAATAGGTACAATTACTTAAGGAGTTAGCATTGTTTCTCATACTCCAATGTTAGAAGGCCATTTCCCTTCACTTACAACATGATTCCACCACCTCTACTTCAGTTTCATTGTGCCTTCCTATTATACACTGAAACTTTATTTCAAAGAAAGCATGTGTGTGATACCCAATTGAACCTTTTATTTCAATTGTGGCCAACCAGACAACTCAGAAGGTGACTTCGTGGGGACACTCAGCTGGGGAGGAAACTGAGATAAACCCAAACCAGTCATCTCTGATGGACAGAAACGCTTCATAAGGCAAAGTCAGGATATGAAAAGAAACTCTCCTGCCTCCACAATTAGATAGCAGCTGAGACTGTAGGACAAGTGAAAGGAACCACAGGTAAATCTTTCTCTTACTCCCCAATCCTTAGTGCATCTCCCCAGAAGCAACATCTAGTAAGCTTCTTCGATGACCTGAGACATTCTCTGTCTATATGTACATGTAGGCATGTATTTTTCTTTCTTCTTTAAATATCTTGGAGATTATTCTCTGTCAGCATACACATCTCATTCTTTTTAACTGCTGAATAAAATTTCATAAGTATGGTTGTGCTATATTTTATCTTGATAATTCCACATTATGGACATTTAATTGCTTCTAGTATTGCAGCTACAACAATAATACAATGACTATCCTATGTATGTTTGTATGTCTTTACACGTGTAAGGATTTTTTGAATTTTCAAATTGCTCACTTTTACATTAGCTTCCATCAAGATATGATATGGGCAGGAAAAAAATGAATAGAATATTGTTCATATCATCACATTGAGAAAGAATGGCCTTTCCCTTCATGTTGGTTAATAATAATGAGTCATTAATTTGTTTTCCTTACATACACTTCAAGACAAATGCCAAAGCCTTTAGTAATTAAACCCACCCATCTTAAGATAAATACGTGATACGCTGTGAGGGGAAAACACTCCCTGAACATGTCAAAGCACAACCTTTTGCAATATGGCATAACAAGAATATTGGGTGCTGACAATAGCAGAAATATTATCCAACAAAGATGGGGGTCATTTTTTGAGCAAAATTAAGAGGCAGACTGCAAGGCCAAGAGTGAGCTGGAAAAAGCCACAGACCAAGGAACCAGGGCATTCACAAGAGTAGCAATTTCTGTTCACCAGATCAGGGCAGAGATTTGTCAAGCATTATGGGAGTGTGTGACATATTTGAGAAACAAAAGAAGAAGGGCTCAGTGAGCCACAGGAGCTGGGCAAGGGAACAATCAATATGGGTTCCAGTAGATGGAAAGGCTTCTTTGAGGAGTAAAGCCCCCACGAGGTGAGTAGGAGGAAAGCAAAGAGATATTCCTGCATACTTACTATAAAGCAGGCTCTAAAAATGGGAAGAAACAGCATATTCAAGAATCATAACTGGATGTACCAGATTATACAGTGGAGGATACATAAGAGTATTAGTCCATTTTCACGCTGCTGATAAAAACATACCCAAGACTGGGCAATTTACAAAAGAAAGGTTTCATAGACTTACAGTTCCACATGGCTAGGGAGGCCTCTCAGTCATAGTAGAAGGCAAGGAGGAGCAAGTCACGTCTTAAATGGATGGCAGCAGGCAAAGAGAGAGCTTGTGGAGGGAAAGTCCTGTTTTTAAAACCATCAGATCTCGTAAGACTTATCCACAATCACAAGAACAGCATGGGAAAGACCCACCCTCATGATTCAATTATCTCCCACCAGGTTCCCCCAACAACACGTGGGAATTCAAGATGAGATTTGGGTAGGGACACAGCCAAACCACATCAGTAAGGGACAGAAAGGAGCAGGACACAGTCCAATGATATAAGCTGCTAACAGCCAGGAGAAGCGGGCTCCTTATGTGTCACCTCCATATGTTTTTAAAGCCATGCATTTAAGTTACACACTCTAGTAAGCAGAATAAGTCCTCCCAAAGACGTCCATGTCCTAATCCTCAGAACCTGTGAATTCGTTAGCTGTGAATCTAACCTGTGAATAAGTTACATGACAAGGAGGAATTAAGGTTGCTGATAGAATGAAGGCTGCTAATCTGCTGACCTTTAAATAAGATTATCCAGGTGGGCCCAGTATAACAAGAAGTGTCTTTTAAAATGGAAAGAAGGGTCAGAGATTTGAAGATGCTGCATTGCTGCTGGCTGTGAAGATGAAGAGAACAAATCGAGGAATGCAGGCAAGCTCTAGAGGCTGGAAAAGGTTAAGAAAAAATTTTCTCCTTGAGCTCCCAGAAGGAGCCACCCTTGCAGACATCTTGTCTTTAGCCCAGTGACACCCATTTCAGACTTTCAACCTCCAGAATTATACAATAATAAAGTTGTGGTTTGTTAAGCCACTGAGTTTGTGGTGACTTATTATAGCAACAATAGGAAACTGATGCGCACAGGTAGGCCAGAATCTCTTCTAGTGGAGTTCCTAAAGGTCATTTGTAGTTTATTAAATGTTTTTGTGCTGAATGCTAAAGGCTCAATGATAACAGCTCCTGCTCACAAGGAGCTCATAGCTGGCCAAACAGGGCCTGGTATCTAGCAGGTATTCTGTATTCACTGAGTGGGTAGATGAATATTTAGACGGATGGATTGCCTAAAAGGCCCTCCATGACCCAGTGCCCCACTACTTTACTGGAACAGTCTTTTGTCTCCTTCCTCCTCATTCCTACTGCCCTTTGCTGTTCTTTGACCCCATTAAACTTGCTCCTACCTCAGGGCTTTTGCACTTGCTGTTAACATCTTAGAATGTTCTAGATATTTGCCCAATTTGTTGCACGATTTGAGGTCTCTTCTCAGTGTCATCTTGTCAGAGAGGCCCTGTTTAACCATACTATGTAAGATAGCACACCCCTCCCGCCATGGCCACATCACCTTCTATATCCCTCACTTGGTTTTATTTTTCTCCATAACTGTTTATCACGTTTTCTTTTTCTTTTCCTTTTTTTTTTTTTTTTTTTTTTTTGAGATGGAGTCTTGCTCTTGTCACCCAGGCTGGAGTGCAATGGAATAATCTCGGTTCACTGCAACCTCTGCCTCCCAGGTTCAAGCGATTCTCCTGCCTCAGCCTCCCGAGTAGCTGGGATTACAGGTACCTGCCACCACGCCCAGCTAATTTTTTACTTTTAGTAGAGACCAGGTTTCGCCATGTTGGCCAGGCTGGTCTTGAACTCCTGACCTTGTGATCCACCTGTCTCGGCCTCCCAAAGTGCTGGGATTACAGGCATGAGCCACCACACCTGGCCCACTTTTTCTTAAGGCGACTCATCTGGCTAAGGAAGTGAGTGAGTCCTGAATTCTAGCCCACTCTCTGTTCCCAAAGCTGTACTCCTTAGCAGCGGTCTGAGTCTGGCTGGAAGAAGAGGCTTTTCCCAAATTCATACAATGTTGCTGCATACTTCCTAAGCCTTATGCCTTTTTGTAACTTGCAGAGACACTATTGTTTACTAGCAGCTGTGTTTTTCTTCATCTAGTAGAACAGAAATTCCTGGAAAGCAAAATCATTCTTATTGTTCACTTTTGCTTTCCTACTGCTTAGAACATTATCAGGCACAGAGTAGGTATTCCACAAAGATTTTTGTCTGGGTGGAAGGACAGATGTATGGAGACTGGAGAAACTTGCAAACAAACAGAAATGCCAGTACAATGTGAGAATCATGATGAGCTTGTGGACAGGATACTGCGGGAGTTCAGAAGCAAGGCATCTAACCCTCCCTTGAGAGGCCATAACAATGTGTTCCAAGAGAAAGTTTATTTGGATTTCCTCCCCTTAAATTCACAGTTCCTGGAGATAGAATAGTTTGGAGATAATATTTGATTTGGGGTTGTAAGAGCCTAGAAAACCCTCCAGACTGCTTCCTCTATGCAATTTCTGCAATAGCAATACTTGCCACCTCTACCTCCAGATCAGGGGAGAGAATGTGAATACACACAGTGGAAAAGCACTATCCACTTCGATTAGTGGGATTCCATTCCAGAGTTAGTGAACAAACCTAAAAGTGTATATACTACAACTAAAGCTTACATTTGGGGGACAGGGTTAACGTGGCAAGGAAAGAAAATACCACAGAACTTCAAGAGTCTTCAAAGTTCTGGCTGGACGGTGGCTCACACCTGTAATCTCAGCACTTCGGGAGGCCGAGGCAGGCAGATCACCTGAGGTCAGGAGTTCGAGACCAGCCTGGCCAACATAGTGAAACCCTGTCTCTACTAAAAATACAAAAACTAGCCAGACGGTAGTGGCACAGGTACTGGCCTGTGATTCCAGCTACTTGGGAGGCTGAGGCAAGAGAATTGCTTGAATGCGGGAGGGAGGTGGAGGTTGCAGTGAGCCAAGATCACACCACTGCACTCCAACCTGGGCCACAGAGTGAGACTTCGTCTCAAAAAAAAAAAAAAAAAAGTCATCAAAGTTTTTTTATTTTGATTTATAATTTTTACAGATGCAGGCAACGTGCTTCTGGTCAGAGCTAATGAAATGGAGGCCGAATCACAGCGTTAGCTTCAGGAATGGGAATTCAGTGTCTGTTCTGGTTCCACTTCCCTTCACAATTATCAGCAAAAGCAAAAGTTTAGAAGAGAGACATTACCGTTAATATACTTAGAAACAATCCCATAGCCACTTCCCACAATGAAAGAACACTAAAACCTTTCCATTTGATGACCAACTTAACAAGGGGTGAGAGAAATAAATGTTGGAGAACAGGAAACAGTCTTCCTTTTTACTGCCATACATGTTACTGTTCATGGAGTCACAAAAATCGTTTACCCCTTACAGAAACCTGGAACCAGAAGGAGCTTCAGAAACTAAGTGGTACAAGTACTTTCACTCTATAGGCAAGAAAACTGGGACCCACACACTTGTCAGAACCAGAACCTTGACATTCTGAAATCAAGTTCATTGCTGTCATCATTGTTCCACGCTGAGAGTTTTCTTAGGAAAAACGAGGAAGTGGGGGAATCTTTCCAAAATTGTGACTATGGAGCTCGAAGGTACTGATTTAAATCTTGAGTTAACAGACCATACAGGCTTTACTTAAGAGATATGCAAGCAAACTCATTTAAATAACTCCTCCAAGCTAACCCTAGAAAGGCTTTCTTGGCAGTCTTGGATCAATGGCAATTAAACTTCCATCCTCGAGCTGGAAATAACAAACACCAAATGTATAATACCATCTGTCACATTCTCAATGTTCTCCTTGTCTCTCTACCTAGTCTGCTCTTTTCTGAAAACAACTGGGACACATTCACTCCAACTTGACTTGCCATAGGCCTAGTCTGTGACAGGTTTCATAATAACATCCTTCAACATAGCGTTGTTAAGAGCTGGCGCTGTTTGGGTATGGCCACAACTGCCTCTGCTCCTTCTGTGCATTACACACACTGTGTATTCCACACACTGTGTATTCCAGGCCAACGAAGGGGTAAGATATGGCTGCATTATTTAGGGCTAAGTGCTAAATGTGTCCGACTCCCTCGCTGAACAGCTAACCATTAGCAGATCTTAAAGTAGTTGATTTCTTAGCCTACTCACTTCCTGCAATCCGCTTTCCTAACCAGGCCTAGCTCCAATCTGACTGGGTAGAACAGACGATGCCAGCACAGTCAACAGCCATATCTAAGCCTTTCCTCTGGGGTCCACGAAAACAAAACTCCCGAGGAGCTGTGGGGGTGATCCGCAGCAAGGGATTGTCGCCGAATCCAGCCCGCACACGTCGCAGCTTTAAATAGGTAGGGTCGTGGGGCCCAGTGCTCCCTTCCATCTTTGGACGGAATGTATCTTCTCTTCCTATGCCTTCACCTCCGAGTGGTAAGGTCTCGTGAGATACAATATGCAGAGGCCAGTTTTGGGGCGAGTCGGAGGCCGTAAGCGTCTAGCCTGCGCGGACCGGAAAGCGGAGGGTGCCGTAAGCTGCTGTAGGCTCTAGCCAACAGGGACTCTCCGAACCGGAAGCGCCCCGCGTCGCTATGGCTACAGGCGCTCCCAGCAGGCCCGTAGCGTTCCGTCCCCATGGCAACGGTATTGTCTCCTTGACCGGAACCTGGGTTGCGGAAGATAAAGGGGACCTCGCAGGCTGTATAACTTCTGCGAGGCACCGCTTTGGCGCCCGGACCGAGGTCGGCCAGGATCAGGAGGCCGACGCAGCGGGAAGAAGCCGCGCAGTCGCGCTGAGGGAGCGGGGAGGCTGGTTCCGGGGCGTGGATTCCCCGCCTTGGGCAAGGTGTGCTGTGCGCACTCGCGCGTTCTCTTAGAGCCTCCGCAGCAGGGTCAGTGCTAAGCAGAGCCCGACCTGTGGCGTCAGGGCTTAACGGAGTGACCGCGGAACCACAGCAGGAAAAGAGGAGCGATTCCTACCTGAGCGGGGGACCAGAGTTTAGTGTTCAGGGCCATGCGGAACATCATAGGAACAGAGTCCGGAAGGTTGAGAGATCAGAACGCCTTGCTGTGGGCATAGTGTTTAAAGTGGAGGTTAAAAAGAGAAATTAGTGAGTCTCCCTTTCTGATTTTCGGTTAGTGGATGCTCTGGAGCCTGGGTCAGAAAGCCACTCAGGGGTCGGCGGGAATGAGTGATTTCTGGAGAGTGAAATGAGAGGCTACTTGGTGGATGTTAACGTTCAGTAAATAACTGCGTTCGATTTGGATTTGGTTTAAGCGCCTGGCATAGCCTTCCTTGAGAGTTGAATTTCACAAATACTGTATTTAGAAATCACATTTTTCGTCATGTGCTTCCGAGGTTTCCCCCATCATCTAACAGCAACAACTAAAACAGACACATGAATTTCATTTTATTGTTTTATTTTATTTTGAGATGGAGTCTCGCTCTGTCGTCCAGGCTGGAGTGCAGTGGCGGGATCTCGGCTTGCTGCGATCTCCCCCTCCCGGGTTCAAGCGATTCTCCTGCCTCAGCCTCCCGGCTGTGATGTCAAAATTCTGTGATACTTACAAACTCAGCCTCCTGGGTAGCTGGAACTACAGGCGTACACCACCACAGCGGGCTAAATTTTGTATTTTTAGTAGAGACAGGGTTTCACCATGTTGGCCAGGCTGGTCTGAAACTCCTGAACTCAGGTGATCCACCTGCTTCGGCCTCCCACAGTGCTGGGATTACAGGCGTGAGCCTCTGTACCCGCTTTGTGACCCCTTTACTAGAATCTGCTATTAATTAGTGAAATGACCCCAGCGAAAAAAAGCAGAATTAACCAACACACTGTGCTTCGTTTACCACTGAGAACTGGTTGCTTTGCTTAAATCCGTCATGCCGTCAGACCTGCAAAAACAATATCTGAGTTGAGTAGGTGACCATAGTTTTGATGACCCAGGAGCTGTAAATGTGCTTGCTTTGAGACATAAAGGCCAGGGATTTTGGAGAAGTAGAGTGGAGCTGAAATTAGGGGAAATAAATTTAACTGACATTTAATTTGGCAAATTAAAGACCGTCTGTCTTCCAGCGGTCTCCATATCTGAGTATGCGTAGTCTGTGGATTTAGGATGGGTTATATATTTGAGCAGTTTTAGTTTAATGTTAATAGCATCCCAGAGGGGGAAAATAGAACAGACACCCAGCCTTTTCTCCCAAAGCTGACCTTACCTGATTCTTGGTAGGAAGAAGATGCAAGCCAGCCCCATCCGTATCCCAACTGTTAGCAATGACATCGACTGGGATTTCTGCTTCCGTATGTAAGTATCACAGAATTTTGACATCACAGGTACTCACTGGGCTGAAACACTGGGACCTCCTGCTTAAGGCAAACCTGGGTGAGGAGCTTTGCATGAACATTATATAAAAGAGAAGGGTTCAGGGCCAGCCTGGCCAACATGGTAAAACCCCGTCTCTACTAAAAATACAGAAATTAGCTGTGCAGTAGTGGCACGCGACTGTAATCCCAGCTACTCAGGAGGCTGAGGCAGGAGAATAGCTTGAACCTGGAGGCAGAGGTTGCCGCGAGCTGAGATTGCACCACTACACTCCAGTCTGGGCAACAGAGACACTGTCTCAAAAAAAAAAAAAAAAAAGAAGGTTGTCTTTCTGTGATGTGCTTTAATAATGATTCTGCTATATTATCTGTTTGTATTTACAACCTATGCATGATAGAAGATTGCTTTTTCCTGACTTAAGGAAATTTTAGAAGTTTTTAAAATAAAAATAGATTAGTTATAACAAGATTGGCAAAGTTGTAGAGAGTTAGCTATAACAAAGTTAATGAGAAAATTAAGTTTTATGAAACAGTAAATAAAACTTTCATATTGTCTAATGCTTATTGAGCACATACTTGTACCAGGCTCTGTTCTAAGTACCTTAAACATCTTAGCTGATTTAATCCCCCCAAACCCTGTGAAGGAGGTACTGTTATTGGTACATTTTATAGATGAGTATGAATCAAAGAGATGTTAGGGAGTTTGCCCAAAGTTGCACAGCTAGTAAGTGGTATTTAAACTGGGCATTCTGACTCTAGAATCCATTCTTGTTTTGTTTTGTTTTGCTTTTAGAGACAGTCTTGCTCTGTCACCCAGGCTGGAGTGCAGTGGTGCAATTACAGCTCACTGCAGCCTTGGCCTCTTGGGCTAAAGAGATCCTCCCACCTCAGCCTCCCGAGCAGCTAGGACTACAGGCACACACCACCATAACTGGCTAATTTTTACATTTTTATAGAGATGGGTTCTCATTATGTTGCCTAGGCTGGTCTCGAACTCCTGGGCTCAAGTGATCCTGCTGCCTCAGCCTCTCAAAGTGCTGGGATTACAGGCATGAGCCACTGTGCCCAGCTAGAGTCCATTCTTTAACCATTCTCTATACCAGGGTTTCTCAATCTCTGCACTATTGACATTGGGGTTGGATAACTGTTTGTTGTGGAGGGTTGTCTTATATACTATAGGATTTTTAGCCACATCCCTGGCCACTATCCACTAGATGCCGGTAGCACTAGCTCCAGTTGTGACAAGCAAAACTGTCTCCAGACGCTGCCAGATTTCCCTTTGGGGCAAAGTCATCCTTAGTTGGGAACCATCGCTCTATACCAGTGCCATCAAATAGAAATATAACTCAAGCCACATACGTAATTTAAAATTTTCTGCTACCCATATTAAAAGGTGAAATGAAACACATGAATTTAATTTCAATACTGTATTTTCTTTATTTCAATATATACAAAATATGCAAAAATTATCAATGAAATATTTTATCTTTTTATACTCTTTAAAATACAGCACATATTTTACATTTACAGCATATCTCAATTCAGACTAGCAATATTTCATGTACTTGATGGCCACATGTGGCTAGTAGTTACCATATAGGATAGCATTTTGTTCTTTTTTTTCGAGACAGAGTTGTGGAGCACGAGATTCTGTCGCTGTTTGGGGGTCCCTATGTAACCTGCCATGATCCCTGGTAGACTGAACAAAGGAGGGGTGAATGCAGGAATAAAAGACAAGAGACAAAAGAGTATATTTGGAAGAAGAGGTCAGGGGGCACCTTGCCTCTAGTGGACAAGGGCCCTGAGCTGTACACAGCCCTCCATATTTATTAGGCAAAAGAGATGGTGAGAAGGGGGGTGGAAGAGGGGTCAGCTGCTTAGTCCAGAGTAGGCTTGCAAGACTGCATTCCTCGAACAACAGGCTCTAGATGTCACAGTAGATAACCTCAGCGCCAGGGAGTGATTGCCTCCAGCAAACCTTCTGTCAGCAGGAGCACTGGTGAGTTTGCTCACATCCTGCATTCATGATAAACAGTTTGCTGTTTGATCATATCATCTCCAGTGGAATGCTGAGTTGATCACGTCCCACTGGCCTTTGGCTCCCTGCACAGAGTCTTGCCTTGTCACCCAGGCTGGAGTGCAGTGGCATGATCTTGACTCACTGCACCGTTCGCCCCCTAGGTTCAAGCTATTCTCGTGCCTCAGCCTCCTAAGTAGCTGGGATTACGGGCTCATTGTGGAATTTTTTAGGAGACACAGAGTTCCACCATGTTGGCCAGGCTGGTCTCGAACTCCTGACCGCAAGTGATCCACGCACCTCGACCTTCCAAAGTGCTGGGATTACAGGTGTGAGCCACTGTGCCCCATCTGGATAGCATAAGTTTAAATTCATAAAATATCTTGATGTTAAGGGTTATGTGACTATAAAAACTGAAGTTCATAAAAATGTTCACAGTAAAATATCTGGGAAATAATCAGATAATTTATATTGAACGTTACTAATCAGAATTCCTATTTATGATGGTAACATATGGAATAAGTTATAAGCCTGGCAAGGCAGACCTTCCATTCAACCTCCTCTTCTTTTTATTCTGACCATCCTTTGAGATGTCTGACTGGTCAGGATTCTCCAGCCATCTTTCTCACCTTTTATAACATGACGTTCAAAGCTAATTCAGGGATTTACATTCTCAAATCATTTGTCAAGACCTCAATGTTTATCATTCCTTTGAAGTCCCTAAGGTTGAAGTTTGCTACCTTCGGTCTTACCTTAATGTTATTCAAGGCTTAACTTAAAATACTTTGGGCTTATAATTTTTAATACCCATAATTAGCAATCTGTTTAGTGACTCCAATAGATTTAACTTCTGCTCTAGGTCTGTGAAATATGCAGCTTAAGCAAAATTTTCTATTGAGGTATGATCTCTTTTTTATTTTTTAACTGCTCCATGCAGAGCAGGGCTAGCTTACAGGCAGCATGCCCAGAGTCAGCCGACTTATGATCTCTTGCCACAGATTTCCTCTCTGCTCAATAGTTTTCAAACATTCTAAAAACTGCACATTCTTTTCTCATTCATTTTTTCATCATTTAACAGGCCATTATTTGTTTTTACTGTGAGCCAGATATCAGGTTTTCAGAAACAAATGAGGCTCAGCCCCTGCCCTGGAGTTTACTTTGCCAGGAGGCAAAGAATGCTCAGAAACAAGCCAAAGAAACAACAATAAAAAAAAAAAAATCAAACAACAATAAAAAAACCCCACAGTGTACTAGCGGTTTGGGGGAAATTTTTGAAAGCCCTTTGGAGGCTGCCTTTATTGCTACTCCAGTGAAAGACTTCCAGGAGTGATGACGTCTGAGTTGCATCTTGAAGGTGGAGTATGGAATTCACCAGGCAGAGAAAAGGAAGTTTATCACCTGTCTTCTGATCAGGTCACATCGCCAACCTTCCTTGGCTGTCCCATCAAGTTAGCTTGTCTACTGAAAGCATGCTCAGCTGTGGGCAGAAGGCAAGCCTGCCTGCGCTTGGGCCTGAAGAAATGTTGCTTTCCTATCTACACAACCTGGTTTGCCCATGTGCCTCTTGATAAGTTAATTAGAATAGGACTCTAGAAGAATATTAGCATGTCATTTTTCAAACCTGGTGTAAAAGATTACACGTGGCAGTTACTTTCTTTTTGTGCTTTTCTGAATGTTCGTTTATTTAAACATTGAACATTCACTCTTTAAGCTTTTTGTGCTTTTCTGAATTTTTCTTTTATTTACACATTGAACATTCACAATTTAAGCAATCACTGGAAAAGAAAGGTAAATTTTATTTTCAAAACTACTCAGTGGCTGAACTTTTGAGTTATTGTGAGTACAAAGATGAGTCCTTTGGGAGACTTATTTATACTTAAAATTTCTGTTGTTGCTCCTAAGATCTCAAAATTCTGTTTCTTCTGTAGCACTTTACTGATTTTTCTGGCGATTTTAGGATATAGTTCTTTTTAACACAACTAAGGATATTTCTCCTCTGGCCCTGCACTTGATGTAGTATAGGGTTCCCTCACTCTCTCTGGTGGGACCCATGTCCTCTTTTCTTGGCCATCACATGTTGAAGCTTTTAAGATACGAGAAAGAAGACATGCAAAGTCTAGCCTCAAAATGTTGGTTTCCTTTCCCTTATTTCATTATATCCATTTTCTTTCCTTGTTTGGATCAGATTTTTAGAACACAGATGTTCCTGGGGATCTTCCAGTTCAACACCCTCATTTCTAGAAGCAGTCCTGTCCTGGAGCTAATGATATACTAATAGCTAACATGAAAGGAACACTTAGTAAAGGCCACACAGTGTGCTGATTTATGAGTATTATCTCATTTAATCCCATAACCTCATCAAGTAGGCATTCATATTCTCATTTTACAGAGAACTAAATTAATAACTTGGTTAGGGTCACGTGATTAGTAAGCAGTAGAGCTGCACCTCTATAACTAGGCTTCATTTGAACCACCACATTGCTGTCTTAATGCTAAGCTTTGAGGGTGACGTGAGTTTAGCTTTATTCCTTCAAGTTTATGTTAGAAAGCATGTCCCTATCCCTCAGCTGCGAGAGCTATGCCTTCAATTTTACCTTGTTTGAGATGGCAAAGGTGGTTAAATCCTGAATCCCTTCTCTCATACCTACAGGTCACAGCAAACCGAGATCCCAGCTCACCAGCAAACAGATAAGTTGTATCACACCAGTGGATGTGGAGAGAGTGAAGAGGAAACTAAAGCTAAAGAAGAGGAGAAGGCCGTAGACTGTATGTCTCATCCCAGAGAGAAATTAGCCCAATCCCAGAAGAAAGTAGCTCAGCTGATTAAGGAAAAAATGGTAAAACAAAAAACTCACAAAAATTTTGCTTCCATTTAAAAATATGTTCATGATTACAGAAGCTATGCCTTAGATGCAGATTGAAGCGTATGAAATAGAGGAAGGTGCCATCTTTCTTTGTAAGTAGGAGAAAACAAAGCAGAGCATACTTAGGTAGCCAGCCCACCTTCTGGTTCCAGTAGTGCTGGGATTTGAGTTAGATCTGCATGGTTCATTGTCTGTTCCTCCTTGGGGCATTTCTGCTCCTAGCTTTAAACTAAAAATTAGGCCAGGTGCAGTGGCTTATGCCTGTAATCCCAACACTGTGGGAAACCGAGGCAGGAGGATCTCTTGAGGCCAGCATCAGTAACATAGTGAGACCCTGTCTCTATAAAAAAATTAAAAAGCAGCCAGGCATGGTGGAGGGAGCCTGCTACTTGGGAAGCTGAGACAGGAGGATAGCTTGTACCCAGGACATTGAGGCCACAGTGAGCACATGATTGTGCCACTGCACTCCAGCCTGGGTGACAGAATGAGACCTTGTCTCTAAAAAAATAAAATAAAAATTTGAAAAACCTAAAAATTTTCATTTGGTTATTTTTGTTGCTGTTACCTTTAACTTAAAAAAAAAAAAAAAAAA
>NW_012109508.1:563704-564897 GCF_000951045.1 Mandrillus leucophaeus | reverse complement strand
TGGCGGGGCATGCCTATAATCCCAGCTACTTAGGAGGCTGAAGCAGGAGAATTGCTGGAACCCAGGAGGCAGAGGTTGCAGTGAGCTGAGATCATGCCATTGAACTCCAGCCCAGGCCAACAAGAGCGAGACTCTGTCTCAAAGAGAAAAAAAAAAGTGTATATATGTATATATACACACACATATATGCATATATACATATATATACAAATACATACGTACATATGTATGTATATACGTGTGTGTGTGTGTGTGTGTATGTGTGTGTATATATATACATCCTGGAAGGTTTCAGGATGCTGTCTCTTAGGTAACAAAAAGGCTGGGATAGTAACGCAGGAGGTTGAGAACAGGCAGTCAGACAGGTCTAAGCTCTAGCCTGGAAAGGATATAGGTAAGATGCCCTTGGTTACAGTGGAATCATAAATAAACTAAAGGGCCAGAAACAGGAGGTCGAAGTGGAGGTCAAAGATTCCAAGTATGCATTTCTAAGAGCAAGTCCAAGACTTGAGTCAAAGATCTCAGAGCAGGTGTGTAAGCATGAGTAATCAAAATCCAGGAAACTGAGACAGCAAGACATCGACTCTCATTATTAGAACACAGGCACCCACCTGCTTCCAGAACATGATTTATCAATAGAAGAGTTTGTACCTTGACTTCCTGGATCCTCCTAGCCAAGGGAAAAAAGTAATCTAGATAGGTTTATTTTTCTATCATTTGCCTCTGAAGTATCTCTCTAGATGGATATTTGTAAATTTATCTCTGTAAATGACCCGAGGACCTTGCCAAGGACAATCAACCTGGCCTGGACCCATTAGTGATTCACAAATTGAGGCTAGAAGGATCATTTCTAAAAACGGACAAGTACCATCTGCCATGGAGTGTAAGTGGGGGTTTTCAAGGCTTGAAAACTCCTTGGCCAGATTGGATAATGACAAAGATTTAGATCTTAGGAGAGAAATCTAACTCAAATCCCAAACTCATCAAATTGTATACAGTGAACAGGTGCAGTTATTTGCATGTCAATTATAGCTCAATAAAGCTGTTTTTTTTTGTTTTTTTTTTTAATCAAACCCAACCCAGTACTCCTAGCCCTGAAGGGCAGGGGATGCCACATCAGCAGCAGTAGTGCTGGGATGACATCTGGAGCCCATATTGGTTGTCCCAGTTTTTCCGAGTCAAGGAGTTCGAGG
>NW_012109508.1:558172-560494 GCF_000951045.1 Mandrillus leucophaeus | reverse complement strand
AGCAGAGGGAGCGGCATGTGCACAGCCCTGCATTGGAAGTTAGTTGGTGATGTTCAGGAACCTCTGGTCAGTATAGTTCTAGCAGATGGAGTAGGAGGAGAGAGTGGTAGAAAATGAAGTCCAGAGGTGATTGGGGTTGGGTCAGATTGTGCAGAACCTTGGAAGCCATGGTAAGGACTTTGAATTCTGTTAAGAAGAAAAAGCGGGAAGCTGTTGGAGGATTTTGAATAGGAAAGTCACGATCTAATTTACATCTTAAGATATAAACACATAAAATATGTTTAAAAATCCATAAGTTTCTAATAATAATAACAAGCTATTTGGTCACAATTAGAGGATGCGAGTGAACAAATTCATTTTTCTGAAAGCTAGTAAAGAAAGGGCAAGGATAAACCATGTGTCCTGCCTTTCCAATATGAACTGTACTATTGGGTAACCAAAGAGTAGAGGAGGAGAAATTCTCTTTATAGAATTATTCCAGCTAATGTATGAAGAAGGAATGATAGAAATATATATTTGCATTTTATAATCTTTTGTTAATTTTCCATGTAGTTTTCCTAATATCTGAGAAAAAGAAAAAAAGAAAAAACAACCAGATAGTAGATGTATTCTGCTGGAAGAACATACCACTAACCATGAAGTCATTTTGTAAAAAAAAGAATTCAAAGCTGAAATTAACCAAACTTCTAAACCCAACTACTATTATAAAGGCAGAACAGAGAATGGAGGGACATGATGAGATGCCATGAGGATGCAGTCATCAAAATTTATGTCTGTGGTAAATACTAGACCAAATGACTCAGCTTTTTCAAATAATTTGTAAGAAAAAGAATTAGAGATGGAAAGGTAACCTACAGATGGAAAGAGACTGATCTCACAATGTGGACAAACTATTTTAAAAATTAGATTTCTGTGATATTTGATTTTAAGGAATTATTGTTAATATTTTGATGAGATAATGATTTTGTGGTTATGTTTCTAAGTCCGTATCTTTTAGAGGTACTTATGAAATGTTTATAGAGGCAACAATGGAATGTCTGATTTGCTTCAATTTAAGGTGAGGGTGGGTGGATGAGAGGTCTAGATAGGAAACAAGATTGGCCAGGAATAGATCACTGATCATGCTACATATTCATTCTTCATGCTATTTTGTATACTAATAAAGTTTTTCATGATAAAAGGTTAAAAGAAGTCGCTCTGGCTATTACGTAGAAAGTAGACTGTGGGGCCAGAGAGGAAGCAATTGGAAGGGGCTGTTGTAGCCAGCCAAGTAAAAGATGAGGGTGGCCTGGACTAGGTACTCATGGCAGAAATGAGAAGAAGAGCTTAGTTTTAGGATTTAGGGGGAATGTGGATCCAACCAGACCTGATGGATTGGACACAGGATGAGAAAGAAAGAGGAGAGAAAAAAGATGACAAGTGAATTCAGTCCTGTGTTCCAGTGATAAGTCCATGGGCTAGAGACTTCTCCTCCTTTCCAAAAAGTATAATCACTTCTGTACTCTACAGAATACTCAAGCAAACAAGGAGCTGATTCGATGTGCCATCCTTTCTCGGATTATTTTTGGGGACCATCACTGGAAATGTGCACAAGCTCTGACCAACCTAGCTTATGGCTACTTGACACTGAGAGGTACTTGGTTTCCCCAGCTGGGTTTGGGTGGCCAGCCTCTGAAGGCTAAACTGAGCCCTCACAACCTCAGTGAGGATAGACATGACTAGGAGGGCCCCTTCTTTCCCCTAGCTCACACATTATCAGGAAGGAAAGTCCATGGATGAGGGAGACAGTGTGGCGAGGATCTTAGTAATAAAGATAATAATGATGATGACAGTTATTGAGTATGTAGCATGTGCCAACCTAGTCTCATTAATCCTCACAATATTCCATGGAGGGAGGTACTATTCTTATCCTCAGCTTATGGATGAGGACCCTGGGGCACAGCGGGCAAAGGACAGTATCAGGGGTTCCAGCCAGAGGACAATAGGGGAAGGACAGGCAGGGATGTACACTCAGCATCAGGGAGGCAGACCCAATAATGGGACTTGAATTCAAAGGTAGAAGTCAAGTTCCTGGAAGGTTTGGCTTAGCGAAAGGTAGGGCCCTCATCCTAGAGAAATGGTATTTCTGGAAGGTACTCTAGTATAAGAGAGTAAGACCGGAATCTATTTGCTAAAACTGAACCCAAGTGAAAGTTCCATGAGAGTAGAAAGTTTGTAGTAGAGGCTGAATAAATATTGCGTGATACACTGAGGCGAGAGCACATTTCTGGAACCAGGGACATAGCCAGCTCAAGACTCTCTGTTCCTTGCCCAGCCATGTCA
>NW_012109508.1:555906-558122 GCF_000951045.1 Mandrillus leucophaeus | reverse complement strand
TTTTTTTTTTTAATCAAACCCAACCCAGTACTCCTAGCCCTGAAGGGCAGGGGATGCCACATCAGCAGCAGTAGTGCTGGGATGACATCTGGAGCCCATATTGGTTGTCCCAGTTTTTCCGAGTCAAGGAGTTCGAGGGTGAATATACAATGTCCAGAGCCAAAGCTTTGGTCTTCCATTCTAGTGATTTTTTCATGGCATGATGCTTCTTCTTCGAAAGAGAACTTAGTATTTGCTGTGGTGAGCCCGTGGTGAACTCTAAAAAATGCTGACTAAATGGATGTTTTGGAAGCATCAGGGGAAGTTTCCTTCTACCATTGCTTGCTTCTGTATATTTGAGCAGGGTTCAGGTAAAACATGAAGTTGAGTAGGAGACAGGAATCAGGAAGGAGTGTATTCCTTGGAATCACGTATGGTACTGCTGTATCTTATCTAACATTACTCTTTAAATGGGTTACTTCAGTTACCTGTACATTATTCTTCAAACGGGTTACATTTAGATCGCACTTAACAACACTGAATCATTTTGACACTATTTTTTTTTTCCTTACAGTAACTCCATGAGGTAGATGATACAGGTTTCCAAATCTCAGAAAAGGAAGCTGAGATCAAAGTGACTTGCCCCAAAGCAACACAATCAGTAAACAAACATTAGAACCAGGGCTGAAACTTTAGCTTTTTGGTTCCTTGAAGTGCTATTTTCACTTTACCAGGAAAAAAATGCCTGACCATATCGACTGGTCCAGCCATATTGGCTGTGTTTGTAAAGTCACTGAAATATATGACGTGAAGATGCAGTTCGGTGATTTCTTAGAGAGCTGTACCTGTCACTTCTATAGGGGTAGAGGATTATTTCCCCCAACCCATCTTTAACCTTGCTAATAAATGATTCATTCAGCAAATACGGAACGTGTTACACCTGTGTGTACTGAGCAGATAACATTGAACATGAGGAATAAACTTCTGTCCTCAAGGGACTTATCTTCTATTCGGGGAGATAATAGACAAACAAAAATAATAGCTAATACAATATTAGATAGAAATAAGTGCTATGAAGAAAAAGTAAAATAGGTAATGGGATATTGAGTGATGAAGTGGCATCTATTTTAGATAAGGTGGCCAAAACAGGCCTGTTGATAAGAAAAGTGAAAATGGAATGAGAAAGTGAATGACATGGAAGAGTGTCCCGAGCAGAGGGAGCGGCATGTGCACAGCCCTGCATTGGAAGTTAGTTGGTGATGTTCAGGAACCTCTGGTCAGTATAGTTCTAGCAGATGGAGTAGGAGGAGAGAGTGGTAGAAAATGAAGTCCAGAGGTGATTGGGGTTGGGTCAGATTGTGCAGAACCTTGGAAGCCATGGTAAGGACTTTGAATTCTGTTAAGAAGAAAAAGCGGGAAGCTGTTGGAGGATTTTGAATAGGAAAGTCACGATCTAATTTACATCTTAAGATATAAACACATAAAATATGTTTAAAAATCCATAAGTTTCTAATAATAATAACAAGCTATTTGGTCACAATTAGAGGATGCGAGTGAACAAATTCATTTTTCTGAAAGCTAGTAAAGAAAGGGCAAGGATAAACCATGTGTCCTGCCTTTCCAATATGAACTGTACTATTGGGTAACCAAAGAGTAGAGGAGGAGAAATTCTCTTTATAGAATTATTCCAGCTAATGTATGAAGAAGGAATGATAGAAATATATATTTGCATTTTATAATCTTTTGTTAATTTTCCATGTAGTTTTCCTAATATCTGAGAAAAAGAAAAAAAGAAAAAACAACCAGATAGTAGATGTATTCTGCTGGAAGAACATACCACTAACCATGAAGTCATTTTGTAAAAAAAAGAATTCAAAGCTGAAATTAACCAAACTTCTAAACCCAACTACTATTATAAAGGCAGAACAGAGAATGGAGGGACATGATGAGATCCCATGAGGATGCAGTCATCAAAATTTATGTCTGTGGTAAATACTAGACCAAATGACTCAGCTTTTTCAAATAATTTGTAAGAAAAAGAATTAGAGATGGAAAGGTAACCTACAGATGGAAAGAGACTGATCTCACAATGTGGACAGTCAAACTATTTTAAAAATTAGATTTCTGTGATATTTGATTTTAAGGAATTATTGTTAATATTTTGATGAGATAATGATTTTGTGGTTATGTTTCTAAGTCCGTATCTTTTAGAGGTACTTACGAAATGTTTATAGAGG
>NW_012109508.1:550353-551411 GCF_000951045.1 Mandrillus leucophaeus | reverse complement strand
AAATGGGACTGAAAAGGTAATTTGAGCCCAGATATCAGGGAGTTTGGAGAGTTATTAAAAGGTTTGAAGTGAGGTGGTAATAATCAAGCTTGTGTTATAAAATGAGAGACTCCAGTATGGGTTGGACTGGTAGAGAAAGAAGAGGCGAAAACCAGTTAGGCCGTTATCCTGCCCAGATGAGAGTCGATGAGGGCATTGGCTATGGCAGTTGGAATGCAGAAAAGATAACCTAAAATGCAGAATTGGTGACATTTAGTGCCCCATTCAGTATGGAGTGGGAAGGACAAGGAAGAATTGAAGTTGAAGCAGGCATGACCTGGACAATTAGCTGAAATCGAGAATGAAAGGGAAAGACCAAGTGGTGGGGTGTATTAGTCTGTTTTCATGCTGCTAATAAAACATACCGAAGGCTGGGTAATTTATAAAGAAAAAGAGGTTTACAGATTCACAGTTGCACGTGGCTTATGAGGCCTCACAATCATGATGGAAGGCCAAGGAGGAGCAAAGGCACATCTAACATGGCAGCTGGCAAGAGGTCATGCAGAGGAACTGCCATTTATAAAACCATCAGATCTGGTGAGATTTATTCACTATCACAAGAACAGCATGGGAAAGCCCTGCCCCTATGATTGAATTACCTCCCACTGGGTCCCTCCCATGACACATGGGGATTATGGGAGCTACAATTCATTATGAGATTTGGGTAAGGACACCGCTAAACCACATCATGGAGGAAGGGGGAAGAAGCTACTGAGTTTGGTTTCTGACAGGCTGAATCACATCTGTATTGAAATGTTCAGTAGGCAACTGAAAGCAGGTCTAGAGCTCAGGAAAGATGTTAGTTTGGGAGAGATGAGCACACAGGAGCAAGCTGAGGCCATAGGAGTGGAGGAGCTTGATCAGAAGTAGTGTGTAGTGGTTGGGTGTGGTGGCTCATATGTGTAATCCCAGTACTTTGGGAGGCTGAGGTGAGTGGATCACTTGAGGTCAGGAGTTTGAGACCAGCTTGGTCAACATGGTGAAACCCCATCTCTGCAAAATACAAAAATTAGCCAAGT
>NW_012109508.1:545318-547757 GCF_000951045.1 Mandrillus leucophaeus | reverse complement strand
ACTTCTCCTCCTTTCCAAAAAGTATAATCACTTCTGTACTCTACAGAATACTCAAGCAAACAAGGAGCTGATTCGATGTGCCATCCTTTCTCGGATTATTTTTGGGGATCATCACTGGAAATGTGCACAAGCTCTGACCAACCTAGCTTATGGCTACTTGACACTGAGAGGTACTTGGTTTCCCCGGCTGGGTTTGGGTGGCCAGCCTCTGAAGGCTAAACTGAGCCCTCACAACCTCAGTGAGGATAGACATGACTAGGAGGGCCCCTTCTTTCCCCTAGCTCACACATTATCAGGAAGGAAAGTCCATGGATGAGGGAGACAGTGTGGCGAGGATCTTAGTAATAAAGATAATAATGATGATGACAGTTATTGAGTATTTAGCATGTGCCAACCTAGTCTCATTAATCCTCACAATATTCCATGGAGGGAGGTACTATTCTTATCCTCAGCTTATGGATGAGGACCCTGGGGCACAGCGGGCAAAGGACAGTATCAGGGGTTCCAGCCAGAGGACAATAGGGGAAGGACAGGCAGGGATGTACACTCAGCATCAGGGAGGCAGACCCAATAATGGGACTTGAATTCAAAGGTAGAAGTCAAGTTCCTGGAAGGTTTGGCTTAGCGAAAGGTAGGGCCCTCATCCTAGAGAAATGGTATTTCTGGAAGGTACTCTAGTATAAGAGAGTAAGACCGGAATCTATTTGCTAAAACTGAACCCAAGTGAAAGTTCCATGAAAGTAGAAAGTTTGTAGTAGAGGCTGAATAAATATTGCGTGATACACTGAGGCGAGAGCACATTTCTGGAACCAGGGACATAGCCAGCTCAAGACTCTCTGTTCCTTGCCCAGCCATGTCACCCTGTGTGGACGGAATACATTTCTACCATGGAACTCATTGTACTGTGCTCATATATGCTTTAAATGCTTCTGCCTCTGACACAGAAGCTCTCTCAGGGCAGGAACTGGTCTCACTGGATCTAGAACAGTCCCTTGTACACAATATGGATGGCATATTACTGCTTAAGAAGTGAGCCGCTGGCCTAAGGATTGTTCAAGTACCTCTGGGACCTTAGTCTGAAGTGGGACCTAACTTGTAATACAAATTAAATGCTTTGTGGGCTTAAGTGATTTGAAGGCTACAGGAAAAGGGAAGCAATATACTTAGGCCATAATGAGGCTAGATATCAGAAAGCAAAGCTTCTGAAAAAATTAAAATTCAGTCCACTTCTCAGTTATTGATCTCAGAATATATTCTCCTTCTTAGGGCTCTATAGGCGCTTTTACACCCATTTGTTTTTAATGCAACTTTAGATTCATTTATTGATGTGGCAAGATCGCGAGTAGCTGAGATCACAGCATTAGGACAGTGATGCTGTGGGTCACAGTGGGGGCACAGTGAGGCCCTTTTATGCTTTAAGAGCACATGTGTTGTGTTCTGAAATAAGGTGCCATGGCTAGGGAGAGGAGAATGTCTTTACGTACTGGCAGAGCAGGCAGCCACCTCTAGGAGATTTGAGAGTCACCAGGAAGAATCTTCCCCTAGTGGGGTTCCATGCTTCCTTACTTGGAATCTCTCTATTCCCATCAGACTGATTTTCTCAGAAACTTACTGTCTTCATGATAAGAGTCAAATTTAGGGATTTACTACTTCAGTGTTTATGGAGTTATTGTTATAAGCCTGGTGGCACTTGCACTCAGTGCTGGGGATACATAAATGAATATTGCTGGTCCCTATGCTCTAGGAACATACAGGGGTCTTAGGATAGGTACCATTCTGAGGCAGGAACAAAATTCTGGAGAGTGCAAATGAGGCAGTTCAGTGGTTTTGCCATTGAGGAAAGTCAGGGAAGGCTGCAGAGAGAAAGTGATATTGTCCTGTCTTTGAAGAATGAGAATAGTTTTATCAAGTAGACTTTTTTATTTTTTATATTTTTATTTTTGTAGAGAGAAGGTCTTTCTATGTCGCCCAGGCCGATCTCAAACTCCTGGCCTCAAGCGATCCTCCCACCTCAGCCTCCCAAAGTACTGGGATTATAGGTGTGAGTCATGGCACCTGACCCCTGAGTAGATTTTGAGGGGAGAAGTAGAGAGTACAAAGTTGGTCGTTTATACATGTTGATCTAAGGCTTAGGAAGTGAGAGGATGGCATTCTGTGCAAAACTCCTTACACAGAATACTGTAGCTTCTATGTAGATCCAGGGGATTAAGGTAGGATAGAAGACACCTTTGGACAGATAGCTCATGCTTGGAAATGGGACTGAAAAGGTAATTTGAGCCCAGATATCAGGGAGTTTGGAGAGTTATTAAAAGGTTTGAAGTGAGGTGGTAATAATCAAGCTTGTGTTATAAAATGAGAGACTCCAGTATGGGTTGGACTGGTAGAGAAAGAAGAGGCGAAAACCAGTTAGGCCGTTATCCTGCCCAGATGAGAGTCGAT
>NW_012109508.1:513554-544172 GCF_000951045.1 Mandrillus leucophaeus | reverse complement strand
AAAAAAAAAAAAAAAAAAGGAGTAGTGTGTAGAAAGAGAGGGGAAGAGAATAGAGGACTGAAGACTGGAGAGCAAGAGCTTTGGGAATGGGTAGGATAAAGGGGGGCCAGCAAAGAAAATAGAAGACTCAGGATGAGCCGTATCATGGAAGCCAAGAGAGGAGAGAGGGTTTTGAAAAGATGTGCAACAGTGGTTTCAACAGTTCACATGGTAGAGGAAGGTCAAATAAGGTAAAGGCTGAGGAGAGACCCATGGATTTGGCAGTTGGGAGGTCATTGCAACTTGGTTTGGTAGAGACAAGTACACTCTTTGGGCCCTGGGAGAGCCCAGATTCACAGAGGCTAGCTAAGAGTCTTTCACTGGAATTCAAACTTGAGGTGATGAACTTGAACTGAAGAGGAAGGCATTTGAGAGGGAGATTTCTCTGAAACTAGGCAAGGCCAGATGCTGCCCTCTCTGTCTTGCCTTGAAGATGACTAGGGTAGGTCTAGCAGGAGGTTGGCCTAGATCTTCTGAAATCAACCCCTTCCATAATGAGCCACAAACTGCCTTTGAGTTTTACTTTTCCAATTAGATTCCAAGTTAAGTCAAGATAAGTGAACAGGTTATACCACAAAAGATGGTGATAAAACCTTTCCTCCCTAACTGACAGTTTTTCCTGCTGCATGAATAGAGAACTACGTTGGGGCAATAAGTTGGAGGAGATACAAGTTTTCCTGTACAAGAGACTTTTTTGTTTGTTTCTCCTAGATGGGAAAAGCAGCTTGCTGGTCAGATGAAATGTCCATGTGGTGTAATGGAGCCTAGACTTGAACCCAGATTTTCTGATACCAGCCTAGATTTTTTTTTTTTTAGAATAGGTTGTGACTGTAAGCTTTCTTTGAGAATAGCCTAGTGCCTCTTATTTCAGTCATATTTTGGTTTGTTCACTTAAGCTTTTATTTCAGTTTCTTCACTTCAGCTTTTTTTTAGTGTCTTTTTAGTGTCTGGTCCATGGAGTAAGTAAGGCTTTGAAAAATGGCAGATCTTCAAGAGAGATGAAGTGCTTGCTCAGCTCCACGCGGTGTGGTTGTCATTCATCCTCTAACTGCTTTAAAGTGGACAGAATATATAAGCTGGCCTCCTGTGTAGGCGGATGTGTGTGTCTGTGTGCGTTCATGCCTCACTGCACCCATGCATGTTTTATAGTCATCAGCCCTGCTTTGCTCATTTCACTCTGGGCCTTTTCCAGCAGCCAAAAGGCTGATTTCTCTCAATAAACAGTCATTCAGTGAGTACTTAGTGAGAAACCTGTATATGTGAAATGCCATGAAGAACACTGTGGGAAATGTAATGTAAAGAAGCCCTCAAAGGTTTTACAACTTAGTGTGGAAGGTGAACTACCTAGGGACATAACTATGAGGGAAGGCATTATAAGGTAAATGCCATGTAATTGATTTAAATAATGGGTTTCAGGAAGGTGGGGTGAAATCATTTCTGGCTGAGTTGATAGATTCAAGGGGGAGGTGGATTCAAGGGTTGTAAAAAAGGAGTAGGGTTTGGGTAGGTGGAAGAAGGGGTGGGCATTTCTGTTGAAAAGGATGGTGTGGGCCAAGGCATTAGGAAGGAAAGTGCCACGTCTGTGGAGACGGCAGTAAGCAGCCTTGCCTGGCCAAGGTTAGGACTGGTAAGATGAACCTGGAAAGGAGAAGGGTACATTGGACAGGCCATGGTGTGGTTCTAAATACAGGCTAAGGAATTTGTAATTTATTTGATAGGCAAAGAGGACTAGTGGAGATTTTCCAGCAGGATGATAAAAATGTCAAAGTGTGCTTTTGGCAAGGTTAATCCAGGAGTGATGGAATGGAGGCCATCTCAGTCATCTGAGTCTAAAACTAGGCTGCCAGAGAGAATGGGTGAGAAGGTAAGGATTCAAGAGTCTACGAAAGACAGATACATTTATTTTTAAACCAGAAACCCGCTTCTGGGAATCTTTCCTAAATACACACTGATAACATGGACAAGATTATTCTTTGCAGCATCGTTCATGATAGTAAAAGATTGGAAACAAGCAAGTATCCATCAACAGGAAACTAGTATATACACACGAAGGGAAATATGGAATTTTAAAAAAGAACATGAGGAATCTCCATATCCTTCTAGGGAAAGATCTCTTTAGGGAAAAGAGAATGCACAATGCAGTGTAGTGTTTGTAATACACCTCTTTTTGTGTAAGAAAGAGGGAGTAAGAAATGAGAATGTAGGCTTATTTTTACATAAAAAACACCGAAGAGTACACAAGAATGAAACAAAAAATGTTACTTAGATGGTAGTTGGGGACAAAGGGAACAGGATTGGAAGTGAGACCTCTCAGTGTTTACTTTTTCATATAATTTTTAACTTTTCAACTATAGAAATGTGTTACCTGTTCAAAAATGATTATTAAAAGACAGAGACCATTAAGGAGGAGTTGGCAGGACTTGGTGTTCGATTTGGGGTTGAGTCACAGTGAGGCCCAAAGATGACCGTGATGTTTTGGGCCCCTGAATTTGCCATTTTCAGAGAGAAGTAGGTCAGAAAGGAAGTAGACTGGGAGAGGAATGCTGAGTCCAGTTTTTTTATGTATAGATTTTGAAATTGTGATAGAGAATCCACAAGTTGAGAATTGCTAATCTGAAAATCTGAAATCTAAAATGTTCCAAAATCTAAAACTTTTTGAGTGCTGATGTGTCGTTTAAAGGAAATGCTCATTGGAACATTTTGGATTTCAGATTTTCAGATTTTAGAGATGTTCGATTGGTTATCTGCAAATAATCCAAAAATGCCCCCCATCCAGGAAAAAAATCTGAAATCTGGAACACTTCAGGTCCCAAGCATTTTGGATAAGGGATACTCAACCTGTAATACATTTTCACTTGTGCTGGAAATTTGGGACCAGAACTTGGGAGGAGGGAAGGAAAGGCATAAGCATGGAGGAATATTTGAGACCAGAACTAAAGAGGGGAAATGGTAAATTATAAGCACGGAAGCTAAGGTTGAAGTAATAGGAGTTGATAAAACTTGCAAGAAGCAAAGAGAGAAGTGGAAGAAACAGAAAAACTTGGAAAATGGACACGTTAATGGTAGAGAACAAAGGACCTTGATAGAGTTAGCAAAGAATCAATTACAGAAAGTTTATAAAGGAGAAGCAGGTTGGTGCAGTACCTTGGGAGCCAAACAGCTAAGGGTGTCTGATGCTGCAGTGAAATGCAGACTGAAAAACTGCAGTTGGATTCATTTATTAGGATGTTTTTGAGGGGACCTCAGAAGAATAATTTCCCCATAATGGTTGGAGGAGAAGCCAGATCCCAGGGAGGAAGGGAAGAAATAGGGACCGGTAGGCTAGTGAAGATGATTTTACAAGAGAAGGAGATGCAGGAAGATTTTAGCAAAGAGGAAGGAGCCAGTTAGAAGAGAGGGTTTAAAGATTTTTTTAATGGAGTAATTGATGGAATGGGATTCACAGGAGAATGTGAGGCTTTTGCAAGCAGAGTGTATAAAAGTTGGTTGGCTTGTTCGCCCACTGCCCTGATGATGATCCTAATAAGTCTATTGATCCAGCAGCGGAGAAAGGGCAGGCAGAGATCATCAGGGTAGTTTGGTAACTAGTGGTGCACTGTTTTCAAGTGTTCAGGAAGGAAAATATGGTAACGTGGACAAGCAGTTTTCTGAAATTCTGCTTATTAATGAAACAGTAATTTAGTCAGTCTATTATTACTGGGAATCTTCCAGGTATTGGGGCTGTTACAAATGTTGCAAGATCCAGCAAAAGAAGCCTAAGTCATGAGCTCTGCCTTCTTTGTCTCGTTGGTTAAAATAAAGACACAAAAACTGGTACAGAAACAACAGAGAATGATAAAAGCAGGTAATCTGACCCACAAGAAGCCTGATACCTACCTGAAGTGAGTCTGTATTTGAGAATGCAAGCCTTTTACAAAGATTCTGTAAACAGCACTATGAAAAATATTCAAAATAAGTACAAATGTAGTAAATTACTCAATGAGAGAAGATGGACGTTGGTAATAATAATAATAATGGCTAATATTTCTTCAAACTCACTTCATTTAGGCACTATTTAATCCTTTTTTTGTATTAAATTAATCCTTGCAACAACTCTACAAGATATATTTTCAGTACCATTTTGTAGGTGAATAAACAGGCACAGATAGATTAAGTAACTTTTTCAAGTCATAAGGATGTTCAAGTCATAATGACTAAACCAGAATTTGTACCTGGAGAGTGTGACTCTAGACCCTGCTCTTTTAATCACCATGCCACAGTAAATGCTTTAATATAGATGATGATCAAAGGTGACTGCTCTCTGGTGACAATAACAACCTCCAAAGATTGGGTAGCTCTGAGGAGATTTTCTCTGGCCTGAGTCAGTGTAGCAGACATCAGTGATAGAATCCCAACCCACACTAAAGCAAAATGATGGATATCTTTGGACTCATTTTGCCATCTCATCAATATTTCCTTGTAATTTCTGAATCTTGGGCTCCAGAAGCAGGCCTTGCTGCCCCTCTGCCTTGAACCTTGAAAACTGCTGCACTGTCAGTGCAGGCAGAAGGGTGTTATCCTTGGCTTGCGACGGCAGATACAGAGAAGTGACTTGGTCTGTGAAGCATCCTTCATGGATATACACAATAATCTTATACACAGTGTTCTTTTTACATGAAAGAGGATGTACTTAGACTTAATAAACGTAAATTCATTTCAAAGTGTTACTGATACTGAATTCATAGTACTTTTGTCAATATGATTTTTTTCAAGTCTCATGGGCTATGAAAATAATTATCACAAGTGGAGGAAGCCATGTGGTTTTTTTTAAATATAAAAAGAGCTCTTTCATACTTGAAAAGGTTGGAAAACATTTGTCTAGAGCAGGGGTCTCCAAACTCGAGAGACAGCTCCCTTATCACTAAAAGAAACTTAAGCAAACAAATGAATTACTTTTTATATGTGTATTTTAAATAGATTGTGTACAACAGTATTGATGTGTTATGTAATATTATAAATAGTAATAAAAATAGGAAAAGGCTTCAGATAAAAAAAATAGAGAAATTTTGATTTCCTCCTCACACTCTTATGGCATATTGCATACCCATACGAGTTCATGCATTCCACTTTGGAAATCAGAGTGGATTCTGGGAAGGTGAAAGAAGTTTTTCTCCTTTAGGGCTTAAAATATAATAAATTGTTTTAAATCAAGATCCTCGTTCAGTTTGCTTAAGCCCCATGTGGCTCAGCTTTTCCATCAGAAGGCCCACAATGTGGGGCCTGGTCGTGTGAAAGCAAGGAACTGTATGATTAATTCGCTGCTGAGCAGAGAGGGAAAGTATTCCTCCTGGGAATTGCACAACCAGCATGGGATACTTTGCAGGGAGGGCACAGGCTTGCAAAGCCTCAGGGACTGCCTCAGAACAACTTTCTTGAGTGGTAGTTGTTTTATTTGACATTCACAAGCCCAGAAGGAGTGTCTGCTGATTTGGGGTGGTTTTTAGTAGCTCCTCTAGTTTCACCTTTCTTCTTCCTAAGGACCCAGGGAACTGTCTTGAGTTTGGTTTTTACAGTCCTTAATGACACATTCCCAATGGCCCACCTACTTGTGGAAAATGACCTGTTTGGTCAAAACACTTTCTCAGTTTTCTACTTTATTTTCTTGGTCTAAAGTAGCAATCTTGGCTTCCAGTATCTGAAGCAGAGTTTTCTGTGAGCTGACTAGTGATGCTATCTTCTTCCTCCAGACCTGTGAAGACTCCCTGTTATGTAACAGATCTAATTCCCCCTCCTCATCTTGGCATCTGCTAAGGTCCGAGCATGTCCACTCCAAAGTTCAGGTGTTGCCACTGTGATAGCATCAAGAAGTGGGGCCTTTCAGAGGTGATTAGGCTATGAGGGCTTCTCCCTCATAAATGGGATTAAGGCCCTTATAAAAGAGGCTTTTTGTGGTGTTTGGTTCTTTTTTTCTTCCTCTTTTCATCATATGTGAACGCAGCAAGAGGCCCCTCACAAGAAGCTGGTGTCTTCATCTTAGACTTTTCAGCCTCCAGAACTGTGAGAAATTTCTGTTCTTTATAAATTACCTGGTCTCAGGTATTCTGTTACAGCAGCACATACAAATTAAGACATCATCCAAGATGCTTTACATATTCAATGCATAGCTTATACGTTTTTCTTTTTTTCTTTTTTCTTTTTTTCATTTGAGATGGAGTCTCACTCTATTGCCCAGGCTGGAGTGCAGTAGTGCGATCTCGGTTCACTGTAAGCTCTGCCTCCCAGGTTCACGCCATTCTCCTGCCTCAGCCTCGGGGGAGTAGCTGGGACTACAGGCGCCCGCCACCACACCTAGCTAATTTTTTTTTTTTTTTAGTGGAGACAGGGTTTCACCGTGTTAGCCAGGATGGTCTTGATCTCCTGACCTCGTGATCCGCCTGCCTCGGCCTCCCAAAGTGCTGGGATTACAGGCATGAGCCACCGCGCCCGGCCCACTTATATGTTTTTCAATTCAGAGTTTCCTTTCAGTCATCTTTCTACCTTCCTTAACAATCCTGTATCCACCCAACCTCATCCCCCAGTGCGGCACACATATATACACATGCTTGCTTATTCTATCTTCAAGGCCTCAAGCTATTTAATCCAAGGGGAAATCCCTCCTTGTATCAGTCAAAATCCTATCCACTCTTGAAAAACAAGATGAGTCCTACTTCTTCTGTAAAGATTTTACTAACTATGTGTTTCTCCAAGTGTGGTCCTCAGAGAGCCTTGCATTATTACCAAGATTAGTTCTTACAGATGAGAACCCTTGGTTACCATCTGAAACATGGTTCTTGTTTTAAATGTGTATTCTTGGTTCTTATCCCAGAACTTGTGAGCTGTAACTACTGGAAGTGTAGTACAGGAATCTGCATTTTAATAGGGTGTTTATAATGCACAGTGCAATTTGAAGGCCACTCTTAACTTAGGGCACAACCCTCTCTTTCATCAGAGTCCATTTTTCTCTTCAGTTGAGACCAATAGAACAGGTATTTCTGAGTATTCTGCAGCGACTTCTTGGCTCTGGGTCACTTTTATTTATTTTTATTTTTGCAGTTTTTAATGAAAGGTGTATATAGGGATACTTTCCCCCTGCATCTTCTCAAATATTTCTTCCTCTTATCTACTATTTTTCTTTCCTACTAGGTGAGATTTGACTTTCTGCTCAAGAATCTTTTTCTGTTCTTTTCCAATTTTAGCCTAGTGATAGCTGCCTTGCTGGGGTCAATGCCCACATGGATAGTTGTGCCATTAGCCTTTTCCCACTGCACCCTGTCAGTATATGCCTTTTTTTTCTGAAATAGTCTCGCTGTGGTGCCAGGCTGGAGTGCAGTGGCGTGATCTCGGCTCACTGCAACCTCCACCTCCTGGATTCAAGTGATTCCCCTGCCTCAGCCTCCCTAGTAGCTGGGACTACAGATGCACACCACAACGCCCAGCTAATTTTTGTATTTTTAGTAGAGACGGAGTTTCACCATGTTGGCCAGGATAGTCTCCATCTCCTGACCTTGTGATTCGCCTGCCTTGGCCTCCCAAAGTGCTGGGATTACAGGTGTGAGCCACCACACCCAGCCAGATGCCATATTTCTTCTGATAATCCTGGATTACTTTGCCAGTTTGCTGACCTTTGTAGTGTCCTTACACAATCTGAACTTTATCATCCTTTTTGGGGGCCGTGGATCAAGCATTGTACTTTTGTCTCAGCTGTTTGGAAAGAGGGGAAGACATAATCTTCTTGTGAATTTGGGAAGGTGCATTTGAAATGCTTTTTTATGGTTCTTGCTTTGGTCAGAAGTCACAAAAGAATTGAACTTCATTTTGACACTGCTGCTTAGACAATGGTTGCAAAAGGGAAAAGGGACCTGGGTCACCTTTAGAACTCTCCCAGGGAAGACCGTGTTCCCTTTCATTGCTATAACTAGTTCAGGAGGTGCACTTAGAACACATGAGGGCACAGGTATCAAAGACAAACTTTTAAATTTATCCTTATTGCTATTGACTTGCACCCATTCTGTGAAACTAGGCTTCAGGAGCCAAAGGCAGCTTGCTGAGTAGGACTGGGGCTGGTGGTGTGAGGTGAGGATTAGGGGCACAGTGTCCTACTTGGCAGGGGTGAGTATGTTTGTCAGCCCCTAGGAACCTGCAGAGAGAGGGCTGAAAGTGAACCCTACCTGTTGTTTTCAGTCTTCCCAAGTCTACCTCTGTTGACTGGACAAAGAGCAGCTCGTGTAAATGCCCAGGAACATCAGCAAAACACAAGGGGAAAAAATGAGATTTGGGGCTGCCCTTTCACCCTTCATGCAATGCATATTTGAGAGGAACCTGGTGCTAAATCATTAGATGACCTGCTTCTGGGTTAGGGTTTTGTATGTAGCAGAGCAGCTCCCTCCCTGCAGTCTATGGAAAGTCAGCCCTGGACACAAGTTTTGTATTTTTAAATATTAAAAAAAAAAAAAGATAAAACCAGGGGAAAAACCCCACCAGTTCTGTCTAGCTAGGGTCTGGACTTGCCTTCTTAGTTTGGGGCCTCACTGCATTTAGCAATTGCAATCTTTTTATGTGTGTTATGTGACCAGTTAGTATCACCAGATTCATCTTAGATTGAAAAAAAAAAAAATCCCCAGATGGAAGTAATTGCATTCATAAGCCCTTGTATTTACAGAATGGCTTTTCCAGAATGCTCAATGCACAGCATTCTATGGCATAACCTACTTTGTTCCTGGACTATCTCCATGTGTTTGATAAGGGGCAGCTTCTATAATTATTATTGTTATTCAACAATTGGAGGATGGAGAAGCTTTGTGGGTTGGAAAGGTCACATGGCATTAGTGGCAGGTAGAACCAGAAATAGGATACTCACCTTTCATTCCTGTCTCTATCTTGAGTTCCAAACTGAGCTCTGAAGGCTAATGTTGAGAGGGCTGAATGAGAACCACTTGTGGTACAGATTAAAATTAGAGATCCCTGGACCCCACTTCTCTAGAGATTCCCCACTCAGTAGGTCTTGGGTGGGGTCCAGGAATCTGTATTCTTTACAAGCATTTCCAATAATTCTGATTCACAGCCAGATTTAGGAACCAATGCTATAAACCATATGACAACTGCACTGCCCACCTTATCCCCTCCCAGGAATGTTTTTGACTGAAGCATGCCTTTTTAATGTCTGTCTTCTTGCTACCCACCCTCTAACTCCCCCAGGCCTCCCAGTTCAGGCCAAGAAACATGCTGTGTCAGCCAAGAATACACTGTTGACCTGGAAGGCAAATACGACCTCAGATAAGGAGAAAGAGGAAATCCTGGAAGCTCTGGTCATGCTGTACTACACTCTGGGGGTGGCCTGGCTCTTGCAGAACCGATATCCTTCCCTTCCCAGCTGTGTTTAGTGTTCAGGGCCACAGGCCACACATGCCAGATGGGTCATCTCATACAGGAGGGTGGGAAATGGAACCAAGGCCTTGTAGATCTGTTCCAACATCGAGGCCCTCCACAAGCCTCTCCTGTCCATCTAGAAGGGTGTGTATTCTCTTCCTGTGTCTATTCATATAGGCTCTGAGTTGAGCCATGGAAGAGATGACATATCACCTAGCCAGTCGAAGGTTTTCTGAGTCTGTTCCACTCTTCATTGAGCACCCAAGAAAATCAGTATTAGCAATGAGGTTGCGGGTGGTGGCAGTGGTGGTGTAGGGATGGAGAGAATGGGCAATAATTTAAAGCACAATTTGGCAAACTAGGCTGCACATTGTAATCCCCTGGGGAGCTTTAAGAATTTCTGCTCTCTGTTCCTACCCCAAAGATTTTGACTGAGAGGCTCTGAGGTACATCTGTTCATTGAAATTTTTAAAAGCCCTCCAGAGATTGTAATTTGCAGCCCAAAACCACTGATTTAACTGATTCTCGATCATTTTAGTTTTTTGAAATGCTCTTGCGGATACTGCCCATGAGGCTGGAGGCCAAGCAAAATAGACAAAACAAGTAGTTCTGCAAACCCCCAGAGGGGGACTGTTATATGTGCCTTTCCTCAGAACTGGAGATTTTGACAGCCTTTTGTACCATCTCCACTGGAAAGATGTTAAGGGCATTTGATGTTCACAAATCATCATGAGCACTCCTTGAGCCCATGTGTCCCCAGTCTCCTCTCCACACATCCCCCTCTCTACTTTTTTGGTCCTAATGTTCAACTTGCAAAATCTGATATGTGGCCTTCCTCTGTTATACCCTTAGCAGGGGGCTATTGAAAATGTGGGAAATAGGAGCATGTTTGGGAATTAAAGGGATTTTTTTGCTTTTCTGCTGTTTGCCTCTGGCCCAAAACCTGCTTTGCTTGGACTTTCTAAATGACCCAGAAAGTTCCTTTCAGAGTAATTAGCCTCTTTTACCATTCACAGGAACAGGCTTGGGAAAAATGAATAACTATTGTCACGCAGTAGATGCCTCTCAAGGAAATCGAGTGTAATTTACAGTTTCCGTTCACTCCTGCAAACCCTTCCTACTCTAGTCTTGGATTCCGGCAACCACCACAGGAAACCCAAGCCCCTGTTCCTCCTCTAAAGAATTCTTCCTTCTTGACAACATAATACATGGAAAATAGAGAACATAGTTAAGTAACCATTTTTAATATTACTTCATTTTTCCAAGAGCCCCTTTTGTTTCCTTATCACCTGCTGTCCCTGTGCAGTGGATGTTAGTTTGAGTACTTGGCATTTTCCTTGACTGTTTCACTGGCAGAGAAGCCTATTTCAACCTGCAGAAGGCAGAGAGAAACATGAAGGAGCTGAAAGAATTATACGAAGGAGGCGTTTGTGAATTACAAGTCTCTGAGAAAGACCTAACACTTGCTTTGGGCAGGTAAGATCTGGGCTTGGAGAAGCTGAGGATTTTATGAATGAGGCCTGGAATTACATGATATTAGGGAGAAAAATATTTAGAGCAAAAAACCCCAGAAACTCAAATGATAATAAAACAGGCTCATATTTACCAAACGCATACACTGTGCCTTTTGTGTACTGCCCCATGTAATCCTCACAACAGCTATTGAGGTAGTTGGTATGACTATTATTTTATTAAAGGGGGGCAGTCAAGGAGACTGAAGCCGAGGTTAAACAAATTGTCCAAGATAACATAGCTTGTAAATGTTGGATCTGTGATCTGAACTCACTAACTCTTAGTCTTCCTTACACTTGCCTCTCACGCTCACTCTAATATATTTTTTTCTGAATTGCCACCTATTTTTGTCATTACATGTGACATTTTAGATGAAGAAACACTTAATGGAGACAGTTAACTGGAAGCTGTGAAAGCCATGCACAGCATGTGCATTTTTAAGGAAAGTGCTGTTCCATATGAAAACAAAGTTCATGGAATTTGTTTAAGACAGAACAAGATTTAACTGTCTTGCTGTTGAGTTAGGGATCCTCCGAGAATCAGAATATTTAGAAACGAATGTGGGCCCATCAGATTGTTAGAAGAAAAAGAATAAAGAGTTTACTGTTCCCTAGATTTTTCAAATATCTTTACATCCTTGAAAGCAATCTGTTTCCAGAACTGTAAGCACTTGGCACAGTAGGGTATATGACTGAATGGTAAGTAAATGAAATACATGCGTCATGTCTGCCTCCTCTAAACAACCATGAATCTAGAAGTCAAATGGGAAATGGGGAGATGTTGGAATGTCCAGAACTAAATCAAACTATTGACTTAAGTCCATAGGGCAATAAATTACATTCTGGCGAATGTCTACTCCTGTCACATAGGGCCTAAAGTTTTCTGCCTTATGTGAAAGATAGCCTTATTCCTTTTTCAGAAAAACTCTGGTGCTCATTTTGTTCATCTATTCTCCAGTATTTATTGAATACCTTTTTTATGCATGTCCTGTTCTAAGTGTTAGAGTGCCTACTAAGTATAACTACATACTGGACACTGTTCTAAGTGCTTTACATAATTTATTTCACTTAGTCCTCATGACAGCCAATGAGGGTAGGTATTTCTATCATTTTCATTTAGATAGCTTTTCACTCTGTCACTCAGGCTGGAGTGCAGGGTGCAATCAGAACTCACTGAAACCTCGAACTCCCGGGCTCAGGCTCCTCCATAGCTGAGGCCACAGGCAAGACACCACCACACCTGGCTTACACATATATTTTTAATTCAACTTAGGAATACAAATATTGGAGTGAGGAGGAAGGAATATTGATTGTGTATCTACTACGTGTTAGGTGATTTTACACTGAATATTATTCTTCACAACACACTTGCAGTATAAACTCAATTGTTTTATTTAGAAGGAAATGTTGGCTTGTAGAGTTTGATAAAGCTAATAACTACCAGAAGCAGCTTTGAACTACCCATGCTCTCATTTTGTCTTGCTGTCTCTGGAAAAATAAACCTCAATGAGATACTGTTTTATCCTCATTTAAAAAAATTATATTCCCAACTTTGTGGTGGAAAATTTTGAAAATACAGATAGGTATAAAGAACAAATAAGCCAACTGTGATACCACCACACAGACATAACTGCTATGAACATTTTGGACAGATATATGTGGATATCGATAACTATACCTCTATGTGGATCACATTTTAAGTGCAGTTTTATATATTTTTTCTTTTAGCACAATTTTAGTATCTCCCCATATCTGTCTAAAAAGAAAACATGACTTTTAATGTCTCTGAGGTATTTTATTTATGATATGCTATAATTTATTTAATCACTCTCTTTGGAGAATATTTACATTTTTTTTTCTATCCTCTCTCATTTTTAACTGAGGAGGAATTGGCCAAATTACATGGAACAAAACAAAGCAAAAACTTTCTTTGGCCTGAAAGAGAGAGAACCAGAGGTAATAAAATTTTATTTTGATTTTAGAAAGTCTATGTTTATGGGTAAATTATCCCATCTTGTGAATTCCTGGAAGCCATTTTTTCCATTTGCCTTTTTAAAAAATTAGACAACAGCACGACATAGTAATGAGTTTAATGAGTAGTCAGTGAAATCTGATGGATAAAATGCGGGATAATTGGAGTTTATTTACAGCAAGGCTGGATTTTTGAGCCAGCTACCAAGATGATGGGCCTACGAAGGCCAAATTCTCTAATTCTTGGAATCAGTTCCTTTTGTGTCTGCAAAGTAAGTGGCCTCTCTGTGACTTTCTACTTTCATCCCTTTTCTTGCAGAGCCTCCTTGGCCATCCACAGATTGAACCTAGCACTGACATACTTTGAAAAGGCAATTGACGATGTTATTGCTGCCAAGGGTGACAGGACGTCAGATCTGATCAGCCTGTATGAGGAAACTGCTCAGATCGAGCAGCTAAGGAGGAACCACAACCAGGCCATCCAGTACTTGCAGCAGGTCAGTGGGTTGGCCAGAGCCCAGGCTGGGTTGCCTTGTTTGGCCCCAGGCCTGGTTCTCAGGGCCGGGGAAGCATGGGCTTCTCAGAAGAACAAGGGCTGGAATTGATTCTGTTTTAACCCTGACTTGCCTCCAGATCCACCTAAGAGCCCTTGATCAAACCTTAAATGACCAGGCCAGAGAACACTGACTCAGGTGGGTGAATGTACTGTGTCACTGGCTGTGCAGACAGCACTTCCCCTTCCCAGGCACCCACTCCCATCTCTGTTGGTGCTGGGAAAAAGAAGCAAAATGTGAGTCTACTCCAAGGAAAAAAGATACGGGGACAACCGAACTTACATCTTCAGCAATAACAAAGGGCCTTTTTAAAAGAAAAATCATGATATTTTAGGGTAATGCTGTCATTTGTACTTTAAACTAGTCTAGCTGATTATATTTCCAAACCTAAGGTTAAACTAACAAAAGGGCGTTTCACTTGGAGGTAACTAACTTGACAAATGCCCAGGGGAAAACAAAACAAAACGTAGGAAGGAATGTTGAGTCTATCATATGGTAACAGTTTAGGGTACTTTTATGTATCATGTAGTCGAAGCTGCTAAATTCACCTTTTCTCTCTCCAAAGGAGAATGCTGCCCATGGCTTCAAGCATCTCCCACAGCAACAAACAGATCAAAATACTGGATATCCTGTATCATAGAAAAGGTGCAATGCATTCTAACAGTATACATGAAAACAGATTCGGAAGAAAAGGCATTGCACACAATCTGACAATCTACGATTAGAAACATCACACAGTGGAGAGATGTCAGAGAACACTGCTGTGAAGGCAGGGAGTCCACTGCTTACAGAAAAAGCCAGTCTGGTTTTTGTGTTCAAGACTTTCTTAAAGCAGTGGTCAGATCAGAATGAATAAAACAATAAATATCAGTGTTTCCCAAAAGCACCGAAAGATGAGTTAAAATTTACGGAATGCTTTTTCGGAATGAATAAAACAATAAATATCAGTGTTTCCCAAAAGCACCAAAAGATAAGAGTTAAAATTTACGGAATGCTTTTTCTAAGTGCCCTAGAGGATATATTGATTCATTTAATCTGTACAGTAGCTCTATGAAGTAGGTACCATTATTATTTTATCTCATTTTAAGGATGAGAAAACTGAAGCACAAAGAGTTTTAGCTAACTCAGCTGACACTGTATAGCTAACAAATAGTAAAGCAGGGATTTGAACTCTAAATCTGACCATACAGCCTGTACTCATAACAACTCTGTTCTGTGTTTCAGCTCTAAAGTCTTCTCTGATAATCCCTCAGCTCTTTGAAACACCTCGCAGTATCTGGCCTGTGAAATATTAAGCACAGGTGGTTCTTTTGTGGCTGGTGGGTGTGGACTCAATGTTTTTCTCCTTCTCTTTTCCAAGTGTTACTCCTTCCATTTTAGCACAAATAATATAAAATCTAACACTTTTTTAGTGCTTACTATATGCTGGGTGGTGTTCTAACCACTTTACATATATTAACCATTAATTTATTTAATATTTACAACAAGTTTTTGTAACAAGTACTATTCCAGTTATCCCTGATTTACATTTATAAGACTGTCTTCGAGACTGGAGTTCAGTCCAGTGAGACTGAGCTAAGGTTATGACTTTATGTTTGCTATGAAATCTAATAAAAATTATACTAGCTAACATTTATGAGAACTTACAATGTGATGAGTACTATGCCCTGTGCTTTGCATATACCATCTCACTTAATCTTTCCCAAACCCTAAACAGTGGGAATTATATATTCCTTCAACGAATGAAGGTGACATTACTTGCACAAGACTCATAGCTAGGAAGTGGCAGAGCTGGGACTCAAACTCACCTCTCATCTAAATCCACAGTGAACACTGTCATTTGGGTGCTTACCTTGTCATGACTTTCTTTATTCCAGGCTCATTCTATCTGTGTTTCTTTGTTCACTGAAGTCAGCCCCAAAACTGCAGAAACGAGTGCGTTACTGGCCAAAGCTTATGCCATGTCTGGAGAGGCCCAGCACAGGGGTAGGTAAAAGAGGTAGCCTTGAAGTTATTTCCCAGTCGCATGAGGGAAGCACATTGGCAAATGGTCTATCTACGATTCTAATTAGCTATTTATTCCTGTAATGGAAAGATTAGGTGAGTCGCAGTCTCATACAAAAGCAATTACACATTAATTTAAACCTGATAATATACCTCCACATGTGTTGGAATGTCAGAAACAAATAAATCATCTGATTTCCACATTGTTGGAATGTCAGAAACAAATAAATCATCTGATTTCTATATTCTTTATTTATTTTGAATCTCAGCAAGATTCACCTTCTTAACTAGTAGATATCACACACACTGTGAAGGTGGCTGTGCAGTGTCGGTTGATGAGGAAATCCAGTGATAAATGGGTAAAGCATTGGTTCCCCATCTCCTCCTCCACTTTCAGTCTCCTTGACTCTTTTCCTCTGGTTTGCAAGAGAGAATGTTTGTTAGCAGCATTTTCTTGACCTATATTCAATAGTTAGATACTGGGAGTTACAGAGAAAGCCAACTGATTAATTTATGCTTCAACAATAGTTCTTTGTCTGGCAAGGTCATCTTTTTGAAAGTGGGTGGCTTTGGGAGAGACACAAATGAACCAGTGAGGGAGGACAATGTATCATTCTCTGCTGGCTTGATCAGATTAATGGACACTGATGGATTCAGTGGCCTGTCAGGAGGAATTTAGGCTTCATGAAGAATGTAATTTGATCATTTTAAAACTGTCTGTTTTCTTTGCTTATAAAAGTAACCTTTTTCTGTATGTTATTTTCCAGTTAGAGAGATGGACAGAATTACAGAGAAAGCTTTGCATCCTACTTTTTTCAATGCTTGTATTCCCCATGTCATTAAACATTTTTTCTTTTAATTATTCTTTTAATTATTTTTTAAGCATAAATATCCATTGAAGACTTCCTGATTCTTTGTTTTTCAGCTAATCATCTTTCTCCTTTTAAGATTTCCTCCTCTATATTCACAGTATATATTCTCCATATATACTTGAGCTTTTTAAAAGTAGTCTTTGTGGTTATAAGAAATTTAGTCTGTGAATATGTACAAATTTTAGCTTTTTTTTAAAGTGAGAAAAAACAAACGTTTATGTTTATACAGTTGAGAGATTTCAAGGCCACCTCATCCTTTTCTTATATACTAATTTTTAACTTTAAAAATATAGATTTTTATATGATATCATTCACTAAATTCCAGGTGGACTAACATTTCATGCATCAAAACTAAAAATGTAAATTAACGAGAAGAAAATATAGTACTGGAATACAAATACTAAAATTAAAAATTGGAGGAAAGAACTTTTCAAAGCACACAAAGACATACCATAAAAGAAGAGTTTGAAATTAGGATAGCTAAAATGGTTTTGGAAAAGCATACAGTTGGAGGAATCATAGTACCTGATTTTAAGATTTACCATAAAGCAATAATCAAGAGAATGTGGTATATTGGTGAAGGGACAGACACAGAGATCAGAGTCATTGGCACACAGTGGAGTACAGGTCTAAAGTTTCTGTCACAAAGTGCCATAAATAAAAGTAAAAACAATGTAGTCAAGATGAACAACCTGGATGGACCCGTAACTATTTCTTTTTAATAAATTTGTAGTTAATCTTTTAAGAAAGACATCTCCAGGCCCAGATGATTTCACTGGGGAATTCTATGTAACATCTAAAGAAGGAATAACACACAATTCTACATAATCTGTCTCAGAAAACAGAAGAGGAGAAAACACTTGCTAATTTTATGAGGCCAGCATTACCCTGATATCAAAACTGGGCAAAGACATTATAAGAAAAAAACAAGACAACTATAGATCAAGACCTTTCATGGTTGTAGATGAAAAAAGCAACAAAATATATAGCAATATATAAATAACATACCATGATCAAATTAGATCTGGTGTGTTTAGGGTGGTATGGTCACAGACCACTGTGATCAGTGAAGTTTTTTTTCTTGAGGATGTCACACTGGTTTAATATTCAAATTTCAGTCAGTGTACCTCTACCATATTAACAGTCCAGTCATGGAAAGAGCATGATTTTATCAGTTGTTGCAGAAAAAGCGTGTGACAATATTCAACATCTATTCATGATGAAAGGAACTTCCTTAATCTGACAAAAGGCATTTACAAAAAACCCTATAGTTAATTTCATGCTTAGTGGTGAAAGACTGAGTGCTTTACCCCTCAAGATCAAGAACAAGGCAAGGATGTTCACTCTCACTGCTCCTATTCAGCATAGTACTAGAAGTCCAGCAAATGCAAGAAGGCAAGAAAAATAAAATAGTCCCTATTTGCAGTAAAAATGATTGTCTCTGTAGAAAATGCCAAATAATCTACAAAAATCCTAGAACTAATATGTTTAAGTTTAGCAAGGTCACAGGATACCAGGTCAATGCACAAAACTTAATTGTATTTCTATATAGTAGCAATGAACAACTGGAAACAAAAATTAAAAAAAAAATCACAATAGCCCCATCCCTACAAATGAAATATTTAGGTATAAATCTATCAAAATATGTACAGTATTTATGTGTGAAAACTACAAAACTGATGAAAGAAATTAAAGATGACCTAAATAAATAGATATACTATGTATGAATTGGAAGACAATATAATAAAGATATCAGTCTTCCAAGATTGATCTGCAGATTTAACATAATTATAAATAAAATCCCAACAGAAGCATTTGTAAATATAGACAAGCTGACTCTAAAATTTGTGTGAAAAAGCAAAGAAATTAGTATAGCTAAAATGGTTTTGGAAAAGCATATAGTTGGAGGAATCATAGTACCTGATTTTAAGATTTACTATAAAGCAGTAATCAAGAGAATGTGGTATATTGGTGAAGGGACAGACACAGAGATCAGAGTCATTGGAACACAGTGGAGTACAGAAATAGACCCATATAATTATGGCCAATTAATTTTTGATAAATGTGCAAAAGTAATTCAATATGGAAAGGATAGTCTTTAAAACAAATAATACTGGAACAACTGGATACCACATGCCAAAAAAAAAAATTGGACTCTTGCTCATGCCATACACAAACATTAATAATGGATCATTGTCCTAAATGTAAGAGCTAAAATTTATATTTACATAGAAAAAAATAGGCGTTGAAAAAGTACCAAGGCCTGGATAAAAAATACAGAGGCCAAGGTGAGAAGATCACTTGAAGCCAGGAATTTTGAGGCTCCATCTCTACAAAAAAAAAGAAAAGAAAAGAAAAGAAAAGCTGGGTGTAGTAGCACGTGCCTATGGTCCTAGCTACTCAGGAGGTTGAAATGGGAGGATTGCTTGAGTTAAGGGTTCGAGTCTGCAGTGAACTATAAGCCTGCCACTGCACTCTAGCCTGGGCAACGCAGTAAGACCCTGCCTCTAAAAATAATAAATAAGGCCAAAATTCATGTGGAAAAAGTTTCAATCATACTAGTAATTAAAAAATAAAAGCAAAGTTACTGTTTTTGTCTACCAAACTGTCAAAATTTTTTAAAACGGTAACACCAGGATTGATGAGATTTGATAAAAACTCTGGAGAGCAATTTGGCAGGATGTCACACATCTTAAAATGGTATGTATCTTTAAAAATGCAAGATCAGAATTTCACCCATCCTATGTGAAAATTTTAAAAGTTTAAAAATATAAATTTGCAGTTGGCAAATTATGGGTAAATGGGTATGTGTATTCATAACTAGTAGGAGTGAGTGTCAATTGATATTAAATTTGGAGACTAATTTGATAATATCTAGTAAAATTTAAAGCAAACATGAATAAAGATGTTCACTGTGTCACTAGTTGTAACTGTAAAAAATAACCCAAATATTTATCGATAAGTAAAAGGAAAATTTGGTGTATTCACTACATGGAATTTTGTAGTTGTTAAAAGGACTGGACTTGGGCCGGGGCGCAGTGGCTCACGCCTGTAATCCCAGCACTTTGGGAGGCTGAGGCAGGTGTTTCACCTCAGATCAGGAGTTTGAGACCACACTGGCCAACATGGTGAAACCCCGTTTCTACTAAAAATACAAAAATTAGCCAGGCTTGGTGGCGTGCGCCTGTAATCCCAGCTACTCAGGAGGCTGAGACAGGAGATTTGCTTGAGCCCAGAAGGCTTCCGAAGTTGCAGTAAACCGAGATTGCGCCATTCCACTCCAGCCTGGGCCAGTCTCGGTCTCAAGAAAAAAAAAAAAAAGCCAGGCGCGGTGGCTCACACCTGTAATCCCAGCACTTTGGGAGGCCGAGGCGGGCGGATCACGTGGTCAGGAGATCGAGACCATCCTGGCTAACATGGTGAAACCCCCATCTCTACTGAAAAATACAAAAATAAAAAAAAAAAAATTAGCCGGGCGTGGTGGCGGGCGCCTGTAGTCTCAGCTACTCGGGAGGCTGAGGCAGGAGAATGGCGTGAACCTGGGAGGTGGAGCTTGCAGTGAGCTGAGATCTCACCACTGCACTCCAGCCTGGGCGACAGAGAGAGACTATGTCTCAAAAAAATTAAAAAAAAAAAGGACCGGACTATACCTGTAGCTATCAAGGTTAATTTTTAAAAAGTATTAAGGAAAAACAGTTGCATTTTTAGGACACACAAAATAATACTATTGTTTATAGTTACATTTAGGTAAACATTAAACTACAAAGTAAGATTTCATCAAAATGTAAACAGACACTAGACACTGACTTTGTGAAGAGGTCTGTAAATCATATCCACACATACAGTCACACAAACTGAATAAAATGAGCATAAACAACTATTTGATAGTGCTGGAAGTAGATAAAGAGAACAAATTGCAAAGCATTTATTTTTGAAAAAACTGCTGGAGCTTTGAGAAAAGAGAAAATCTGTGGCCGTCCTGCCTGGGGCTGCTTCCATCCACTGCCCCAGGTCGGTCCATGAGAACTGCAATGTTATCGCCATGGGCTGCACAGGAGAACCGGCAGCTTTGCTGGCATTGGAGGCAGACTTAATATAATGACAGGGATAAAAACCCTCAGGTTTATCAGATAAAGGGGGCAAACACTGGAGGAAATGAAAAGAGGAAAGTCTGCATGTTGACACTATCCTGAAGTTGCTGTCCTGGTTGGTGTGAGTGGCATCAGAAATTTTAATGGGGAGACCACAGAAGAGCTAAATGAGTTCTCCCCACATCCCTGGATACCCACGAAACTAAATATACATCTACAGGGGATACTTGGGAGCCTAACAAAGAGTAACAACCAAAGAAGACTTGAAATGTGCGAGAGCTTGGAATGCATTTTCGTCTACATACAGATCAATTGACAGGATGGGCGACTAATAGGCTGAAGGTATTTAAGCACAACCTCTGCCCAAATCAGTGGGTCAACACTAAGTTCACAGGAGTGAACCCCAGAAATCCAGATTAAAAATAATAAGCACTAAAATCTGAGCAAAAACTTCTGGTTTCTGTTCTGGTATATAAGGAGTTTGGAAGTCATCACTTCATCCAAACAACATGTAAAAAGCAAAATGAAAAATTAACTCCTCTTAGATCTGTCATAGAGAACTGAGGTCACATGGCAAACCAGTGCCCCACATATTGGAGAGACAGCAAAATAAAGAGAATCACAATGTACCAGAGTGGAAATCTATCTCCACAGGAACTGTACCATAACTTCCTTTAAAGAAATGCTAAAAGAAGTTCTTCAGAGCAAAGGAAAATGATACAGAAATCCATAGGCACATAAGGAAAGAAAGCGCACTAGAGAAGAAATGTGATAATAAAATAAAAACCTCATTTTTCCTATTCTTAATCTAACAAATAAGTTTGTTCAAAATCATAGCAACAGTGTATTCAATTATGAATTCTCATGTAAATGAATGACAACAGTGATTAGGAGCAGAAGGCAGGGATTAGGATTATTCTGTTATTATAAGGTACTGTATAGTGTTATTTGCAAGTGAACTTGGAATAGTCGTAAATGTGTATTGAAAACTCCAGGGCAACCACTAAAAAGAGTTTAAAAAAAAAAAGTGTAACTGATATGCTAAAAGGAGAAACTGGAATATATGAAATGCTCAATTTAACCACAAAAGGAGCTGGGTGCAGTGGCTTGTGCCTGTAACTCTAGCTACTTAGGAGGCAGAGGTGGGGGGATTGCTTGAGCCCAGGAGTTCGAGGCTGCTGTGAGTTATGATCATACCATTGCACTCCAGCTTAGGAGACAGAATGAAATCTTATCTCTAAAAAAATAAAAAATAAAAAAATAAATTTAGAAAGCAAAACCACAAAAGGCAGGAAAAGAGTAAAAGACAAAAACAAAGAAAAAGGACAACAAATAGAAAAAACAATATGGTAAGTGTTAATCCAACTATATTAACAATTATTTTAAACATCAGTGGTCTAAATAAACCAATTTAAAGAAAGATTTTCAGAGTGATCAAAAAACAAGGCCCAACTATATGCTGTCTACAATAAATCCACTCTAAATATAAAGACACACATAGATTAAAAGAAAATGGATGGAGACAGATACACTATACTAACATTAATCAAAAGAATGCAAGAGTAGTCATATTAGTTTCAGCCAGGACACACTTAGTGCAAGGAAAGTTATCAGGGATAAAGAAGGGCATTACATATGATAAAGGGGTCAGTTCTCCAAGAAGACATACAATCCTTAATGTGTACATGCCTAACAAGAGTTTCAAAATATTTGAGGAAAAAATGATGGAACTGTAAGAAGAAATAGATGAATTCACTATCATAGTTGTACTCTTCAACACCCCTTGTATTAGGGTTCTCTAGAGGGACAGAACTAATAGGATAGATATGTATATATAAAGGGGAGTTTATTAAGGAGTATTAAACTCACAGGATCACAAGGTCCCACAATAGGCCATCTGCAAGCTGAGGAGCAAGGAAGCCAGTCCAAGTCCCAAAGTCTGATGTTTGAGGGTAGGAAGCATCCAGCATGGGAGAAAAATGTAGGCTGGGAGGCTAAGCCAGTCTAATCTTTTCACATTCTCCTGCTTGCTTTTATCCTAGCCACAGTGGCAGCTGATTAGATTGTACCCACTCAGATTAAGGGTGGGTCTGCCTCTCCCAGCTCACTGACTCTAATGTTAATCTCCTTTGGCAACACCCTCACAGACACAACCAGGATCAATACTTTGCATCCTTCAGTCCAATCAAGACACTCAGTATTAGCCATCATACCCTTGTATCAGAAATGGACAAACACACAGGCAGAAAATCAGTAAGGACATAATCAAATTCAACGGCACCATCAATCAACTTAATACAATTAGCATCTATTGACTACTCTATCCAAACGATAGCAGAGTGCACATTCTTCCCAAGCTCACATGGAACAGTCACCATGATAGACCACATTCTGGGCCATGAAACACACCCTGACAAATTTAGAAGAATAGAAAATGTACAATGTCTGCTCTCAGACCACAGTGGAATTAAACTAGAAATCAGTAACAGAAAGATACCTGGAAAATCCCAAAATACTTGGAGATTAAACAACACATATCCCATATATGTGTGGGATAAAAAGAAATCTCAAGAGAAACTTTAAAATGTTTTGAATTAAGATTTTTTTTTGAAAATGAAAACAATGTAAAATTTGTGGGATGCAGCAAAAGTAGTGCTTAAAGGGATATTTGTAGCATTGAATTTGTATATTAGAAAGGAGATCTAAAATGAATAATCTAAGTTTCTGCCTCAGGAAGCTAGAAAAAGAAGAGCAAATTAATTCCAAAGTAAGAAAAAAGTAATAAAAATTACAGTAGAAATCAATGAAATTAAAAACAGGAAGTCAACGAAGAAAACAAAACTGAGAGTTGATTCTCTGAATAGATCAATGAAATTGATAAACCTCTAGCCAGGCTGAGGAAAACAGACAGGACACAAATTACTATTATGAGAAATGAAACAGGAAACATCATTACAGATCCAATGGACATTAATAGGACAATAAAAGAATATTATGAAAAACTCTAGGCTCAAAAATTCAATAACCTAGATGAAATAGGTCACTCTCTCATGAAAGATACAATCTGCCAAAACTCACATAAGAAAATCTAAGCCATTTGAACAGATCCATTTCTATTAAAGAAATTGAATCAATAATTAATAACCATCCCATGTGGGTTCACTAGTGAATTCTACCAAACATATAACAAATTCTTGACAATCTCTTCCAAAAGATAGAAGCAGAGTAACTATTTTTAAGTCAATCTATGAAGCCAACATTACCCTAATTCCAAAATTAGACAAAGATATTAAAAGAAAACTATAGATCAATGAGAACACATGAACACAGGGAGGGAAACATCACACATTGGGGCCTGTCAGGGGCTGGGGGAGGAATAGCATTAGGAGAAAAACCTAATGTAGATGACGGGTTGATGGGTGCAGCAAACCACCATGGCACGTGTATACCTAGTAACAAACCTGCACATTCTGCACATGTACCCCAGAACTTAAAGTATAATTTAAAAAAATTATCAAGATTAAAAAAAAAAAAAGAAAACTGCAGATCAATACATCTCATGAACATAGAGGCAAAAATCCTTAACAAAACATTAGCAAGTTGAATCCATCAATGCATAAAAAGAATTATACACTACAGCCAATTGGGCTTTATCCCAGGTATGCAAGGCCAGTCCAGCATTTGAAAATCAATCAATGCATCACACCAACAGGCTAAAGAAGAAAAACTGCATGATCATATCAATAGATGCAGAAAGAGCATTTGGAAGAATCCAACACTCATTTATGATAAAAACTCTCAGCAAACTAGGAATACAGGGGGATTTCCTCAGCCTGATAAGTCACATCTGCAAAAAAACCTGCAGCTAACACTAGTGTTCTTTTTTTTTTTTTTGAGACAGAGTTTCACTTTTGTCACTCAGGCTGAAGTGCAATGGTGTGATCTCAGCTCACTGCAACTTCTGTCTTCTGGGTTCAAGTGATTCTCCTGCCTCAGCTTCCTGAGTAGCTGGGATTACAGGCACCCCCCACCATGCCTGGCTAATTTTTGTATTTTTAGTAGAGACGGGGTTTCGCCATGTTGGCCAGGCTGGTCTCAAACTCCTGACTTCAGGTGATCCACCCACCTCGGCCTCCCAAAGTGCTGGGATTACAGATGTGATCCACTGTGCCTGGTCAACACCATTATTCTTAATGGTGAAAAACTAGAAGCTTTTCTATTAAGACTAGGAACAAGGCAGTTTCGTCTCTCACCACTCCTTTTCAGCATCATAATGGAAGACCTAGCTAATGGAATAAGAGAAGAAAACAAAATAAAAACTATACTATAATATTTGTGAAGGAAGAAATATAACTTTTTATTTGCAGATGAGATTGATTAGAAAATTTGAAAGAATCAACAAAAAATCTGGAATTAATAAGTGATTATAGAAAAGATTCAGGATACTAGTTTAATATGCAGAAGTCAATACTTTCCTATATACCAACAATGAATAAGTAAAATTTAAAATTTAAAACAATACCATTGACATTAGCACTCCAAGAAATGAAATAATTAGGTATAAATCTAGCAATATATTTGTGAAATATATGTGAGGAAAACAACAAAACTCTGATGCAAGAAATCAAAGAACTAGCCAGGTATTGTGGTGTGTTCCTGTAGTCCTAGCTACTTGGGAGACTGAGGTAGGAGAATTGCTTGAGATCAGGAGCTTGAGACCAGCCTGGGCAACACAGTGAGCCCCATCTCAAAAAGAAAAAAACAGAAATCAAAGAACTAAAGTAAACTGAGATATCTTTATTTAATGTCTATTCCATGTTCATAGATAAGAAGACTCAGTAGTCAAGATGTCAGTTCTTCCAACTTTATTTATCGATTCAACTCAATTCCAATAATCATCTCAGCAAGTTATTTTTTGGATATTAGCAAATTGATTCTGAAGTTTACATGGAGAGGCCAGAATAACCAACAACATTGAAGAACAAAGTTGGAGGACTGACACTATCCAACTTCAAGACTTACTAAAAAAAAACACAGAATCAAGACAGTATAGATGAGAAATCATCTTACCCTAGTCACAGTGGCTATTATGAAAAAGACAAAACAACAAAAAACAGATGTTGGTGAGGGTGCAGAGAAAAGGGAACTCTCATACACTGTTGGTGGGAATGTAAATTAGTACAACCTCTATGGAAAACAATATGGAGATTTCTCAAAGAACTAAAAATAGAACAACCATTTGATCCAGGAATCCCACTATTAGGCATCTACCCAAAAGAAAAGAAAGGTATGTATCAAAAAGATTCCTGCACTTGTATGTTTATCGCAGCACTATTCACAATAGCAAAGATAACAGAATAAATCTTAAGTATTCATCAGTGGATGACTGGATAAAGAAAATGTGGTATAAATACACAATAGAATACTATTCAGTCATAAAAGAATGAAATTATGTCTTTCGCAGCAAAATGGATGGAACTGAAAGTCATTATCTTAAGTGAAACAAGCCAGACACAGAGAGTCAAGTATCAAGGTTCTCACTCATAAATGGGTGCTAAAAAATGTGTGCACATGGGCTTAGTGCAGTGATAGATAATGGAGACTCATAAGAGTGTGATGGGGGGGGTGGATGATGAGAAATTAATGAGTACAATGTACGTTATTTGGGTGATGGATACCCTAAAAGCTGTGACTACTATGCAATTTGTACATGTTACAGAATTGTACATGTGTTGTGTTTGGAAAGACACAGCATTAAAATTAAATTTTCAAGCCATAACAACTATATGTTTAAAATACTTATAAAATCACAACTTACTTCCTCCCAACCCCCCAAACAGGAACTTCAGTAAACATTACTCACTATCAGAGTTTTATTTAGCTAAAAATATAGTCTTGCAATATACCTGGGAGTTTAATACGGTAGTTATTTGTAACATTAGCATAATAGCCCTATTCAGACAGAAGCTTTCTTTTTTGCTACAAAAAATTCCATGAATTTTTAAGGAGAATAAAAACCAAAACATCATCTGATGCCATTAAATCACATTTTAGGGCCGGGCGCGGTGGCTCACGCCTGTGATCCCAGCCCTTTGGGAGGCCAAGGTGGGCGGATCATGAGGTCAAGAGATTGAGACTGTCCTGGCCAACATGGTGAAACCCTGTCTCTACTAAAAATACAAAAATTAGCTGGGCATGGTGGCATGCACCTGTAGTTCCAGCTACTCGGGAGGCTGAGACAGGAGAATCGCTTGAACCCAGGAGGCAGCGGTTGCATTGAGCCAGATTGCACCACTGCACTCTAGCCTGGCAACAGAGTGAGATTCCATCTCAAACAAACAAACAAACAAACAAACAAAAAACATCTTAGACTTTTAAAGAGTCCTTATGAGACCTGGCTTGAGAACAAGCATGGACTTTAAGCATGAAAATGTCAGTTGAGCCAAAGCTGGTATTAGACATATGTAAAGGTTAGCAGCTTGCCTTAAATAATTGTTTCCATTTTTCCAGATGCTGTTGAGACATATTTCATAAAAAGTATCAATGCATATCGAGCAACACTGGGCTCAGAGGATTTTGAAACAGTGAGCACCACTGAAGAATTTTGCAAATGGCTTGTCCAAAATGGAGAAAAACAGGTAAATATGATCAATGCATAAACAGAATTGCTAGTTTGTTTATTAGATCACAATAGCATTTTTCATCTTACAGTTTAGATACTGGAGATCAGATAGGTCCCAGATAAAACTAGGCAAGAAACACATTGTTTCATTATTTGTTAGCATTAACCAAATTTTTTTTTTTTTTTTTTTTTTTTTTTTTTTTTTTCTTTTGATGAAACTGAGCAACTCTGTCCAACAAGGTTTAGTTTGTACTTGGAAACCGCAAAGTAGGGTCAAAGTATTTTAGAGGGACTCGATATTGATGGCAAAAGAAAATTCGCAGCTACACGTTTGCTTCTAACGGTTCCCTCTCTGACAAACTTTTTTTTTTGAGATAGGGTCTCTCTCTGTCACCCAGGCTGTAGTGCACTGGGGCGATCTCGGCCCACTGCAACCTCCGCCTCTTGAGTTCAAGAGATTTGCCTGCCTCAGCCTTCCAAGTAGCTGGGATTACAGGCGTGCGCCACCATGTCCAGCTAATTTTTGTGTTCTTAGTAGAGATGGGGTTTCGCCATGTTGACCAGTCTGGTCTTGAACTCCTGACCTCAGGTGATCCACTCGCCTCGGCCTCCCACAGTGCTGGAATTACAGGAGTGAGCCACCATGTCCTGCCAGCATTGCCTTTCTTGTTTGAAATTTTACAGCTATACTTTGTTGTGTAATGTTATGGTTCCCTTTCTGTAAAATGTTATTTTTGGTGATCTAAATAAAGCCTGTTTTGTTTGGAGAAAAAAAAATAAAATAAAACTAGGAATAATACACAGGGCTTAGGTGGCTTGGAATATTAGTAAAAAAATATTTTTCTTGTATCTTGATACATGAGATCCTTCAGATCCAGGACACATGTAATCTCTGGCTTTGTATTTAATATTTTAAGTCAAAATTGGCTTCCATCTTTGGATCTAGCTACTAGTTCTTTTCTTTTGCGGTAGTGGTTTTCTCTTGATCTGATAGGTTTTTATTAGCAGCAATTTTGTTTTCACATTTTAAAAAGTTATAGAAAATAATTGTTATTGCTGACTTTTTTACTTAGAAGTCCCATGAGTCTAAGTTATCATTCAAAACCTTTTGACTTGAACTTTATATATTCAGTGCAGCATGAACACAGTGAAGACCTTTGTCTGTCATAAGATCCCACATGACTTTGATCTGACCAAGCCAACTTTATACTTCCTCAGGCGAGTGAGAAATATGGATAGATTTGACATGGTCTTATTGGCCATGTAAAAACCAGTATAAGAGTAGAGTTATAGGCACATAGTAAGTAAAAATTTATTCCAGGAATGAAAAAAAGTTTTTTATATCTTATCTAGACATTTTTATAAATGGTGACATTTTCGTTATTTCAATTTTAATTGCCATTTGTAAAGACAAAAACCTTATAATGATTTGCAACCTTTTTTTTCTGTGGCCATGGTATTTTCTGTTGGTTTAGAAGATTTTTTTTTTTTTTTTTTTTTTTGGAGACAGAGTCACTCTGTTGCCCAGGCTGGAGTGCAGTGGCACAATCCAGCTCACTGCAACCTCTGCCTCCCAAGTTCAAGTGATTTTTGTGCCTCAACCTCCCGGAATAGCTGGGATTACAGGCGCCCACCATCACACCCAGCTAATTTTTGTATTTTTTGTAGAAATGAGGTTTAATCCTGTTGGTCAGGCTGGTCTCGAACTCCTACCTCAAGTGACCCGCCTGCCTTGGCCTTCCAAAATGCTAAGATTACAGGCATGAGCCACCACACCTGGCCAGTTCAGAAGATTAATGTGAGATCCCAATGCCATGGGTTGATCTAATAATTAATTTTCTTTTCAAAGATGTGAAAATACTTTGCCAGAATTTAATAGCTTATCCCTGTTATAGTCTGGTGCAGTGAATACCATGACCTTGGTTGTGATAAACTACCAGTACCACCACCAGTACCAATGCCTGATAATCCTCTGCTTCTAACAAAGTACTTTCTAGTATACCAAGCTCCTGGACAAAGCTACCAAAGGACCTGAGTGCCAGGTGGCTCCAAATCTAAACCATAAGCAGGACTATGGACAGGTCAGCTTTACCATTAGGAAGCAAGTGCCATGAGGGCAGGAAGTTTTGTTTGTTTTGTTCACTGCAGTGTCCTCAATGCCTGAAACACTAACTGACACATAGAAGATGCCTGGTAACTTTTGAATGAAACTGCTGAATTTTATGACACATTTCCCATATTTAAAAGTAGCTCATTCCCCTGCCTCCAAGCTTCATGTGAGGCTCTAGGCCTGTCCTAGAGGACCATAACAGAAACTCACAAGACTTGGGAATCGTTCCCATGGAATACACAGACACATACATACACATGCACACACATATATATTTTGGTAAGTAGTTTAATCTGCCATGGATAAAAAATAAAACTCATTCATCTGGAACCACCTTCTTCCAGTAATTCATCAAAATGACAATCATGGCTGGGCATGGAGACTCACACCTGTACTCCCAGCACTTTGGGAGGCCAAGGCAGGAGGATTGCTTGAGCCTAGGGGTTTGAGACCAGCCTGGGCAACCAAGTGAGACCCTCATCTCTAAAAAAATTAAAGAATTAGCCAGGAGCAGTGGTGCATACCTGTGGTCCCAGCTACATGGGAGGCTGAGGCAGGAAGATCACTTGAGCCTGGAAGGTTGAGGCTGCAGTGAGCTGTGATCACACCACTGCACTCCAACTTGGGTGACAGGGACCCTGTCTCAAAAAACAAACAAACAAAGAAAACAAAAAACAAAACAGAGAATGAGCTTGTCATCAATGCCATAAAACACTATAAGAACACTACAGGTCCATATCCCTGAGGCACATAGATGCAAAAATCCTCAACAAAACACTAGCAAACCAAATTTAACAGCATATTAAAAGAGTCATATGCCATCACCAAGTGGGATTTATCCCTGGGATGTAAGAATGGTTTGGCATACGAAAATCAATCAATGAGATATACTGCCTTAACAGAATGAAGGATAAAAATCAGATGATACCCTGAGATCCAGAAAAAGCACTGGACAAAATTCAATACCTTTTCATGATAACAACAAAAAAACAAAACTGCCAACAAAGAAAGAATAGAAGGAAATTACCTCAAGATAATAAAGGCCATACATGTATGCAAAGCCTACAGCTAATACCATACTTAATGGTGAAAAACTGAAAGCTGTTCCTTTAAGATCAGGAACAAAAGAAGGATGCCCACTTTCACCACTTCTATTCAGCATAGTACTGGAGGTACTAGCCAGAGCAGTTAGGCAGGAAAGCTAAATAAAAAACATCCAAATATGAACAGAAGTAAAATTATTTCTGTTCGCAGAATGACATGATGTTATGTAGAAAACCCTAATGATCTCTCTCTCACACACACACACACACACACACACACACACAACCTGTTTGAACTAATAAATTCAACTAAATTATAGGAAACAAAATCAGCATACAAAAATCAGTTTCACGGCCGGGCACAGTGGCTCAAGCCTGTAATCCCAGCACTTTGGGAGGCTGAGACGGGTGGATCAC
>NW_012109508.1:508410-508878 GCF_000951045.1 Mandrillus leucophaeus | reverse complement strand
GGTTTAGAAGATTTTTTTTTTTTTTTTTTTTTTTTGCAAATTGGTTTCATTCTTTTGATGAAACTGAGCAACTCTGTCCAACAAGGTTTAGTTTGTACTTGGAAACCGCAAAGTAGGGTCAAAGTATTTTAGAGGGACTCGATATTGATGGCAAAAGAAAATTCGCAGCTACACGTTTGCTTCTAACGGTTCCCTCTCTGACAAACTTTTTTTTTTGAGATAGGGTCTCTCTCTGTCACCCAGGCTGTAGTGCACTGGGGCGATCTCGGCCCACTGCAACCTCCGCCTCTTGAGTTCAAGAGATTTGCCTGCCTCAGCCTTCCAAGTAGCTGGGATTACAGGCGTGCGCCACCATGTCCAGCTAATTTTTGTGTTCTTAGTAGAGATGGGGTTTCGCCATGTTGACCAGTCTGGTCTTGAACTCCTGACCTCAGGTGATCCACTCGCCTCGGCCTCCCACAGTGCTGG
>NW_012109508.1:464419-506770 GCF_000951045.1 Mandrillus leucophaeus | reverse complement strand
GAGATCCGGCCACTGCACTCCAGCCTGGGCAACAGAGCGAAAAAAAAAAAAAAAAAAAAAAAAAAAAAAAAAAAAGTTGCATTTTTATATACTAACATTGAACAATTTGAAAAAGAAAGTAAGAAAACCAATCCCATTTACAATAGCATCAAAAAGAATAAAATACTTAGGAATAAACTTAACCAAGGAGGTGAAAGACAGACACTGAAAAAAATAAACAGGAAAATAATAAATTATATGCATGCTTTCCTACTCTAAAAAATGCAAAAATATTGCAGCAGTAGCCTTGAGATTCCTGATTTATTGGCAGCGTTTTCTGGAAAGCAGCAATTGACATCCCTTTTATGTTTGTTGTTCTGACATGCCACATTAGGGATGATGATTACATGTTCAACCCAATTCTGAAGAAACATTCTGTTGCACCTGTCAACATAGATAATTCAGGCAGTGAGTGGGTGATGTGCAGTTCTTGAGGGAGCCAGCAATAATACCTCTTCAGCTTCCCTAAAGAAAGCACATTGGGAAGGCAAATGAGTACAAGCACTGTTGTCCTGTGAATGATTTCCAGTGTATACTTAATTTATTTTTGCTGTATAGTAAGTAGTTAACAGTGAGAGCTTTGCTGAAAGACAACTGGCCTAGACATTTCAAAAATGTCAATGTTATGAAAGATCAAAAGGGCAGGAGAACTGTAACAGATTAAAGAATCATGAGAACTCAATGCAATACATGATGATTAGATGCTAGATTTTAATGAGGTGTAAAGAACATTATTGGAAAAATTGGGAAATTTGAACATGGAGCATATATTAGGAAACGCTGTTGTACTGATGTAAGATTTATTGAACAATAATGTTATTGTAGATATGTAGGAAAGTGTTCTTGTTCTAAGAAGACACATGCTTAAGTATTTAGTGGTTGCCACGTGCGATGGCTCATGCCTGTCTATAATTCCAGTAATTTGGGAGGCCAGGGTTGATCACTTGAGCCCAGGAGTTCATGACCAACCTGGGAAACATAGTGGGACCCTATCTCTACAATAAATAAATAAATAAGCTGAGCAGAGTGGTGTGCAACTGTAGTCCCAGCTACTTGAGAGGCTGAAGTGGAGGATCGTTTGAGCTTGGGAGGTCAAGGCTGCCTGAGCTGTGATCACACCCCTGCACTCCAGCCTGAGCAACAGAGTGAGGCTCTGTCTCTTAAAAAAAAAAAAAAAAGAAAAAAACAAAACAAAACAAAACAAAACAAAAAGCATTTAGGGGTAAAGTATCTTGATTACTACAACTTATTTTCAACAAAAATATATGTGTGTATGCATGTATATATAGATAGAGAGAGACGGTATTTTTTAAGAAGAGAAAACAATAAGGCAAATGTGGCAAGACTGTAGCAATGTGTGAATCTAGGTGAAAACTGTATGGGTATTTTACTATTCTTTTAGCTTTTCTGAAGGTTTGAAAAATTTGAAATAAAAAATAGGTGAACAAAAAAAGAGTGAGGGCTGTGGAATTCAGACTGCCTGGTGTTGGAATTCTGCCACTGCCAATCATAGGCTGTATGATCTGGGGCAAGATCCTTAGCTGTTATTAGTTTCCATTCCTTCATCTGTAAAATGAGTATAATAGTTCCTCTCTTGTAGGGCAGCTATGTAGATTAAATAGTATCATATGAATTAACTATTATTAATTACAAGCTTGGAACTTTAATTCTTAATACAAAGTACTTAGGTGGCACATCACAGAGGACTGATCCTGCTGGGTTATGTCATCATTGGGTACAATGCCTTCTCCATAGAGCTCAGGGAACAGAACCAGCATGCTCCTTCGGAATTGCCAGGCTGATTTTTTTTTTTTTTTTTTTTTAGAACGTTTTATCCCTCAGGTGGCTTACAGACTGCTAAAGGCTTCGTTAAACTCCCAGGTATTCAGCTACAGTGACTATAGCAAAAATGTGGCTGAAACTTTGCATAACATGGGCAGGATCTGCTTTGCCAAAGGAGAGCCCAGAAAGGCAATTCAGCTCCTGACAAAGCTGACTATTGACTGGTTTTGTTACATTTTCCCCTGGGCTTGTAAGCAGGATGTGAGGAGGGATGTATGTACATATGCATGCATGTATATATGTATTTTCCCTTCTCTTCCATTTTATTCCCTCTCTCCTTTTCTTTTTTTAAGTGATGTGTTATCTTTTCAAAATTGTCTGCTTTCTTAGATGTGCTGAGGGAGAATATGACACAGAAACTTTTGTTGAGTCCATGTCTGGACAAGAGTCTTAAAAGAGTAACATCCTAATCTTGGAATCCAAGTATGATAGTGGCAGAATCTCTGGAAAGCACTTCAAGGTTGGGTGGAATTAGTAATACCTTGTTTAACCATCTGTACCCAAGTACTCATTCCCCTTCCAGAGAGCTCGTTCCCTTGCAGTGGGGTGTGGCAAAAGGTGTTCAACCAGTCAGTATACTGACAGAATGAATCTGAAGGCTTAGTAAAATAGGTGGCGATGTCTCTAAATAAAACCTAAGTTTTTTCAAAGTCAGAGGAAAAGTTGGTAAAGATCAAGGAACACTCAAGTGAGCAGAGGGTGGAGTCAGAAGCAGTCTACATCAGGTTTGCCGGGATTTTCATCTCATTTCAGGGTAACCTAATGTGATCAGAAAACAGTAAATAACAGAAGAAAGGGGAACTCATTTTGAAGATTCAGGGAAAAGAAAGCCTCCTGAAAGTAAGTTATAGGAGCCAGAATAGCTTTTCCAGGGAAGCATGAACATACGGTGGCATCTAGGTAATAGGGGTAGAAGCCTGAAAGGAGAGAAAACTTTGAAGTGAAAGGATGACAATCTGAGGATAAGAAATGAGATGAAATGAAAAATGATGAGTGAAATGAGAAGGGGTTCCAGGGAAACAAGTCTAATAAAATTCAAATCCACATTGAAAATAACGAAGACGCTTAACATGGAGTGATACTGGAGTATTGTTTCTCAAATCTAGAATTGCAGCACAGTCAGTAAGAAACAAAACAAAACAAGCAAAAACAAATTCCTGAGTCTCACCCCAGACCATCTGAATTAGAAGTTTTACGAGTAGTGTACAGAATCTTTTTTTTTTAAATAGTTCTAGAGGCAGTTTTAATATTCTGCCAATTTTAAGAATCAAGATTGATATAACAAACTTGAAAAGCTCTCTTAGAATGCAGAGTGAAAGAAGAGAGGGATCTCATGAGAAAGTAATTGGTATGCAGGACAAAGTAGAGATTCAGCCAAAGAATTGTATGTATTTCTGAAGAAATTATGATTGGAATAGAAGCAGTAATCAGAGATATCATTGAAGACAAATGTTCTGAAATTAAAAAAGACCATAGCATATACATTGTAAGGATTTACCATGTTCCACACAAAATCAGTGTAAGGAAAGCCTCATATAGATTTTTACCTGGTAATGAATTTTTGATGGCATATGCAATAGATGGAATGCTTGTGTCCCTTCAAAATTCATATGTTGAAACCTAATATTCGCTGTGGTTTTATCTGGAGATAGGACCTTTAGAAGAGGACTAGGATTCAGGAGTGGAGTCTTCATGAATGGGATTAGTGCCCTTTGAAAAGAGACCTCAAAGAGCTTCCTTGCCCCTTTCCACCATGTGAGTTTACAGCAAAGATGGCTGTCAGTGAATCAGGAAGTGGGCCCTCACCAGACACGAAATGGACTAAGACAGCATGACTACATCCTCCATTTGTAATAGGGATTTAACTTGGAAATTTAGGATGCCATAAGCCTAGGTAGAGGCTACATCTTTGTTATCAGCTTAGGAAACAAATGAAATGTAGTGCAGGTATTTGAAATGTAAACTTGTGACAAGATCTCAGTTCCGCTGGTCCTTTCCTGAGTTTGGTTTGCAATTAAGGTGCTTGCTATCTGATTCTCTTTAACCTGTTGTTTGTCACCTCACCTAGTGTCTGATGATTCAAATCCTTGTATATGGAGGTGAACACAGTAAAAGCAGGGAGACAAAGAGCCTCCTTACTCTGTTGCGGAGGTGAGTTCTGGCCCTGGCCATCAGCCATGTCATCAATGTGTATATATGCATGGCATGGCCTCTCCCAATTCAAACAGGTAGGGGTGATTCACCTCTTTCATTCTTGCTAGTAAGGCAGAATCCTACCTGTGTATGAATTTGGCCAAATCTTATACTTGGGAAAATTAGTTGATTTCTTACAGTCTCATAGAACCCAGTGTTATAGGGTCTGCTGCAATAATATTTAGTATTTATAATACCCCTTTCAATGCTGAGCATTATAGAAAAGCCCTGCAAGACAAGGTTGTAGCTGATCACAGTATGATAGGTATCATATGGATTCAGAGAAAGTAAATGAGTACCTTAAAATAATTTTTCTTGCTGAACATACAAAGTCTAGGTCCCTAAACATAAGGCAATTTTTTAGGATACAGTCTCCAAAGTTAATAATGACAGAGCCTCTTCAGATTCTTTTTATAGATGTTTAGAATTTAAGTCAAAGAGAGTTTTGTATAGACTTGCCTCAGTCTTTAACCTTGACGTTATCAATGACGCATATCATTGACATTTGTTCATCTCAGAATAGTACTGACCTCGAACTGTTCTAAGAGGGAAGAGAACAAAAACTTGTTGAGTTTATACCAAATTCATAAAACTGAGCTAGGTCCTATTTATAAAGTATTTAATTTAATCCTCACAAATACCCAGTATGATAGCTCTCATTTAACAGAAGGGAGCTTGATGTTTTATAATGGAATTTGCCTAAATGCACTCAGTCTTGGAGATTTGGACTCAAATAAGTGTGACTCTAAGGCCACGTGCTTTTCCCTGAGAGCCCTCTAACAGCGGTGCATTGCTGCTGAGAGTTAGGACCCCGAATGTGTTCACCAATGGTGGCTGATAATCGGTCCCCTTCTCACCAGGTTCACCAGGCTAGACAGGTGGGGAAGGTCATGCCATGGAGAATACATTGAGCCCTCCTCTCCACACCCACTTCAGTCAGAGCCACACCTGAGGTGGGCCCCACAGGAGGCTATCTCCTGTTTTATCATTACCCAGAGGAGGACATTCTCCAGCCTCTGTCAATAATTCCTGTTAGGAGGATATAGAGGATCAGCCACAGGGCAAAATGGAAAACTTTGCTCCCTGCCTGTTGGTGTTTTAAATAAAATCATGTCTATAACATGCATAGTACAGTGCCTGGCAGAGCATGCACTCAATAAATGTTCGTAAAACACCCTTCCTTCCCCTTCTTCACAGAAGACTGCCTTTTGCTTTCAGGGCAACAGTTCAGAATATTTGAAATCAGGGATAATTGTTAGCCACTAATACCATAGGTTAGTTTTGAGATTTTGAGTCTTTGAATATATCTAAAGTAGATTTTGTGCTTTGAAGGTAATAATAATGAAACTAAAAGAACAAAATGTATAATTTCAGAGAAAAAATGCATGATGTTTCCCCAAAACTGAACAGAAGTTCTACTCAGCTTGTATTTAAAAAGAGACACTTCAGAATATCTGGAATCTCATTCTTTGGTAGCCTGAGATTGCTTTGCCTTCCAGTATTTACTGTGTCTTTTAGGTGATCTGAAATGATTCATAGAAGGAGGAAAAATTAGGAGATCTAATTCAGACCCTAGGTGGTATGAGTGTCTTTAGGTACTTGGAAATTAATTTTTCTTTCTGTAAATTACAATGAAACCAAACCTACCAAGAAATTCCATATAAGGGGAAAAGAAGAGTCTTTTGAAGGACTTTGCTGTAGCAGAAGGTTTTTCTTTCCCTAAAACAAGCCCATATCTCATTCCTCAAGAACTGCTGAGCAAAGCCATGGGGGAAACTGCCAAAGCCAGATGTCAAAACCCAGTACAAGGATTGCTCTCTTTGCAGACTTCAGCATCTCACTGGAGTAATCAATCCCAGATGTCCTGGAACTCTGCTAGTTTTCCGATATACTCTCCTGCTTCTTACCTCACCTCTTCCGGAAACTCGTTGACTACACTCACTGGACTTTCATTGCTAGGAGCCCGAATTCTTGGCTTCTGAAGCCTGTGCAAAAAAGCTAAAGTAGAAATGGCCCCTTGAAATCAGAGTTAATTTCAAGGCTAAATGATAGTTGCAAGGGTCTCAAATAAAATTTTGGTGTACAGAAAGGGCATAGAAAATCTTGGATTTGGAAATAAACTTTCTGGTTGTTTAGTCTAACTTTTACCTAAATCACAAATGTACTTCAGTTGTAATCATTTACATATCTAGCTCATTTAAGCACTAGAAATACTAATATGTTTAAGATAGAGTCCCTTATATGAAAGTTAGTCTGTATTAAGTCTTTAATAGAAATGTAAAGGAAAAGGGCAAGTAATACATCATGAGGCTAGAAATGTGAGTGGAAACTCTGCATAGGTTGGGGGCTGGGTTGCAGGGTCTTCGAAGAAAAGTAGACATAAGCAGGTAGACAAGAAGCCAGAGGAGAGTATTCCAAGTTGCATGAACAGAAGCATAGTGGCGTAGATACCCGATATCACAGAGGAAAAGCAAGTGACCTCGAGTGGTTGTAGTTTAAGGTACTTGAGGAGGGACGTGCTGGACATGAGTTTGGAAAGACAGACTGGGGCAAGATTATGGAATTTTTATGTGCTGTGCTAAGGCCTTTAGGATTTATTTAGTAGACAGAAAGCAACCATCAAAGAGTTTTGGGCAGGATATGACATGACCAATTATTGGCTTTAAAACATTACCTCTGGCAGCAATGAGAAGGATAGATGGTACCTAGGGAGAAGTGGGGAGAGCAGTTAGGAGGTAGATCCGATAGTCCAAGGGAGAGATGTTTAGACCCTTAATTATCTAAAGCCGTAGTAGGAAGAATGTGTAGAGGATAGATCGAGAAGCTATATGGAGTCTGTATTGAGAGACCATAGGACCAGTCAGATGTGAGGTTTAATAGAGGCAGGAATCAAAGGTAGTGTTGAAGTTTCTAGCTTGGGCAACTGGGTGAATGGCAATGTTATTAAATAGTATTGGCAAGAGGAATAATCTTGGAGGATGTCTAGGGTGCCTGAGGGAAGATGGTTTCCACTTTGGATATGTTTGCAGTACCCACAATACATCCACTTGGCAACAGCTGTTAAGTTGTTGGCTGTATGGGCCAAGAGCTCAAAGAAATGATTCTGAAGCTAATGGAATGGGTAAGATAACCCACGGAATACATACATGTGAAACAAGAAGGCTTAGGAAAGAACTTTGGAGAATGCTTCCACTTATTTCAGAGAGAATATGGTGGTTTGGTAGCAGAACAGCTGGGGCTCAAATTTGAGCTTTCCCACTTATAGTGGGACTTCCTAAGGCTTACTTTCTTCATCTGTGAAAATGCACATAAATACAGCACTTCATTTTAAGTGCTTTACTTACTGTATGGCACATAGTAAGCTTCTGTGAAATGTTAATTATTGTAATTATCATTATTGTATTATTTAGGGGACATGCAGAAAGAGGAACTGAAAAGGAGTCTCTAAAAAAGTCCTTAAGAATTAAGAGAGTCAGAAAAAAATAGACGACAAAGTTTCAATGAAAGAGAGGCCAGTGTCATTGTTATGAAAGACATGAGGAGACACTTCGAAGAGGAAGAAATGCGTATGACCAATACACACACACACACACAAAGATTTCCAATCTCAGGCAGGATTCAAAACATAAAATATCATTTTTAACCTATTGTTTTAGTGGTAATGACAAATACAGGTAGTAAAACCCAGCTATGTAAAAGGTATGGGGAGCTCAGCCCTCTCAATACTCCATTTATATGAGACTGTATGTTGATTGCACCTTTTTGGTGGATATATTGGGAAAAGTTAATAGAATGTTTAGATGCATGGAACTTTTGACTCTGAAAGACCACTTCTAAGATCTGTCTTTTGAAATCCTTACACAAAATATGTATTTATAAATATGTGTATATAAATATACACATATACACACATAAATATGTCTTTCTTTTAGATTTGTGGGAAAAACTCAAATGTCTACCAGTAGAAATACTAGCACATGTTTATTGCCGTAGAGTATGGTCGTTCAAAGGCATGATGTAGAGCTTTAAGTGTCATGGAAGAATATTCCCATATATATTGTTAGGGCTAAAAACATGAAAAGTACACATTAGTGAGCAATATATGTAGCATAACTCATAAGTATATGTAAATATGTAGTTAGTGAATAGTACTTATCTCTAGGACACAGGATTATGGAGGACTTTCAAATTCTATGTTATGTATTTCTGTGTCATTTTACTTTTATTTTTACAATAAATGTTATTTGTGATGATAAAAAAGATATATTTTAAGAGTATGGTATATGTGTCAAATATTAAGAGTGCCATGTAGTGGTAAGGAACGGACTAGTGCCAGATGGCCTGGGTTATAAGCCCAGCTCTTTTTTTTTTTTTTTTTTTTGAGACAGAGTCTTGCTCTGTCGCCCAGGCTGGAGTGCAGTAGCACAATCTTGGCTCACTGCAAGCTCCACCTCCTGGGTTCACGCCATTCTCCTGCCTCAGTCTCCCAGGTAGCTAGGACTATAGGTGCCCACCACCACACCCGGCTAATTTTTTTGTATTTTTAATAGAGACGGGGTTTCACTGTGTTAGCCAGGATGGTCTCGATCTCCTGACCTCGTGATCTGCCTGCCTTTGCCTCCCAAAGTGCTGGGATTACAGGCGTGAGCCACTGCACCTGGCCCCAGCTCTGTCTTTAGCTGTGAGATCTTGGACAAATCGCTTTTCTTCTCAGTTTCCTCATCCATAAAATGGGGATGATAATAATATAATATCTACTTCATAGGGTTGTTATTAATAAATAAGTAAATAAGTTAATAAATAAGTTAAGTAAAACTGCAAAGAAAGATGCCTGGCACATAGTATGTGCTAATTATAGATGATGAGCGTGTTAATGATGACGATTGCAGATGGAAAGAGGATGACTAATAAGAAGCATTATATTGGCAAACAGAAAATCATCACTGACATTGCTGATATTAGCATGAGCTGTATTGGTAGAGAAGACCTTTGAGATTACTGTTTGTACAGTACCTGATTAAATACCTCCCATAATCAGGAATTTACTCATTATCTCTCAAGATGGCCCCTTCCTTCCATTACTGGACAGTTCTGATTGTTAGAAGAATGTAGTAGTTAAGGTCATAGACTACATTTAAAGTTAGACATATCTGTGCTTGAATCCAGGCTCTACTACTATGTACCATTAGGTAAGGTATCTTAAACCTCACTTTTCTCTAATGAGGATTAGAATAGTATCTATAATATGGAAACATAATAAAGAGTAAATGAGATCATTCACATAAAGCACTTAGCACAGTATCTGATATACAGTAAGTGCTCAATAAATATTAGCTATTTTAACAATTCTATCTAGTCATCAAACTTACTGGATGTATGAAAGCATGAAGTTACCAACTTTACCTTTCTCTCTGTCAGATGTCTCCGAAACAGCTGCATACTGAAAAGTTATTTTGATATACCTTTCGATGGGTATAAAGCTGTAGAAGCCAACAGAAGGAGCAGGGAGAACCATCCTTTTCTTCTCATAAGAGGGGAGCAAAGGAAGGTGCCTCAATGCCTATTAACCTATTAGTGACATACAGTACTCTTGGTCTTGTGAACAAAATGGAACAGCCTCTTCTGGGCTGAGGGGCTAGAGAAGGGAAATAGGGTGGAAATGGGGATTTGCGAGTTGATTGTCTCCAGAGAGAAGTGAACAAGGAAAAAGAAAGGAGGTCATATGCTTCAGTACATTTTGTATCAGCCAGACCCAGTCTTAGGCAAGACCTTAGTGATGAAATGTATGTTCCATAAGCTGAGTTGTTTCCAGGCTGCTGCATTCATCTTCTTTTCCTATTATTTATTAGTAAACATTCCAACACTCCATCTACAAAATTAAGGAGAAAATATCTGGCCAAACCTTGGTATGACTGAGTGAGGAGCACAATCTGCTCCAGCAGAGCCAGGCAGCCAAACAAGGGGCAGCAGCTTTTCCAAATCAGGATTCTGGTACTAGCTGGAGGCACTGGGGCAGGTAGAGAAGTGAAAACTCAGAAGCCTTTAGTTCGCTGCTTGAGGGTCTCTTTTATGGGGAACAAGGGCTGCTAAGCCACAGTGAGCCAGCTCAGTGTACCTTGTCTTTAGCAGAGCAGTGGGGAGCTCTGCAGTCTCCAGGTACTCTGCCATGCCCACAGAAATGGTCTGACAGGTGGGGACAGCATGGAATAGGGCAGGCAGAGCAAATACATTTCATCTCATGGGCCCATTCTGTTAATGGCTTCCTGGAGTGATGCTTCAGGTTCCAGAGCAAAAGGCTGGGTTTGGTGGAGCTTGATTTATTAGTGTCTTCCTCCTTGGGCTATGGGTGGGGGAATAGCAGACTTCTACCACATATTTGCTGTTCAGATATAGAGAAAAGAGCACTGTACTCTGAGTCAAGGCACCTCGTGTGTGAATCCCAAAAACCATGAGACCTTAAGTCAAACATTGAGTCTCAATTTCTTCATCTTCATTCATTCCTTTAACAAACATTTGTTGAGCACCTACTAAGTGCCAGGTGCAGTTAGAGCTGCAGGTGGTAATCAAGATAAATAAAACATGGTCATTAATCTTAAGGGGACAACATTCTAGTGTAAGAGAAAACATGAAGAAATAATGAAAACATGAAGTTTAAGTTCTGGAATAGCATTCTCAGTGCAATGAAAAGAGAGACAATCTATGAGAATCGGAAAAGACTTCATAGAGAGGGTGACATTTGAACCATTTCTTAAAGGAGAAGTAGCAGTTCATCCAGATGGAGAACAGAAGCCATTCCTGGAAGAAGGAACTCTACATACAAAGGCACAGAAGCATGACAGAGGGCAGGGTATGGAGGAATGGTAAGTAGTTTACAGCTGTACAGGGCAGCATGTCCTGAAGGGGGCTGCAAGAAATGCTGATTCCAAGGGATGTGCATCAGTTCTCTGCGGGAGGGAGAAAGGCTCTGTGGCAGAAAGACAAAAATCAATTAAGGAAAAAAAAACCAGGTTTAAACAAAGTGACACAGGTTACTTTTCTGAAGGGCTTCTCAGGACTTTTAATATACAAAACCTTTGGCTGGGTTCTGTAGCTCATGCCTGTAATCCTAGCACTTTCGGAGGCTGAGGCAGGTGGATTGTCTGAGCTCAGGAGTTCAAGACCAGCCTGGGAAACACAGTGAAACCCCCAATTAGCCAGGCGTGGCAGCATGTGCCTGTAGTCCCAGTTACTCACGAGGCTGAGGCAGGAGAATCACTTGAACCTGGGAGGCAGAGTTTGCAGTGAGCCAAGATCATGCTGCTCTCCAGCCTGGGTGATAGAGCAAGACTCTGTATCCTAAGAAAAAAATTTAAAAATTCAAAAAAATTATATATATATATATCCTTCCCTATTGGCATGTTGGGAACAAATCAGGTTTTTTAAATTTTTATTTTTATATTTTCAATTTGTAGAGACGAGGTCTCACTATGTTGCTGAGGCTAGCCTCAAATTCCTAGGCTCAAGCGATCCTCCCGCCTCAGCCTCTCGAAGTGCTGGGATTACAGGTGTGAGTACACCATACCTGGCTGCAAATCAGTTTTTCAGAAAACATTGTATTTTACATACCTGAAGTCTTTTTGAAATGATCAGTGATTTAAATTTTGGCAAATAAAACCTTGCACTGTCTTTAGAACGAAGTAGAGAAACTAAGACTTGGTTTTGTTGAAAGCAAAGGGTGTAGTGCATGCTCGCCCTGAGGGTATACATGAATACTTTTGCAGTTTGGTAAGGAATTTTGGCCCCATTTTAGGATATAAAGTCTTTATGAACTATGACTATCTCATCAGCTATTTAATCTGATCATAGAAATACGACTTCAGTGCATCCCTATGAATTAATCTTATTGATTTATGGTGGTTAAGAGCTGTAGTTCTGGAGACAGGCAAGCCTGAGTTCAAAACCCAGGACTACCACTTTCTAGCTATGGATAATCCTATAAAATGGGGATGAAGTATAGTACCTATCTCAGTGTTGCTGTGAGAATAAATGAGATAATGCATTATATGTGAAGTGCTTAGCAGAGTGCCTGGCCCCATAACAATCATGTATTAAGTAACAGCTATTTTTATTTTTACTGAAAGCTGGTCTTTGTCTTTATTCCCTTCTACTGACACCATTGTTGCATGAAGCAAACGGAGTTGGGGGCTGAATATTTTGAAAAGCTACTTCCAAGCTTATGTGGAAAACATTTTTCTGGTTAACATCTCGAAAAAGATACAGATTTATCAGGTTCTGGAAACAAAGATAGTATCATAGACAAGCAGTCTGACAGTCACCTAAACTCAAAGATAATATATACACTATGGAAATCAGTTATCCTTTCAGATTTCAGGCAAGGGGAATCCTGCCACCTTGTGGTGTGAGAGAAGTAGGCCTGAGGCCAATTCCCACTTACTATCCCTAGCAGAGATGCAGGCCTCTCACAGTTATTGCCCACCTCTGAATTTATGAGACCCCTGGGCAACTGACTTAATCTGTGCCTATTTCTTCAGCTAGTTTGGAATCTCATTATCTCCTGGTTTACTGCAAAGGAAGTTAAAGTGCCAGATCGCTTTCTATATTTTATACAGTCCAGTAATAGAGAATGAACCAGTCTTTAGTACGACTTGCATAAAAACCCCAAGTTCATAAATTTTGTATCTCATATACTACAGAACAAATATTCTTTACAGGTAAAAAAAAAAAAAAAAAAAAGGACTATGAAAACCACACTTTTTTCAGGCTTGAGGTAGAAATAGGAGGTGACTAAAGAACACTTAATAGTAACTGTGTTTCTGGAGCTGTCTTTTGGATTATAATACATCAGAGTCCTGCTCAGCTCCTTCAGTAATGAGAAATCAGAGGACAGACATCTCAACGGCTAGAAACAAACAACAGAGATCTTTCACAGGCCTCGGGCTCTAAGTCTCTGTGTTCGTGAGAAGAAACCACTTGAAAATCATGAACTATATAAAAGGCCCTAAATTAGATAAGTTTTCCACCTGGGATTTAAACAATCCAGGTAGCTCAACTCTCCTTGGTTTGCCGAGAGCTCCCTGCTCTTTAGGAAGAAAACTCGAGACTCTCCTCAGATTTTAGAGGCCTATTAGAAGAGACAGCATTTGGAGAGTCTAGTCATGTGGTGGAAAATGGTGACACTTGCCTCAGGCTAAGTTCAGCCTTTAGCTGAGGTAAGGTAATGAGACGTGCTGCTGGGGGAGGCAGTTGCCAGTTAGAAGGCACGAACCAAGAAAAACGCTCATATGATTTTCTCCTTTCCTCTAGGTCTTCTGTTACCAAATTGAAAACCGTTATACACAACAGCCAACAATAAAGACAACCTTGTTGATGATAAAAATTCTTGACCACAAAATGTTTCTCAACATTGATAGCATTGGCAGATCTAAAACAGAACGGTTTTTTATTAAGGACTCTGGGAAAAGAGGTCCACTTAGCAGCAGCATTCCAGGTGAAATACCCAAGAGCCATTAGAAACTAGGATCCTGGCCAGGCACAGTGGCTCACGCCTGTAATCCCAGCACTTTGGGAGGCCAAGGCGGGCTGATCACGAGGTCAGAAGATCGAGACCATCCTGGCCAACATGGTGAAACCCTGTCCCTATGAAAAATACAAAAAAAAATTAGCTAGGCTTGTTAGCACGTGCCTGTAAACCTAGCTACTCGGGAGGCTGAGAAGGGGAATCACTTGAACCGGGGAGTTGGACATTGCAGTGAGCTGGGATTGCACCACTGCACTCCAGCCTGGCAATAGAGAGAGACTCCATCTCAAAAAAAAACACAAAACAACTAGGATCCTGATCTATGACTTGGGGGAAAGAAATCTTTTAGACACATGCTTTAAGTTATAGTTTCTTGTGTCACTGGAACTCTATTACCTTCCATTTCCCTTTTTCTGACTCTAACTTTATTCCTTTCAGTTCTGATTTTTTAAAAAATTCTGCAATACCTAAGTAATTTATTGGTGAACACTTTCATATACTACAGTTGACCACTTAACAATGCAGGGGTTAGGGCTGCCAATGCCCTGTGCAGTCAAAAATCTTTGTATAATTTTGGATTCCCCCAAACCTTAACTGCTAATAACCTAGTGTTAACTGGGAGCCTTACTGATAAGATAAACAGTCGACTAATGCATACTTTGTATGTTATATGTATATTACATAATATATTCTTACAATGAAGTAAACTAGAGAAAAGCAAAGGTTATTAAGAAAATGATAAGGGGCCAACTATGGTGGCTCATTGCCTGTAATCCCAGCACTTTGGGAGGCAGAGGAAGGCAGATTGCTTGAGCCCATGAGGTTGAGGTTGCAGTAAGCTGAGATCATGCCACTGCACTCTAGCCTGGATGACAAAGTGAGACCCTGTTCAAAAAAAGAAAAAAGAAAGAAAATAAGGAAATACATTTACATTACTATACTGTATTTATTGATTCCATAAATTTACATCGTCTGTTTACAAAAAGAATCCTTGGACTGAAATGAAGGGCATCCACAGCCACAGACCTCAATCTTTGATACATATCAAGCAATTCAGCTTTTTCTTGTAATGTCATGACTTCTACTTCTTGGGAACACTTCCAGCATCACTAGTGGCACTTCGTATGGGTCCCATGGTATTATTTGAGGTTTATGGTGCACTAAACACGATGGAAAATACTTAAGAATCTCAAGAGAGTACTTTTTTCTGCCACATGAAATTTACTGGCGAGTCGAACTGCTCATACAGAGATGATGAGCATCAAACAGCGTTTTGAGCGGATATTCACAACACCTGAGCACACGGCAGCAGCAGTAGGAGGCAGCTACAAAATGACTGCAGTACAGTGTGTACTCCCGTTGGTTTTATGCGGCTATGATTTAACCTTGCATCTTTACATTTGTTTACATTTCTCTGGACTGTGAATAGCACCATGTACTGTATATGTGTGTAAACTTTGAGAAAATTTAGCATTTTATAATAGGTTTGTGCATATTTTGTAGTAGCACATGATAAAAGACTAGTATATACATATATTTTATGCATTCATGACATACCTTTTAAATTTTTAAAAAATATTTCTAGGCAACAGTTTGTGTTTTTTTAGATTATCAAAAATCTCCAAAAAAAAAAAACAAAAAAACTTCCAATGTATTTATTGAAAAAAATCTGTGTATAAGTGGATTTATACAGTTAAAACCCATGTTGTTCAAGGGTCAACTGTATTTGGAAGTGTCTTTAGTCTCAGCCTGTTTGAGGTCACCAAAACTGCCTTGGAAGGAACAGTTTGATCCTTCTGAAACACTTGCCCTGATCTGATTTACTGAACTCATCATAACATGTTATAAGTTAGAAAGGACCTATTTGCTTTATAAAGAAACTAGGGATGGCCAGGCATGGTGGCTCAAGCCTGTAATCCCAGCACTTTGGGAGGCCGAGGTGGGCGGATCATCTGAGGTCAGGAGTTCGAGACCAGCCTGACCAACATGGCGAAACCCCGTCTCTGCTAAAAATACAAAAATTAGCTGGGTGTGATCGTGGGTGTCTGTAATCCCAGCTACTTGGGAGGCTGAGGCAGGAGAATCACTTGAACCCGGGAGGTGGAAGTTGCAGTGAGCCAGGATCGTGCCATTGCACTCCAGACTGGGCGACAAGAGCAAAACTCCGTCTAAAAAATAATAATAATAATAATAATAATAATACAGCTCAAAGACCCTGTGTCTTTGGGGATCCAAGTGTATCACTATCAATATCTATATCAATGCACTCAGTGCTTATAGAACCACATTTTGGGTCTTCATTCAGGAAATTATTTCAGTCATTTGTTCAGCCTGTAAAATTTAAGAATCAACCAGTACCTAAGGTATAGTGAGTTGTGTTCTGCTGTGGCAGAAGCACACATATACCAACTAAGCCAAAGGCTTGTCCACTGACTGGTAGGCCTTCTCCTGGCAGTTGCCGACTAACTCCCAGGATGCTTTAGGGTTGGCACTCAGGATCAAGGTCCCACATTGCAGCCCTGGCTGAAAACAGCTATATATTCCATTGCCCTTCTCTGCGGTGCTTATTAACTGGTCACTTGGCCTGTCATTGTTCATTTTAGCCCTGTCTGGAGATGAGGCTGCTGTTCCTCCCCAGAATATTCTGAATTGATTACAGTAGCTTCAGAAGAGTTGCTTCCATTTTCACATACGTAGTTGAAAATGGCTTTTCAACAATGACTGACATTTAAAAAAAAAAAAAAAACAGAAAGAAATGGCCATTTAGACTCCATTTTGGGTGGCACCAAAATTTATAAAATGTTACTATTTTGCAATCCTAAGATGTCCAAACTGACAAACCTGTATCAATAAACAGTAGCATAAGTGTAACACTGTGAAATAAAATTTTATGGTGTACCTGTTCCTGCATTTGAAAGTTGTTTTTAATGTTTAAAGTTTATTGTCACTGTAAAGTTGCTATTGTCTGGGGTTTTGATGTTAAAATGTTTTATAAAATGGTGGTGATACTGAATGGTATAATTTTATCCTTATACCTGGTAAAATAAGTTGGCACCTATGTTGGTCCCCAAAGTTTTTCCCAAAGGCATTTTTAAAGCTGTTTTAGGTTCATACAAAATTAAGGGAAAGCTACAGAGATTTCCCATTTACCCCCTACCCCCACACATACCTGGCTTCTCCCTTATCAACATCTCCCACCGGAGTGGTACATTTGTGACAGCTGATGAACCCACACTGACACACCATTATTACCCAAGTCCACAGTTTACATGAGGGTTCACTCTTGATGGTATACATTCTGTGAGTTTGGAAAAATTATAATGACATGTATCCACCATTATAGTATCATACATATTAGTTTCACTGCCCTAAAAATCCTCTGTGCCCTGCCCAAAAGTTTTAAAATTTTACTATTTTGGTGAAATCCCGAAGTCTTAACAAGCCACATTAGAAATATAAAGTTGCATTCTCACTGCAAAACCACAGAAGCTACTTTCTAAATCCAACCAATCTGGATAACCCAATCCAGTCAAACACCTGACATTTCTAACAGATCTGAACTAACATACAGAGCTCTTACAATCCTTCTGAATTAGCTAACAAGCACTGACATTTTTTAGGTGGATGAGGATTATTTTCCAACAATCTCTGTACCAAGTTAGAAAAAAATAATTCAAGCCCAGATCAAGCTGTCTCACATACAGATTTCAATAAATATTTTTATTTTATTTTTTGTTGAGACACGGTCCCACTCTCCTGCCAGGCTATAGTGTAGTGGCATGATCATAACTCACTGCAGCCTTGAACTCCTGGGCTCAAGCAATCCTCCCGCTTTAGCTTCTGGAGTAGCTGGGACTACATGCATACTCCAAACCTGGCTAAAAAAAAAAAAAAAAATTTAGAGATGAGGTCTTGCTATATTGGCCAGACTGGTCTCAAAACTCCTGGGCTAAAACCCAACGTGCTAGGACTACAGGTGAAAGCCATCACACCTAGCTCAATGACCATTTTTTAGCAAGCAAACAAAAAAGTTTATGTAACCGGCTAGGCGTGGCGGCTCACACCTGTAATCCCAGGCACTTTGGGAGGCTGTAGTGGGAGGATCACGAAGTCAAAAGATCAAGACCATCCTGGCCAACATGGTGAAACCCCGACACTACTAAAAATACAAAAATTAGCTGGATGTGGTGGCAGGCACCTGTAGTCCCAGCTACTCGGGAGGCTGAGGCAGGAGAATTGCTTGAATTTGGGAGGCGGAGGTTGCAGTGAGCTGAGATCGTACCACTGCACTCCAGCCTGGCAACAGAGTGGGACTTCATCTCAAAAAAAAAAAAAAAAAAAAAGAAAGAAAAAAGTTTATGTAACCTGTATTAAAGGTCCACTTAAGGCAGGCTTGACAATATTCCAGAAATAGTACTCTCCTAACCTAGTTAGCCAAGGCAACCAGAAATCCTTGGACAAAATGGCAGGAAGCAAGACCATTTTGGGATCAAGTGTCAGGCACCATGCCTAAGGGTAAAGGCCATAGGCTTCACTAGATTGTTACTTCCTTTTCACTTAAATATGAGGATTACTCTGAAATAATTTAGTAAGTTCACATATCCTGAATACCTCTGGTTTTGCCACTGAGAGCCACTACTAGTATCTATTATAATGATCAACAAGCTATGAATTTCAAAACTATACTTCACACATTTACTCTGCTGATTATCAAAACCTCTGGATGTGACTGAGATACAGATAGAGAAAGCACTTGAAACCACTGCCTTTGGTCTTTCTGATTAGAATACTAGCTGTCCACTCCTGAGAGAGAAATCCTGTTAGAGCTAATGACTCCTCCTGGGGTGCTTGTAACCTGATACTAGTATAAAACAGCGCTGCCTATTCCAAAGAGAGAATGAAAGCAAATTACAAACATAATTGGGAAAAGAAAAAATACTCCACACTCCAATTTCTCAGGACCCAATAGATTTTATTTCAGGTGAGGATAAGGGACAAGCAGTGTGAAGACAGGGAAGGAGAGAAGGAAGTCTCTATGTTCTGAATGATTCCCTACCCCACTGTTGAGTGCCACATTCTGCCCTTTTACAATTTTAATTAATTTTTACTGGGACTTTGATAATACCACAGAAACCCTGTGGCTTCCTGTTAAAATGATTGTGTTACAAGCCTTATTTTTATTAGAAAAGTGAAATTTAACAAATATTTTTATTTGTATTATTTTGAAGCATTTCACCAATTCTAGGTGGAAGCACTACATCATTGAATGGGAAATCAACAAATGAAAAATGAAAAAAAAGATTACTTATCCATTCACAGTAAGCACAATTTTACTAGAAAGAGAGATAAACTTCAAAAAGACAGAACTAAAAGTCACATATAAGACTGTGTTCTTCTATATGCTACACATCAATTTGTAGTGGCACCAAAGTGTCGCCTGCTCTGCCTGAGGGAGCACTCCCCCTAGTGGTTTTGCATAGGACATAAAGTTAAACTTTTATTAAAGTAAAAATGCCTGGATCAAATAGAACACACATAAGGAGGAAATTCTTTATAAAATAAGTACCTTGATGTTAGGGTGACTTAGAAACAATTCTTAGTCTCTGAATTCTAAATAGCTGAAGACATGCAGCTAAAACAATAATTTTTATTTTAATTTTTCATTGTTTTTGAGACGGAGTCCTGCTCTGTCACCCAGGCTGGAGTGCAAGGGCGCAATCTCGGCTCACTGCAACCCCCGCCTCCCAGGTTCAAGTGATTCTCTTGCCTCAGCCTCTTGAGTAGCTGGAATTACAGACACCCACCACCACACCCGGCTAATTTTTGTATTTTTAGTAGAGACGGGGGTTTCACCATGTTGGCTAGGCTGATCTCGAGCTCCTGACCTCAGATGACCCACCCGCCACGGCTTCCCAAAGTGCTGGGATTACAGGTGTGAGCCACCACGCCCGGCCTAAAATAATAGTTTTAAATGTGCAAAAATATCCATCCTTACTGAGCTGATTTATATTTGTTTCAAATTCTTTTTAGATTCAACTTTTAAAAAATACATTAGGCCAGGCGTGGTGGCTCACACCTGCAATCCCAGCCTTTTGGGAGGCCAAGGCGGGTGGATTGCTTGAGCTCAGGAGTTCAAGATTACCCTAGGCAACATAGTGAAACCCCGGCTCTACAAAAATACAAAAATTAGCAGGGCATGGTGGCATGCACCTATAGTCCTAACTATTTGGGAGGCTGAGATGGGAGGATTGCTTGAGCCTAGGTAGTGAACTGTGATCCTACAACTGTACTCCAGTCTGGGCAACAGAGCAAGATCTTGTCTCCAAAAATAAAAATAAAAAACCTTAGATCAAAATAAATTTAGAGCTAAATCATCAGAATTAAACAGTGACTAATAAGATGCTAACAGAAAATCTGAAATTGGAGATTCTTTCATATAACAAAGTTCCTAAATGCCTATTATATATTAGGCACTGTTCTTTGTTCACACTAGTAACAAAAGACAAAACATAACTATGCTATTTCACATTTAACAGTCTTTAGAATGTTGACTGATTAGATATTCTGTAAGTATCTTTTAGGTTTGTTCTGTTTTTGGTGTTTAAACAAATAATATTCTGACAACATTTAGTAAATTAGTATCTTTCCTTCTTGAACACATACACTTTAAAAAATTCCAACTTCTTTTGTAGCCACTAGGCATGCTGAGATTGAGAGACTTATTAGTTATCAGGTACTGACCCTGGCCACCTCCCAAAATTGTCCATATGCCTGGGAAGCAGTGCCTGCCACTGTGCTGGAGTGGCCTCCTTGCAGCACACTTTGCTGTAATACTCTCCAAACCAATTTTCTCTAACACTATGTGACCTATATTGAGGTAGGGCATTCCAATATATCTTCCAATTTTGGTGAATATCACTGAATGGTTCTCAACAATTAATACTTTGGTACACTTTTATTTGGGGGAGGTGGTGGTCACAATGACTAGCATCAGTGGGTAAGGGCCAGAAAGGCTAAATGAATCCTGCAATGGGATGACAGTTTTTTATCCTAAAGAACCATCTCACTCAAAAGGCCAATAGTGCCGTCCACGAACGGACACTGAGCTGTTGTCACCTGGTACGGTAACAAAGACAGAAGCTTCACTATACTCATGTAATTTTTTCTACTAGAGAGTAAGTCAGATAATTTTAGTATTGTATTTTATTAAATATATTTATATGCCACAAAAATTATTTTAGTGACAACTACCAGGAAAGTACAAAATCACTTAATAACTGGTTTTCTACATCTTGATTTGTCAAGAAACTCATAGGCAAATGGAAAGTAATAAGCACTGACTGCCGTTACTTACTACAGTGAACAGTTTTGAGAACAAGAAGAAAACCTGTAACACTGAAAATTGCTTTATATCCCGTTCACAGATCTCTTTAAAAGGTCTACTTTAAAAATAAATCACATAAAGAATTGTTCAGACTTGTTTAGTGATGCCTTAACTTCAGAACATTTGCAAGGAAATTACATGTAAAAGCAATTATCTCAATACAATTAAATCCTATTAAAGAAAAAAAGTTTCCTATTAAAGAAAAAAGTTTCCTTTAAACCAGTGGTTCCCAAAATTTAGCATGCATCAGAATCTCCTGAGGGAAGCTTGTTGAAATACAGAATGCTGGCCTCCTCCCCAGAGTTTGCTATAAGTTTGCAGGCCGTTCTGATGTTGGTGTGGGCACAACACTTTGAGAACCACCACTTTATGATCTAGTCTCTAGAATTCAAACTAATAAGCAATGCTCATATGCCTTTGCTTTTTCTAACAGTAAATAAATAAAAGAACATTTCAGGTAGCTGCATCAAACTTTAAGCCTTTAGACTCTTGAAATGTTACATTGGCTCACATAACTGTGAGTTCAAAAGACAGAACTAAAGGACAGCCCTTAATAATCTATGACTACATGAAAACATTTATTTACATGCCCTCTACAAAATGTATTTAGAAAACACAGTAACTATTAGGTACACGACCTTGCTCCTATCTTCCCCATAGTGCTTCTTCTCTATAGAAAATCCAATATGAAATTATAAAGAGTACTCAGAATAAGAACTTCATCTGTCATAAATGTACACATAAATATCAGTGAATTGTCATACTCAAGACTCAAGATTCAGGAACTTCTTCATCAGGGCAGCAGTAATATTCCACAAAACATATTTGTCCATCTTCATTTCTAATCATATACTGTAATGAAAGGAAGCCTCTGTTATCTGTCCGAATAGATACCTTACAAGATAGGACTAATGCCTTTGTAGAGGGTTTCAGTAAAGAAATCTTGTATCTGTAGAAAACAAAATAAAAAGCTGTTATATCAACACAGTGAACACTGCTCAGAACTCCCAAGGACAAAAAGTAGCAAAACTAAGAATAAAATCAGGTACTTATCCAATTTGCAATATTTTCTCTTGATGTTTTTAAAATTCATCCACTGTTAGAACCCTACATCCCCTAGTAAGTCCAGCACTCTACTGTTTATTTTTATAAAATGCTGTGCATTTTAATTAACAGATTGAAAGTGTTTTTATTTAACAGAAATCTGGTATTTAACCTCCTCTTTATCACCAATGGGAACCTCTATATTAAGAACTGACCTGTTGACTTGGGTCTGATTACAATGAAATGCTTCCATCAAATCAGAATCTTTGGGATAGTCAAGGTGGGAACTTCCTGCATTTCCAAAAGTAGATAACCTATAGAAAACGATTACCTCATTTATTCATTGGTCCAAAAATAAACCACATTAGGATCCAAATAAAGAAAACACTTCCTTAAGAAATTCATACTAGTGGAGGAAACAGACATGTACACAAATGCTTACAACACACGATAACAAGTACCATAATAAAGCTCCCACTAGAGTTCCGGGAGTTCAGGGCAACTAATCAACGGCTTTGAAGAAAATCAATTGTAAAAGGAAAAGGGTAGCGGACACTTTAATTTCATTACCCTAATCCTACTCTGAAAATGACTTTTCCTCATCCTTAAGTCAGAAATATATAACAGGAGAGAGAATTGAGGACTGATGGAAGACCCTGATCTAAGTCAACTGCAACCCTTAGGTCTGTTCCTAATCCTACACCGAGGAATTACAGCTTTTCTGTATCTTAGACTGCTCTCAAGGCTATTTCATGGTTTTCCTCACTTGGTAACACCAAAAGTTATTTGTAGACAATTTGTAAGTGTTAATATGCTGATTTAATCTGCAAGAACTTCTGAAGCATTTGCTGCAGGGTTAGCACATTGCTAACTATTATATGAGCATGGTGATAAGATCCAGGTTGGTTTTCTCTAAGCTCCATTTCTGGCCCCCATCTTCCAGGTGTTGGTTTTCCTGGGGTCCATCTTTTCTTTCTTCTAATATAATCTCTCTCTCTGACCCGTCTCATCCATGCCCAGCCATGATGATGGTTCCCAAATCTAAATTTCCAGTCTAAATGGATCTCCTGAGCACCATAACTATGCATCCAGCTACTCCCTAGTGTCACAGGTACTTAAAATTTAACATATCCAGGAAAAAATTTCAACTCCTACCTCCCCTACCATCAAATTGAACATATCCAGGAAAAAATTTCAACTCCTACCTCCCTACCACCAAATTGTTTCCCATCCTGGAGATGAAAGATATCATGGTCCATCTAGTTACCCAGGCTGAGAGAGATCACTGAGGAGATCCTCTGAAATATTGTTTAAGTACCTGAAATTTTTCACTTCATTCCACTGCTAAAGTAGGGTTTCCAATTTCCATTTTGGTTAACACTTTTATCAGACCCTGAGCCAAATTCTTAACTCCCCAAAGTCATGAGAAGGGCCTGTGATTCTTTTTCTTTTTTTGAGACAGAGTCTCACTCTGTCACCCAGGCTGGAGTGCAGTGGTGAAATCTCAGCTCACTGCAACATCTGCCTCCTGGGTTCAAGTGACTCTCCCACCTCAGCCTCCCGAGTAGCTGGGATTATAGGCACGCGCCACCACGCCCAACTAATTTTTCTACTTTTAGTAGAGACAGGGTTTCACCATGTTGGCCAGGCTGGTCTTGAACTCCTGACCTCAAATGATCCGCCCACTTCAGCCTCCCAAAGTGCTGGGATTACAGGTGTGAGCCACTGCACTTTTACAGCCAGGCCTGTAATTCTTCTAAAGTAGTTACAAAAAGAATACCTTATTCCTTTTATTCCATATGTCTTTAGTGCCTTTATTTAACATTCTGAAATATTTCAAAAAGAGAGTATTTAGATCCTGAAATATTCTGAAAAGAGAATATTTAGATCCTCTCTCTAAATTGCTAGAATCTCTAAACTGAGTCTAACCCTGAACAGACACTTGTGTTCAAGTATCAGGAGCAGCTTTTTTGATATGGTATTCCTGCTGAAAACTGCCCTATCTTGGGAAGCCAGCTTTGAGCAATCATCTCTAAATCCTTATATAAGCGTTTCCCAGGTATCTCTGTGTGCTATATTGGTACTTAATGGTTTGCTGTTTCACGTATGTTGGTTTCACCTTGGTTTTAAGCTGTTCTTCCCATAATGCTTAATAAGATGAATAAGCACATGGTAGGTGATCAACAGATACTTGGTGACTGAATGAACCATGTGTAGAAAACACTTTCTTCTGCAACCTGAACTTGAAAAAGATACCATAATACAAACACCCTTTCAAACACTTAAACCCAATTTTCCTCATGATGTAACCTGATCTATGACAGTAAGTAGTAGTACAATGAAAATACCACTCATTTATAAATTAGGGGACTGGGTTTCTCATCTAGATGCCACCACCACCTAAATATGACATAGTGAGTGAATCTTCCTGGGTCTTAAGTTTCTTGAACCATAAAATTATGAGGTAACAGTACAAGCTGTCTAAAGTTGTGAAAACTCGAAAAATGTGGATAATAAAAATTTTGCACCCTAAGCAAATGTCTAAGTGGGAAGATGGGAGTACAGACCACATTAACTATAACTGCACTGCTCTCAAGTACCTGAAATAAGGCTTGTCAGGAGACATGGTAATTTGTAGGACTTCACTCGTCATATCCAATTCAGAAAATGCTTCACGGAGCCCCTCTGACTGCAGAATAATTTTATTAATAACATTGGTGCTGCAGAAATCAAAATCCAAGGTCTCCTCAGGTTCCTGCGTATTGATTTTGCAGACCGTTACCACTCCTCCTTCTTCCAGAAACAGCATCAGAGGGTAACCATAACCTTGGTAACACATCCGAAGTGCAGTTAAAGTCCCTGCAATGGAAAGAAGTCATACTTGGCGTTAGCTTTATAGCTCTGGGTTCAGCTTCTCCTCGAAATGATACATCAAATTTCTCAAGAATAATTTATTCCGTCCAATTTCTCACATACATGTATTTCCTCATAAAAAGGGATTACATCTTCCCTGATGACAGTTGTGTGTAGACAATTCCAAAAATACAAGAAAACTAGGAACCAGAATAAAATGTAACATAATTCTTTGGAATCATTTTCAGGTTGTCATAAACACCTCAGAAGTAGCTTGTTGATTTTACATCCATAAAATTTCAGGATAGAGAATCTATATGGATCAACACAGCAAGTAACTAAATTGCTGCAGAACAGGGTATGCTATTCCTTGAAGGTTCAATGTGTGTAACAGTGGATTGCTATCATCTGTACTGTAACGTCAGTGTACTCACTATGACAAGGATCCTTCTAACTTTTCCAACTGGGAGATATTTATATTTCCTCACATTTTAAAATCAAACTGAGAGAAAAAGAGGGTTGTTAATGGTGGTGTAAATTTTAACACTGCAAGCCACTAGCGGCAAGGAGGACTATGACAGGATATTCAAAGTCCTTCTCCTTGCTGGACTGAGAGCCACAGTGAGGAATGGAACATGACAGATGCTTTTACGAAAAACCAGCTGGAGAACACTGTCATTAGAAAATGTATAACTCAACAGTGGAACTGTCTGTGGAAAGTTAAAATACACTTTTCTGGAGAACTATATTGAATTTTTTCTAGCTAATCTCCAGGTTGCTTTCCTATGAAATAAAATTCTGGGGATTCCTTACAGTTTTATACCTACAGCAATTGAATTTCACCATTCTTAAAAATAATTCCCTTAACAAATAAAAAAATATACATTTTAAAGAAAATCATTTGGCAGCCGGGCACGGTGGCTCATGCCTGTAATCCCAGCACTTCAGGAGTCTGAGGCGGGCAGATCACCTGAGGTCTGGAGTTTGAGACCAGCCTGGCTAACACGGTGAAATCTCATCTCTACTAAAAACACAAAAAAGTAGCCGGGCATGGTGGCACGTGCCTGTAATCCCAGCTACTTGGGAGGCTGAGGCAGGAGAAGCGCTTGAACCTGGGAGGCAGAGGTTGCAGTGAGCCGAGATTCTGCCATTGTACTCCAGCTTAGGCAACAAGAGAGAAACTCCGTCTCAAAAACACCAAAAAATCATTTATCAAAATAGACATAACTTATAAAATATGGCTTAAAAGAAACAAATTTTGAACACAGTAAACTAGGAGTCAGGAGAACTGGCTTTCGTTTTTCTCTGCCACTAACTAGCTGAGTAATTCTGGACAAGTTAGGGAAGAGAAGCAATTAAAACATTTCACAATATTAAAGATATTAAAGACATGTCCAAAGTATTCTTTTGGCCAGTTCAAATTTAAAATCCCTCAAAGCCTTGTAAATTAAAAAAAGAGGAATGTAAATACTTTTACAAATATGAAAGACCTATAAACATACTTGCAATTAACATTGTGAAATGTTAGAACCCATGACTGTGGCCACCGAAAAATGAATTGGCATTAGCTTTCTGAACAAATGTTTATATTCCAAATAACTTCCTGTATTTTTCTGACCACTGTATATAATACTTTTATGTCTTTATACTGATAATAGTTTACCTGGCATAGGACTTGATCCAAAAATAGACAAACAGTCTAAAAGGACAGTTAAATTAATTCGAAAAGTAACAGACTCTTCCTGAACTTTAAATTCCTGAAATATTCCAGCCTACGGAAAAAGTAAAAATGAAAATTGTTATGTAAAAGAATGAAAATATACAAGGTCCTAGATTTCACTTTATATGTTTAAAAAATACAATACTGTGCTAATCCTATGAGAATAATTTCTGATTAGCAATCAAAACATCTTAGAGACATCCTTTGAAGCATCCTTATATCCATTCCTGGATCTAAAACTATTCCTCTGGGACTCTCCCTTATCTCGTTTTTGTGTGTATCACTACTGCTAAGGTCACTTGGAAAATAGACGGATGACTTGATAATGCATGAGCAATATTAGTTACAACTTTTATTATTATTTTTTATTGATTCGGGGGTCTCACTATGGTTACTCAGGCTGGTCTTTAATGCCTGAGTTCAAGCGATCTTCGTGCCTCAGCCTCAGTCTCCTGAGCAGCTGGAAATACAGGTGTGAGCCACTATACCATGTCGCCGCACAAAGACAAGAACCATGTCTTATTTACCTCTCTATCCCTGAGGTCATGCTGTGCACTTACGTGTTAAAAAAAATGCTTAGTTGAATTTGCAATCCTATCTGAACCCTACAAATATTACTTTGGAAGAACAAAAATTCTATTACAACCAGTAAAGGGAAAAAATGCTCTTTAGTAACAGCAAGGTGGTAGTATCGCAGTGGTAAAAAGAGCAGATATTCTGGAAACAAATGTTCAGGGTTCTTATCCCAATTCAGCCACTTACCAGCTGTGGGACTGTTGGCAAATCACTTAAAATTGTGCCTCGTTTCCACATATATAAAACGGGAATAACAACAGAACCTGCCTTATAGGACTATTGTTAAAATTAAATAAGTTAAACACTAAGAAGACTGTAGCGTAGCCGATAGTCTAGTTTAATAAACTTTAGTCATTACTAACCATTATCTCTGTAAAACAAGATGGGAAAAGAATTTGTTACCGGGAGAGAAAAAAAAAATTCAAGTAATGACGTTTGTTCTCTAACTTAAGACTATTAAGTTATTTATCTATTATTTATTATGACTATTGACTATTAAGTTATTATGCGTATTAAGTTATTATGTCTACTAAAACCTTCGGATTTCATTAAATTGCATTTAGAATATCTATGGCACAGGCTTAAAGGCGCCTACTTCCATACCTGAATAAAAGCATTTGCTTGCACACACTTTGCATTTTCCACTGTTACTTTGATACCATTTTTAGTTGCGAAACACGTGGCATGCTCTCGGAAATGAATAGCTTTCAAAATAGTGGAGAGATTCCTAACGTTGTCAAGGCTGGCCACAAGGCTGTACTGATCATCCTCATCTTGGATCTGCTGGGTCAGAAGGGGCATAGTCCACTGCGCATTCGGCCCGGAGGGAAATGCTCCTGGGGCCAACACCTGCTCGGCGAATCGCGAAACACCTGAAGGGACTGGACAATAAAACTCACATCAGTGCAGGCGAGGTCTGGCGAGCTCCACCTGCGCTGAGAGGTGGACGGGGGCTGGGCGGCTGAACTCAGCTGACCAGGCCGAACCCCACCTATGTAAATGTCTTTGTAATTTTGCGGGAAAATTAAGTTACGATTTCCTCGTCTCTGTAAGAGGACAATAACGTGAAAAGTTGTGAAGAATGAAGACACGCAACTGACACGGTATCTCCGCTTGGGGCCAGCTTCTCCCGGCCAAACAAACAGGAGCTCTGAATCCGACCGCGGCACCAGCCTCGCTTCCAACAGAACAGGCGATGGGGGGAGCGCCCAGAGTGTCCAGATCATCCCCCAAGAGTCCCAGACAAGCCCATTCACCAGCCCGCCCGCGGGACAGCATCGCTTATTAGTCTCGGGGTCCCCGAGTGCGGACACCCTACCTTTGCGGTGGGGTCTGGACGCCCGAGAGACCTTCCCAGGAAAGTCCCTGAGGAGGAGCTAGACAGCGTAGGAAGTGGAGCCGCTCCCGCCACTCTTCAGACCTGCCCTCCACTTCCGCCACCGTCACCACAGAGCTGAAGGAGGCCTAGAGAGCCGCGCGTGCAGCGCCACTGAGACCGGAAGGAGACACCGCAGACCTGGAGGACAACCGCGTAGCTGAGCGCTTAGAGCCACCGAACCATAGAGATCGGAAAGAGGAGCGAGAGGCAACGCCGGAAAACAGGCCAAGAGCGCAGGCAGTAAGGCAAGATGGCGGCAACCAAGAGGAAACGGCGTGGAGGCTTGGCAGTGCAGGCGAAGAAGCCAAAAAGAAACGAAAAAGATGCCGCGCCGCCAACTAAGCGGCACACCACCGCAGAGGAGGTGGAGGAAGAAGAGAGGGACCGGATCCCAGGCCCCGTTTGCAAGGTAGAAGGGGATGCCCCCGGGCTACACCGGCGGCGGCGGCTCTGGGCGCCTTTTCTTGGGTTACTTACTTGACTACAGCTCTGCTAATTTCAGAGTAGCCAGAGTGTTAACGGTAGGTCGATTTTAGCAATTCTGCCAGCCAGACTGGGCACCGAGTTTTCAGCTAATCCTTGTGCACGTGTCCGCCCTCCTGGAGGCGGCGGGTTTTAAAATCTTTACCCGGCCCACGGGAAAGCGACTTACAGGGTGCTCACATCTAGCGTTTTGTCTTCGTAGTTGTTGAGTTGTTTTGTTTTGTTTTGTTTTGTTAATATTTTTGAAAAGTAGGGCTTTTACTTGGCTATTTCTCGCTGTTGAGTATTTCTTCCAGTGATTAGTATGCCTATACACTGCCATAGTCAGCCACTCTCAGTCAGGGATCCTACAGTTTGTTAGGTGAGCCTTTAAAAAGTTGTTGCCCTTAGGACTGTGACTCTGATTTATTAACCAGTTTTCAACTCAAGGGATAATGAAAAATAGGCTAGGTACTATGAGCTTTACTTGTATTCAACAGACATTGAATGTGCCATGCATTTTACCAAGTTAGGCATCTTTTGGGTTTGAGATTGCAAAGGTGACTAGCATGTGACCCCTTCCTCCTGAAATGTTGGAGTTTAGGAGGAAACTTAAGAATTCAAGTAAGTTGATGGTTTTTATTCAAAATAAGTGCACGTTAGTTGGAATTAGCTAGATTTCATTCAACTGAGAACTCATCTTAAGCTAGACAGAATACTGTGAAGGCAAGGATTATCTTTGACATTAATTTCTGCGTCCTCCGCACTTAGCAGAGTAGTCTAGCACGCAGTAGGTGTTAAGTCAATGACCCCGTGTGGTGTGATGGCAAGCTCTAGGAAGGGAGTGTGAGCTCTGAGGAATAAAAGATAAGTGTAAATTCTAGCCCCGCTCTTTTCTGCGCTCTTTTCTGCCCTGCAGATTGGGACTGGGGAGGGGGGAGAGAATATTTACTTTTTATGAAAAATAAGCTGGGCTTGTACACTTCCAATAAATGTTAGTGTTCTCACTCTTCCCTTAAGGAGCTAGATAGTATCCATAATCTGAGCCATACTTTGATACATTCTATGGAAATGCAAGAGATAGAGATTACGTTTACCCTAGTATAATAAGATAAAGAATCATGAAGGATTTAGTCTTTAAGCTGCATATCAGAAGAAGTGTAGAATTTTGACATTCAAAAGACTTTGAAGTAGGGAAATGCTGAAAAATGTAAAAAATAGAGCCAGATTGGATTGCATTAGGCTTCATTTGGGGCAATAATGATGTAAAAATGAAAATGTATTTTACAATTCAGTGTCGAAGCTATGTCGTTTGAACTTTGTTTAGAAAACTCTGGGAAGTAAGGATGTGACTGAAGTATTACTTTAAAAATGGCCGGGCGCGGTGGCTCACGCCTGTAATCCCAGCACTTTGGGAGGCCAAGGAGGGTGGATCACTAGGTCGGGAGTTCAAGACCAGCCTGGCCAATGATGAAACCCTGTCTCTACTAAAACTACAAAAAAAAAAATCAGGCAGGTGCAGTGGTGGGCACCCATAACCCCAGCTACTCAGGAGGCTGAGGCAGGAGTCGTTTGAACCCGGGAGGTGGAGATTGCGCCACTGCCCTCCAGCCTGGGTGACAGAGTGAGACTCCATCTCAAAAAAAAAAAAAAGTAAACTTGAAAGAGCTAGTCAACCATATCCGTTGGAGGTGTTCTTCATGTCTGAGAAAGTTAGCCATTTAGGAGTTTTGCAGTTAATATAAGACTCTAAGTGCAGTGTGAATAAGAAAGGATTAAGAATTGTGAGAAATTATTATGAGACCTCTGCATGGAGAGCACAGAAATAAAAGAGGGCTAAGAAAGAACTTTCAGGGTTGGGAGGAGGAATTGGAGAGATTGAAGATGAAAAACAAGAAACCAAGGAGGGCATTTCTGGGTGGCAGATGTGGTCAGTGAATGTTGGTGAGAGATGAAATTAAAGGAGTCAGGATGGTTTGACTTGCTACCTGGAAGCTCTTAAAAAACAAACAGGGCCAGGTGCAGTGGTTCTCACCTATAATCCCAGCACTTTGGGAGGCCAAGCCGCTTGAGCCCAGATGTTGGAGACCAGCCTGGGCAACATAGGGAGACTCCTGTCTCTACAAAAAAAAAAAAATACTAACTGGGCATGGTGGCACATGTCTGTAGTATCCAGCTACTGCAGATGCTGAGGTGGGAGGATCACTTGAGCCCAGGAACTTGAAACTGCAGTGAGCTGTGAGCATGCATCACTGCACTTCAGTCTGGACAACAGTGTGAGACCCTGTCACAAAACAAGGTCAGTTCAGTATGAGATTTTAAAATCTTTTTAACATTTTCTTTTTCTTTAGGGCAAGTGGAAAAATAAGGAACGGATTCTCATCTTTTCTTCCAGAGGAATAAATTTTAGGACAAGACATTTAATGCAGGACTTGAGAATGTTGATGCCTCATTCTAAAGCAGGTGCCTTTGTATCATATACTTTAGAAATTTCTGTCTATAAACTTAGCTATTTTTATGTTTTCACTTATTTTATATATTCTTCATTTGTTCAGTGTTTTCACGAAAAAAACACAATACCTTTTATCTTTTCAAGTGTCACAATTTTTCTAGTTAACATTTTGTAAGAAATTCTTTAGACTTCATTAGGTAGTTTCTTTACTTTTTAAAACAGATGTCCTAATATTATTGAAACATTTCTTGAAAGTCCAGGAATGCCTTCACTGTAATGTTTCTAAAGGTCCTGAGATAGGTGGGATGGTTTGTCCTAAGTGCTAAGGACTGCCATGTGTTGCTTTTTGGGCTTTTTTTTTTTTTTTTTAACTGTTTTTATTGAAAAATGTCCCTGGGATAGAATTTGAAGCACCTTTTAAGTTGGAGTCGAAAAAAGTAAAGTAAATTAGCCAGGTGTGGGACCACTTGCCTGCAGTCCCAGCTACACAGGAGTCTCAAGCAGGAGGATGGCTTGAGCCCAGGAGGTCAAGGCTGCCATGAGCCATGATTGTGCCACTACACTTCAGCCTGGGCAAGGAGCAAGACCCTGTCTCAAAAAAAAAAAAAAAAAAATTGTTTAGAACAGTGGAGTGGCAACGCATCATATTTGTGCTTATGTTGAGAGGTGTTTTGGGGGTTTTTTTTGGTTTTTTTTATTTTAAAAATTTTAACTTTTTTTTAGATTTAAGGAGTATATGTGCAGATTTGTTACACAGGCATAAAGTCAGTTTTCTTTGACATCTGTGATTAACAAGTGAAAGATATCTTCATTGAAACTGGTTTCCTTTAACATAGTCTTTGGTTTGTGAGAATTTTCCCATTTTTGAAAAGGATTCCTAAACTACCTAAATACTGAGAAACACTGCTTACACTATAATTTCTAATTCTTACAGACTCTATTTTATTTTCTTTACATTTACAAAGAGTCAAGATTTTTTAAGCGATTGTTTTCAGGTCTTGTTTTGAAAATTAATAATAAAATCTCCTTTAAACTGAAGAGTGTAAAAACACTTATTTTTTAGATAGCATATGTGGTTTGATTGAAATAACTTTGAAATCACCTTTAATTTACTTGCTTTGTCTTTTTTTTCTTTTTCTAGATACTAAAATGGATCGTAAGGATAAGCTATTTGTGATTAACGAGGTAATTTTAGAAAGTAATTGCAATAAAATATTTTAAAAACATTAACAGTGGCTCATTTCAAAAATAAGTCATTCAGTGACTTTAAAAATTGTTTTGTAAAAACTTCAGACACGTTTTATTAACTCTTCAATAACTGCTCTTCCAGATTTTTCTCCTACAGTTTAGTGCTTCAGTCATGTCTGTTTGTTTTGTCTGAACAAGCATATTGAAATCTCAGGAGAAGGATTATGTCTCATTTTTTAACCCTGTAGTGTCTAGTATTATGCTAAATCCATAGTAGGTACTCAAAAAATGATCAGTCAGCATATATAAAGTAAAATAAGAAGTCCATTAAACATATCTATATATGTAGAAACCCCACATGATAAAAAGTGTTTTGCCAGTATTAAAAGTGATTTGTGTGGAACTGCTCTTAAGGTATTACAAACTAGGAATAGGTTACATTTTCAAAGTGTATACTACACTTATGTATATTTTTTTAACCTCTGGAAGCACAGAACATGAATTTACATTTTAAAGCAAAATTTTCAAAACTTAGAAGAATTAGGATCATTTTTTTACTATTAGCCTTCTTGAGAGCACAAATTTTTGAACCTCTGTTATAATACCACATCATTCTATGTGTTGCAGAAACTGTTTAACAGAGCAATGTCCCTTTCATTATGGAACTTACATTCTAATGGAGACAGGCCATAAACAAGGTTTATAATTTCAAGTAAAGACAGGAGAAATGAAGCAGGTTATAGGTTTTCAGCAGCTGAGACTAGACCGGAAAAACCTGTTCAAAGGGATGATGTTTAACTTAATATTTTAGCAGAGATTTAATGAAGGAGAAATATGGTAAAAGACCATCTAGGAAGAGAAAATGGCAACTACAAAGGCCCAGAAGTGGCACAAGCTTCCCATTTTTGTGTTTATTCTAAGACCAATAAGAAACAAAAGCATTGGACCTAAGTTTTTTTTTTTTTTTAAGTTGTCAGGGTTTGTTTATTTGTTTAACTGGTTTTGGAGACAAAGTCTCACTCTTACCCAGGCTGGAGTGAAGTGGCATGATCTCAACTCACTGCAGCCTCTGCTTCCTGGGTTTAAGCAATTCTCCCGCGTCAGCCTCCCAAGTAGCTGGGACTACAGGCACACGCCACTATGCCCAGCTAATATTTTTGTATTTTTAGTAGAGATGGGGCTTTGCCGGGTTGCTCAGGCAATTCACCCACCTCGGCCTCCCAAAGTGCTGGGGTTACAGGCATGAACCTCATCCACCCATAAGTTGTTAGGTTTAAAGTCTTAAATAGTTTGGAGTTTATGAGTACTATATTAGTTAGGGTTTATGAATACTACAGTAATACAAGACTTCACTCCTGTAATGTTTTTATATCTTCTCAAGTGTGACTTTTGTAAGCCTTAATTGAAGTTTAATTTGAAATAGGTTTTATATACTTAGGCTTTTTACCCAATCCCTTAATGACTTTATAGAACCAAATCACCAGAAATGATAGTATAAATGAAGAACAGCTTAAGTTTTGTAATCTTAATATCAAAAAGCTAAAAAGTTAAAAACCAAAATAATCATTAAAAAGGATGTTTTTAGTTCTGTAAGGACTGGATTTTCATAAGATTGGCTAAGAAGATTGATTATGAAGGATCAACATAAGATTAGTTGTGGTATTCTTTATCTATTTTTAGTCTTTGTAGTTTGTACATGGGACTATCGGCAGAAGAGGTTCCTGGCCAGGCGTTGTGGCTCACGCCTGTAATCCCAGCACTTTGGGAGGCCAGGGCAGGCAGATCACCCAAGGTCAGGAGTTCAAGACCAGCCTGACCAACATGGAGAAACCCCATCTCTACTAAAAATACAAAATTAGCGGGGCGTGATGGCGCATGCCTGTAATCCCAGCTACTCTGGAGGCTGAAGCAGGAGAATCATTTGAACCTGAGAGGTGGAGGTTGCGGTAAGCCAAGATCGTGCCATTGCACTCCAGCCTGGGCAACAAGAGCGAAACTCCATCTCAAAAAAAAAAAAAGAAAAAGGAGGGGGGAGGTTTCCAGTAATCAGAAGTGAGACCATTTTAGATGCTAGGCCCAAAAATATGATAGATAATTTCATCCAAGATACGGGCAGAGCATCTAGTTTACCTTGTGTAGAATACCTAGAAGGAACTTAAAGGTTCCTTCTGTGAATAAATAAATGTTTTGGTCTTTGTAGCCTATTAGCCTGGTTAGGTATTTTTGAGATAATCTAAATGATATTAATCACATATAATTACTTTAGTTCTCACTTATATTATCTACTTCATTTTCCTATACTTTGCTTCCTTTAGGTTTGTGAAATGAAGAACTGTAATAAATGCATCTATTTTGAAGCTAAGAAAAAACAAGATCTCTATATGTGGTAAGAGAATGTATTAAGATATTGGTTAAACTCCTTTATTTAAGTGGATTTGTTCTTTGTACCTTTTATGTTATAGACTCCTAGTCTTTCATGTTAAGAGGTTGAGAATGAATAAAACTTTTTTGATTTCACAAAACTTGATACCTTTAAAGAAAATTAAATATATGAATATAAGCATATTATTTATGGTGAATAGGTGGTAAGCATTGACTACATTCGCTGATCAGTTGAAAAAGCTTCCTCTATATCTTTCAGGCTTTCAAATTCACCTCATGGACCGTCTGCTAAATTCCTTGTTCAAAATAGTAAGTTGACTCAATAAAATTTTTTAGATGAGGAAATTAAAAATAATCTTTTGAAATAGTTGTGCAAAAGTTGTAACTATTTTTGTTTTCTTTGCAATTTTTCTAGTTCATACCCTTGCTGAACTAAAGATGACTGGAAACTGTTTGAAAGGTTCTCGGCCCCTTTTGTCTTTTGACCCTGTAAGTTTCTCATTCAGTGTATGAGGTCTAATTTTCTTATCTGGCGTGGTTGTTTTTAGTAGATATAGTTGTGTAATTCAATTTAGTTTCACCCTCACCTTGATTTTATGGATTATCAATTCTTTCAGGCACATTTATAATGAGGTTATAGAAACAAATGAGCAAACAGTTTTAAACAAGGCAATCTACTGTTAAATAATATGCTTCCTTTATTTTTATAGGCTTTTGATGAATTACCACATTATGCTTTGTTAAAAGAACTCTTAATTCAGGTAAATATCTTTTAGCTATCCAAAATATACATGATATGTCTTGGAATAAGGAACTAACATACACTTTTTAAACTAGATCTTTAGTACACCACGGTATCATCCCAAAAGCCAACCATTCGTGGACCATGTGTTTACTTTCACCATTTTGGATAATAGGATATGGTTTCGGAACTTTCAGGTAAGCTTTACTTGATTTTTTAAATTATACCTTCTTTTTAACGGAATTAAATTTATTTATTTACTTATTTATTTATTTATTTTTTGAGACAGAGTCTCGCTCTTGTTGCCCAGGCTGGAGTGCAGTGGCACAATCTCGGCTCACTGCAACCCCCATCTCCCGGGTTCAAGCTTCTCTTGCCTCAGCTTCCTGAGTAACTGGGATTACAGGCACCCGTAATCACGCCTGGCTAATTTTTTTAGTTTTAGTAGAGATGGGGTTTTACCATGTTGACCAGGCTGGTCTCAAACTCCTAACCTCAGGTGATCCTCCCACCTTGGCCTCCCAAAGTCTGGGATTCCAGGCGTGAGCCACTGCGCCTGGCCTAATTTTTTTTTTTATTAGAGGTAGAGTGTCGCAGTGTTGCCTAGGTTGATCTTGAACCTCCTGGCCTCAAATGATCATCCCTCCTCAGCATCTTGAGTAGGTGGGATTACAGGTGTGAGCCACTGTACATGATCAATTTTTCATTAAACTTTTAGATAAGGATATACAGGGTCTGCATACACAAAAAATGCAAACAATCCTTTTGTTTTAAATAGCTTCCTTTTCCCTAAAGAGATTGCTGCAAGTAACTATGTACTGTCTTATACTTTAAGTGATCTCTACCTACTTCTATTCATGACTGTTAGTTGATACAGAGTATGGATTTCCTAATAAGCCATTATATATTTCACTTTATAGAAAAGGAATAGCTTGAAAATCCATGAGATACTTGGGTTCCTAATTTGTGGAAAGTGCTGTAAAGGATACAGTAAAATATAAGTTTCTCTCTAAAAGCTTTAAAACCACCTCAAGGGTTAAGACCTAGCAAAATGTAATTGCTATAGAAGGCATTCAGTGGCAACTGTTAGATGATGAGTCATACAGTGACTCATTCAGGAGAAAAGAGGAGGTGATTCTAGAAATCTTGAAGCAGGAGTTTGGCAGGATAAGTGCAGAAAGGTGAAGAGGTGGAAGAGAACAAGAACAAAATTTTAGACAGCACATGACATAAACTGAGCTCTTTTCTGCATATTTTATATTGGATACCTGGCATGTGAGTTGAACACATCCTCCTAACCTCTGAGGGCAGACATGCCTGAACTAATAGATAACATAAGTATTTGTTGTTCAGAAGTCACCTTTTAATTCCATAATCAGTAGCTGTGAAATAAATTTGGCTACATATCCTTTTAATCTATCTTGAATTAGATTTATAAACAATTTAGGGATTGGTTTACATTTCAAGAGTTCCCCCATAATATGCTTTAATACATTTTGTTAATAGTGGTTACTATTTTAAAATCCTGTTTAACCACAGTTTTTCAAGGATATATGCATTGTGAGAAGCAAGATGTAAACCAAAATCGAATTACTCAATTTGAAAAGTACACACTGAAAAAACATTTTTCCATGATGACTTCCTATAAGTACTAATAGATTTCAGAAAATACTGATGATTTGGCATTTACCAAGTTTCACCCCCACCTTGATTTTATGGATTATCAATTATTTCAGGCACATTTATAATGAGGTTATAGTCAGTATACCTTTTTGGAATAATGTAACCAAACCAAAACGAAATGTTTCCTTTTTATTAAAGATCATAGAAGAAGATGCTGCTCTTGTAGAAATAGGACCTCGTTTTGTCTTAAATCTCATAAAGATTTTCCAGGGAAGTTTTGGAGGACCAACTTTATATGAAAATCCTCACTACCAGTCACCAAACATGGTAAGCTGTTGTTTTGTTCAGTAGTCTTCAATGTACCGGAACCCTTTGGCCAAAATGATTCTGTGAAGTAATTGCTGTTTTATTACCTGTGAAACTGAATTTGGTTTTTGCTGCATAGAGACTTGGAAATTACTCCTTTTTTTCATGACACTGGCTGAAGGGATATAAAGTTCATAACTGAAAGTTTTTGCCTTATATAAAATGTTTATTTTTATTTCAAAAGCGTCTAACCTTTTTTTTTTTTTTAATTTTAGCATCGGCGTGTCATAAGATCCATCACAGCTGCAAAATACAGAGAGAAACAGCAAGTGAAAGATGTGCAAAAACTGAGAAAGAAAGAGCCGAAGACTCTTCTTCCACATGATCCCACTGCAGATGTTTTTGTAACGCCAGCTGAGGAGAAACCAATAGAAATACAGTGGGTAAAACCAGAGCCAAAAGTTGATTTGAAAGCAAGAAAGAAACGGATTTACAAAAGGCAAAGAAAAATGAAACAGAGGATGGACAGTGGGAAAAAAAAATAAGTCAATGGAAACCTGATTTGTTTTTCAGTTACTTTATATTTATTTTGTATTCAATGTGTAAATACTTTTATTATCTGATACTATCTTATGTCTAATTAGTGTAGCATTTAGAAGAAAAATTAAGATCTTAAAATCAGTGATTATCTTTTCCTAAATAAAATATCACCAGAATTCATAAGTTAATTTCTGATTTCTTTTTGAAGTTTGTATTGCTAAAAATGTAGCACACTTAATGTAGCCTGTTCTCTTGGGTTGGAATTTTTGGTTTAGCAAAGCTGAAATTCAGACATTTATTAGGTCCTATTATTTGTAAAAGCATTCAACACTTCAAGAGCATCGATTGTGGATGGTAAAGTAGGAGTAGACTGGTAGAAAGGAAAGCATCTCACTGAAGTTTACTTTACTCTGAGTCACCAGCTAATGAAGCCATGGAAGAACCAACCTCTGATCTGTCACTTCAGAAAAGAGGACATTAAAATGTTTAGATTTTGAGAATCAAATGCGTTAATGGCTGTGTCGAAAGCACTTTGTGAATTTTTTATTTTATTGTATTTTATTTCTGAGGTGGAGTTTTGCTTTTGTTGCCCAGGCTAGAGTGCAATGGCGCGATCTTGGCTCACCGCGACCTCCACCTCGGTGGTTCAAGCGATTCTCCTGCCTCAGCCTCGCAAGTAGCTGGGATTACAGGCATGTGCCACCACGCCTGGCTAATTTGTTATTTTTAGTAGAGATGGGGTTTCTCCATGTTGGTCAGGCTGGTCTCGAACTCCGGACCTCAGGTGATCTGCCCGCTTCAGCCCCCAAAGTGCTGGGATTACAGGCATCAGGCATGAGCCACTGAGCCCGGCCAAATTACATATTTATTTTAGAAGCAGTGTGTGTAGATTACTTATTTAGAAAACTAATAGTAAAAGAAGAAAAAAATAGGACAGTTGTTAGAGGGGATACCAGAACATTTGAATTTTTTCTCACATGAAAGAGAAACTGCTTATTGTGTAAGGGGGCACTGGGCTTAATATGGGTAAATTAGTAACAGGGAAAGAAAAGATTCTGAGTACCAGTGACCATGGAGGTAGGTGGCTGCTGACATAGACAGATAGAAATACAATAATATATAACACATATATCTAATGAAATTACACATGCTGTTTCATCACCTGCTTTTTTGACTGCACACTGTTTTTCTATGTGTGTGTTCTACGTGTTGACTTGCTAACTGCATAGTATTCTGTGTACCATAGCTATGTAATCAGTATTTACAGTTTTTCCTGTTTTTTTTTCTTGCTGGTATCAATGCTTGTAGTGAATCTATATATGTTACATATGTCTTTTTACACAACACTTTTGGTTTCCTAGAAGTGCAACTTAGGTTAAAGATTATGAACTCTAAGCTTTTTGCTTGCTCCCTCCACCACCATAACCTCACTAGAGGTTAGGGGGTTCATTTCCTTGTCCCCTTACCAGTTTCACTATGCATGAAAGAATCTGTCAATTTAATAGGTTAAAAAAAAAAAAGCACTTTTTTTTTTTTTTATTAGTTACTGGTTTATCCTTTTTGACTGGACTAATGTTTTTCTGTAGTAGGACTGTCTTTTACTGATTTTGTAAGCACTTTTATATAGTAAGTTTATTGTAGATATCTTTCCTAGTTCACTTATATTTTAATTTTATGTCTTTATTATTTTAAGTCTTTAGGCAGAATGATCAATATTCATGGTTTTTTTCCCTTAAAGTTTTTGTTAAGGAACGGCCTTCCTGAGTGTTTAATTGGCTACTTATCTTGAAATAGTCTAAATTAGGAAACTTGAAATCTTAAAAGTCATCTAAATTATGCAGGTAATTCAGGTCAGAGGTTCACTTGAAATACTTGTATGTGACTAGGGCCAAATCTGGTTAAATGGAAAAAAAAACAAAGTGGCCATTATTTTATTTAGGCAGTTGAATATAGTCTTGGATAAAAATAAGACAGCCGTATTCAGAATTTGTTTTTAAACATCCACATCTCAGGAACAAGTTAATTATAGGTTATAAAGTACATCAACAAGTTGGAAGTGTGAGTAGAGATACAAACTTGTACTTTTGATGTGTGCATTGTGCAGTTTTGGTGTAATTTCCGATTTCACAATTTTCAGTTAACAGTTTCCATATAGAGGTATCCTTACATCTCCAATTCCCTTTCACAATTATATGGATATCTTATTTGAGAATTCTTCTGGAATGGAACATCTCTAAGTCTGTGGTCATTTAAAGGGTACCTATTTAATAAAAGATGTTCCTTTATTAGCAGCAGGGTCTTGCTCTGTCACCCAGGGCTGTAGTGCGGTAGTGTGGTCATAACTCACTGCAGGCTGTAACTCCTGGGCTCAAGTATTCCTACCTCAGCCTCCTGAGTAGGTAGGACTACAGGCCCACACCACCATGCCTGGCTAGTTTTCTTTTTGGTTTTTTGTTTTTTTGTTTTTTGTTTTTTTTGTAGAGGCAACCACCACGCCTGGCTAGTTCTTTTTTTTTTTGTAGAGGCAAGTTCTCGCTATGTTTCCCAGGCTGGTCTTGAACTCTTGGGCTGAAGGGATCCTCCCGCCTCAAATTCCCAAAGTGCTAGGATTACAGGCAGGAGCCACCATGCCTGGTCAAGATGTTCCTTTAGACTGAAATTTATATCCAGCATAGTTACCTTTATACAATGTTAGAGGCAAAAATCCCTCTTTCTTCAGAAGGTAAAAGAAGTGAGTGATTCCTAGAGGCTGTATCCAAAACCAAATTAAGTTGGAGGGAGAAAATACTCCAAATTAAGTTGGAGGAAAACTTTCCTTGTCCGTTTTTGCCCCCCGCCCCCCGCATCCCCACTGCCCACCATCTCAATTCTGTTCTCAGGAGGGGAAAGGTTTCATATTCCCCCAAACTCAGACTTCTCAATCCTTATCCATTACCAATTTACCAACTAACTTTGAGACTGTGTAGAATCTTCCTCTGGAAAAAAGGAAAGTGTATGAATTCTGAGTAGTGAGTTGGTTGGTCAGTGGTGTGTGAAGTAACCTGATGAAGCTTAGCGTTGGTTTCTTTTATTTTACCGGGGGCAGCATATTGGGGAAGGGAAGGATAACCTTCCTAAACCACTTGGGTACCCCAACCCTGTGCAATAGATATTAGTAACATAGCTAACCATACATGATTGGTAAATATAACCCACACCTAACTGATGCATGTAAACTTTCCACATTAGAGTGAAATATATTGGCGTATTAATGCATTTTTAATAACAATTATGGTATTATTTTGATACCTTATCAAAGTGTTTGGAATAGTTGTGCAGATCTTCCATCTTGTAATACAATGTAATACAGCTAGTCAGATCAACCAAAACCTACTGGTTAAATACTATCCTTTAACTGCTTTCTTAACCTAAACCGATCTTGGAAAGGTAGGATTAGAGGCCAGAAAGTTAAGATTAAAGAGTGATGGATGGATAGATCAGCACGATTTCATCCATGGTGGTGGTAAGGCTTTTCATTATTTTTAAGTGTGTCGATGCTTCCCTTTTAAATTGTTTCAGCTTAAATAATCTTTACTGTCCTTTCTTATGCATATTGGTCAAGATGATCAATACCAGAGATCTTAAGTGGCAGCTGAAGGGAATTAAAAATTGAGATAAAAAACCTGGTATTCTGTCCAACCGAATTCTGCTATTGTATTAGCTGAGAAGGCTTGAGTCAACCACCTGACCACTTGGAGTCTGAATCGCCTCATCTATAAAAACGGGGCTCCATTGATAAATTCCAATCAGATATTTTCCAGAATCCTCTCCCATCCCATCTCCTGTCTCCCCCTTCAGCCCTCAGGTCGGCAGCCACTCACACTGACCGCCATTTGTGCCCCTCACAATGACACCAGCGTGGCCCTGCCTCCCTCCCGCGCGGCCCCGCCTCTCACCCCGCAGAGGCCCCGCCTCTCACCCCAAGGCCCCGCCTTCCTCCTGCTCTTCCCCGCCAAGGCCTGCCTTCCTCCCACGGGGCCCGCCTCTTTCTCCGCCAAGCTCCCGCCTTTCTCCTGCGCGGCCCGCCTCTCTCTCGCCAAGACCCCGCCTTCCTCCCGCGCGGCCCCGCCT
>NW_012109508.1:384757-463819 GCF_000951045.1 Mandrillus leucophaeus | reverse complement strand
GCAGCGCTCCGCCCAGGCGCCCCCCGGCTCACACCCCATCTCCTCATACCCGCGACCCCGGTCCCGCATCGCCACTGTAGGGGAAAAACTGAAGTCCAGCGACCTCACCTGCTCCTGCTGCCAGGTCGCAGACACCACGAGGGAGCAGTCGGGGACTCGGAACTCGGACCTGCCCCAGGCTTGCCCTTCCCTGCGTCCCTTGAAGCGCAGCCTCTCGGTGTTTTTCCTCGTCTCCACCACTTCGTCCGGGTATCCCAGATACTTCAACCTGATGTATGGCTCCTTTCCTTTCTTAGTTAAGAAGCTAAGAGACGAGAGCTAGTAAAATATCTTTTAAATAGGAATGCACTTTTTTCGCTTTTTTTTTATTTTAATAGGCTGATTAAGCAGACCCTGTACTTCACTTTGGACATGATTCTGCCGAGGAAGAGTTTTAATCAGGCGGCTTCCCTAGTAAAGTTTGTATGTTTACTTAGAAGTATCCTTCCTCTGGATGTGTCATTGGACTATAATCCAGGCCTGTGTGACTTTTATGAAGTAATCTGATCTTCCAGGCTGGGAAACTAAGACAGTAGTTGACGCTCAGCTTTTTGAAGTTCATATGAAGAGGCTTTCATATTTGCATTAATCAGTAAACACGGTTACAGAGTATCCAATATATGCAAGTCACTGCCCTCTACTAAGTAGATTTGGAAATGCTAAGACAGGGATCTTAGAGTCTTGTTAGGAAAACAACTTTCTGCTTTACACAAACGAAAAGTTAAATACAACTGCCCTCTAAAAAAAATCGCAACATACATAATTGGTGATTAGATTAATAGAACAACTAATATATGCTCCAGGAATTCAGGGAGGGAGTTACTTTGTATTGAGTCTTCCCCTTCTCAGAGGAGTTTGGACTGGATCCTAGAGGAATGCAGTTTGGAAAAGTGAGCTCAACAGTATGGAGGACAGCATGGTGGAGGACAAAAGATGTTCCAGGGGACAGTTTGGCTGAAGATGGTGTTTATTGCAGGTCTGAAAAACAAGGATTAGGAGAGGAGTGGAAGGAAAGGCCAGGGATCCAAAGTCAAAAGGGAATGGCTATGGTTGATGGAATGAGAGAGAGAGGTGTGGGTCTGTTACTTAAAGTTAGGTTTACCAACAGAGGCATGAAAAAAATGTGATTATAAATATATTAGAGCAGAAGTAAATGAACTGATGTTCATCATAGCAGAAAGTCAGAAGAAACAACCAAAATTAATAAATGTAAAAATAGTATAGAAGTATATTCTTAGAGTTTGGGTTAGTGGTTAGTGTAGAAGCGTGTTCTTAGAGTTTGGGTTGTTACTGTTAGACATCGAGTTAGGAATTAGAAGGAAGTTAGGAATTCCTTGACTTTCTAGGTGGGAAAGGGTAAATGAAGTAGAGAATGCTGTGACCAAAAGCGTATATAATTTTCTGAAGAGTGATTTTAAATCAGACTGTATTTCTTGAATACAAGAGTAGTTTGAAATCAGATTGTATTTCTTGTAATCTTGAATATTAGGCCAAGGACTGTGAAATTTGCTTCGCTAAATAAGGGAGAGTTGTGGCTGGTTTTATTAAGCTGCCATGGGAGGGTACTATGAAGGCAACTGAGTGGATTGAAGAGGGCTGGAGACAGAAGTTAGGGAGAGTCCGCAGTGGACAGATGGGTAAGGGCCCAGGCCAGGCTCGGGGTCAGCGGGAGGGGGAAAGCCCAAGGGGAGGAGATGTTGGGAAGGAAAAATGACCAGATTTGGTGATTAATTAGAAATCAGTGCAAGGAAGAAGCATGCAAATATGACTAAAATATCAGTTAACTCCTGTGAAACCAAACCTGTTAGGAACTGAATGCAAATATCTTCTCTAAATATCATCATAATTTATGGCATCAGTGTGATGGTAACTGAGAATGGGCAGCAGGAAGCCCTGAAGAGCCGTGGTCTATGGCTGCAAAACTATTTGTAGATAATACATTACTGTCATGTTTTCTTATAACTTCTTGGGAAGGGTAGTATTGAGCTGTAGCTTAAAGAACTTTAGTGTGCTCCGGCCAGGCGCGGTGACTCATGCCTGTAATCCCAGCACTTTGGGAGGCTGAGGTGGGCGGATCACACCATCCTGGCCAACATGGTGAAACCCCGTCTCTACTAAAAACGCAAAAATTAAATGCGCGCACCTGTAGTGTCCCAGCTACTTGGGAGGTTGAGGCAGGAGAATTGCTTGAACCCAGGAGGCAGAGCTGAGCCAAGATCGCTTCGCTGTACTCCAGCCTGGTGATAGAGCGAGACCCCCCCTCAAAAAACAAAAAAAAAAAAAAAAAAAGAAGAACTTTAGTGTGCTCCATAGTCAATTCAAAATATTTTACTTTCTGAATGTATTAGTTGTCTATTACTATGTAACAAATTACCAGTACCTCAGGGCTTACGACAACAAACAACAAAAACAGCAAGTGTATATTCACTATATGGACTCCCACAGAATCTGGGAGCGGCTTGGCTAAATGATTTTGGCTTTCTCTCATTGTCTGAAAGGACCTGCTTCCAGCTCACCAACCACCAACTCATGTGGTTGTGGCAGGCCTCAGTGCCCTGCTGTCTGTTGGCTGGAACCTCCTTCATCCCATGAGCTTCTCCATAGGCAGCCTGAGTTGCTCATGCTATGGCAGCTGGCCACTCCCAGAGTGATCAAGAGAGAGGGAAAGCCCAAGGTAGAAACTGCAGTCCTTTATAACTTCATCTCGGAAGTGAGGTACCATTACTTCTGCCATCTCCTGATGGTCACACAGACTAACCTTGCTGACACAGAAGGGACTGCACAAGGTGTGAATGCCAGGAGGCAGGGTGCTGTCTTGCAAGCTGGCTACCACCCTGAGGCAAGGACGCTTTCTGAATTCCATGGTTCAGGAAGCACAGCTAAGGAAATAATAACTAATTAGTGTATATTTTTAAAACTGTATGAGATTTCTTTTGATATACATTGATGAGAAAGAAAAAAAACAATGTGAGCACTAAATATAATCTAGCACAAAATAAGCCTTTCTAGAACTGATTTTATTTATTTTACTCCTTTTAAAAGTAAAATTTATACTACTCAGGATTTTCCATTTGTGGATATCCAGTTGACTTATTTTACTTTTATTTTGTTTTGTTTTGTTTTGCTTTATTTTATTTTATTTTATTCTGTTTTAGAGATGGAGTCTCGCTCTGACACCAATGCTGGAGCACAGTGGTGCAATCTAGGCTCACTGCAACCTCTGCCTTCTGGGTTCAAGTGATTCTCCCACTTCAGCCTCCCGAGTAGCTGGGACTACAGGCGTGCACCACCACGCTGGGTGAATCTTTTGTATTTTTAGTAGAAACGAGGTTTCACCATGTTGAACACCAGACTGGTCTCGAACTCCAGACCTCAAGTAATCCACCCGCCTTGGCCTCCTAAAGTGCTGGGATTACAGTAGGCATGAGCCATCACGCCGGCCCAGTTGACTGTTTAGTGATGTACCAAAGCTTAGGGAAAAGCCCGAAATTTCTACTTAGGTTGATACTTTTAACAAATCTTGATTATTGACTGTTATACGGGGTCTCTCTGCTTTGATCTAGTTGTCTTTGTTTTGTGCACTTCTCATCTGTTTATGGCATTTCTGATGAAAGAGGTGTTATTTAGATTCTGTCCTCTACGTTTTTGATTGACTAAATTTCTGTTACTTTAACAGATAAAAATCTGGATAATGCCGCAGAAGCAGCTGAACAATTTAAATTAATCCAGGCAGCATATGACGTGTTGAGTGACCCTCAGGAAAGAGCATGGTGAGCATCACGCTGTCCTTCCCATCCTAGTTTATGATATTGGGAGCAATTGTCAATATAGGTGGCTTTTTTTTCAAATTTAGTACATTAAATGGTTTTTGGTGTGTCATGAAACATCTGTCACCTAGTCATCACATAAAATCTAATGTTTGGGTCAGAAGGAACCTTGGAAATGATTGCTCCAATTATCTGATTTCATAGGGGGTGAAACAGAAAATTTGGTGATATTTTATCATTTTAATTTTGATACTTTAGGTGACTTCTCATTAAATACCCTTTGGTGTATGACAGATTTACTGGTATCAGACAGGAAGAATGTTTTCTTTTTTTTTTGAGACGGAGTTTTGCTGTGTCACCCAGGCTGGAGTGCAGTGGCGCAATCTCAGCTGACTGCAACCTCCGCTTCCCAGGTTTAAGCGATTCTCCTGCTTCAGCCTCCTGAGTAGCTGGGACTACAGGTGTGTGCCATCACACACCTGTATTGTTTTTTTAGTGGGGATGGGGTTTCACCATGGTGGCCAGGCTGGTCTCAAACTCATGACCTCAAGCAATCCACCCGCCTTGACCTCCCAAGTGCTAGGATTACAGGTGTGAGCCACTGTGCCCGGCCAATACAGTGTTTTAATACAAGAATGGTAATCCTCAAAGCTACTTTATATGAATAAATTGAATTAAGTTTCTGCATCTGTGACAGATATTACTAATGATGGTCTGATCATTTAAAATAATTTCCAGATGAAAATTACTATGTTTGAAGTTCTCAGTTTTCAGATTCTCAGTTAACTTTTTGCCACAAGGAAATAGGTTGTAAGCTTTGACATAACTGTGCAAGATCCTGCTCTTACAAAGAGTTACTGTGCAAATCATCTTTCTGTTAAACAGTGTACAGCACAGGTGGCTGTCAAGAAAAAAAGGCTGTAAAGAAAATTCTTATAAAATTGTGTTTTATAAGAAAATCAGAGAGAGGATCCTGAACATTTCTCTACCAAGGAATTTGGAGATCTGGTCTTGGAATTGCTTTTGCCTTCCTCTCAGAACTTCGAAATTCTTTCCTGACTTCCTTTTGCTTAGTCTCTTCTCAAGATCTTGGGTTGTTTTCTGATCCTTGGGATTCCTTTGTCTTTTTATTGAAAGCTCTTGCCTAGTAACTGTCTTGTTACCTGGAAGCAGTACCACGTAGTGGCTAGGAGCTGGTCTTCCCAATGTAGGAGACCTGCTTCTGAATTCTGACCTTGCTGGTTACTGGTTTTATGATCAAGGATGACAAATTATGTAATATCACTGACTTCCATTTCCTCTTATATCAAATGGAGATAACAACTGCCTTTACAGAGTTATGAGAAGTAATTGTATGTGTGTGAAGCTCCTAGATTAAGTTGACATAAATATAGGAAGAGTCTTATTCTGGTGCATCTTGGTAAATTTCCAAATCACAGATGTGTAATGATTCTGTGGGCCAGATTTCCTATGTCCTGTTTTGTGTTTCTTTCCTGTGGAAGTACAGGACTCAGAGACAGTCATGGAAATTCCTTGGCTTTTTAAATTCCCCTGTTCATGTGGGCTAGCATTGTATAATGTATCAGAAGTTGCAGGCCTAGTTAAAATTAACAGTTCTGTGAAAGATTATGAACTCTTTTCATGTTAATATTTCCTTAAAAGTTTTTGGTTATGGATTGGACATATCCACAACCAAAAATGTACAGTAATAATATTCAAAAGGAGCAAGAAATCCTTTTGAATTCTTACTTATTCAGCCTTCACTGATGATGCTAATTTTTGTTTTTCAGGTATGATAATCATAGAGAGGCCCTACTTAAAGGTGGGCTTGATGGCGAATATCAAGATGACAGCTTAGATTTGCTACGCTATTTCACCGTTACCTGTTATTCTGGTTATGGAGATGATGAAAAGGTAAGATAAATGAACTCACCCTTAATTTCTTGTCAAGTACTAAGACTCACATACCAAGAGAGTTCTTAAAACTATTCTGTAATAGAAAGTGAAGCAGTGTTCATTTTGAAAACTGAAGCTGTATTACCTTCATGTTTAAACTGTCAGTGTATAAAAACCTCCAGTTGAAATCTAAATGTACTTTCAGGGACTGAACTTTGTCCCAAAATTCTTCAACATGAAAATTTTTCATTTTGTATTTTAAAATCTTATTCTGTGATTAGGCTGTGAAAGTGTTAAGAATTTGTTTTTGTTACTGTTTTTTTAGGGCTTTTACACGGTGTATCGTAATGTTTTTGAAATGATTGCCAAGGAAGAACTAGAATCTGTGTTAGAGGAAGAGGTTGATGATTTCCCAACTTTTGGAGACTCCCAGAGTGACTATGATACGGTAAAAGAAAAATACATTGTGTTCTATAATTAGTATTTATCACTGTGCCATTTTTAAATTTAATTTAATTTTTTGAGATGGTCTCACTCTGTCACCCAGGCTGTAGTGCAGTGGTATAATCATGTCTCACAACAGCCTCAAACTCCTGGGCTTAATCCTCCTGCCTCAGCCTCCTGAGTAGCTGGGAACACAAATGTGCGCCATGACATCTAGCTAATTTGTAAATTTTTTTGTAGAGTTGGGGTCTTGCTAAGTTTCCCAGGCTGATCTTGAACTCCTGGCCTCCCTCCTTGACCTCCCAAAAGATTGGGATTACAGTCATGAGCCACAGCTCCCAGCTTCCCATTTCCTCGTTTTAAAACAATTGGTTCTAGTTCTCGGACCTATCCCATGACCTCTCTTTGTCTCTCTCCCTTTCTGAAGTAGCTTTTGGATCTCTTGCAACCTTCCCTCTACTTTTCCTTTTTTATTTTTTATTTTTATTTTTATTTTATTTACTTATTTATTTTGTTTGAGATGGCGTTTCACTCCTGTCGCTCAGGCTGGAGTGCAGTGGCACCATCTCAGCTCACTGCAACCTCAGCCTCCCAGGTTCAAGCGATTCTCCTGCCTCAGTCTCCCACGTAGTTGGGATTATAGGCTCCCACCACCAATGCTCAGCTAATTTTTGTATTTTTAGTAGAGACGGGATTTCGTCGTGTTGGCCAGGCTGGTTTCAAACTCCTGACCTCAGGTGATCACCCACCTCAGCCTCCCAAAGTACTGGGATTACAGGTGTGAGCCACCATGCCTACTTTTCCCTTTTAATTTACTAATTATTTACTGATTATTTACTAATCACCATGGTCCCATCCAGTGATTAGTAAGGCTATTTTTATTTTCTCATTAGGTTTATTTTGAAGAGTGATTTATTCTCGAAAGCCTTAAAAGTACTGTATTCTCCAGTGATTAATAGAAGTGTTATATATGTGAAAAAAGAAAGCTAAAAGATATTTTGCATCACTAATATTTACTGCTTTTCTAAAAAAAAATTTAAAAGCCCAGAAGTTAATCTGTTTTCTTTGTCGCTAGGTAGTCCATCCTTTCTACGCTTATTGGCAGAGTTTCTGCACTCAAAAGAATTTTGCATGGAAGGAAGAATATGATACACGACAAGCTTCAAACCGCTGGGAAAAACGAGCCATGGAAAAAGAAAACAAAAAGGTTCGGGACAAAGCAAGGAAAGAGAAGAATGAGCTTGTCCGTCAGCTGGTAGCTTTCATTCGTAAAAGAGATAAAAGAGTGCAGGCTCATCGAAAACTTGTGGAAGAACAGAATGCAGAGAAGGCAAGGAAAGCCGAGGAGATGAGGCGGCAGCAGAAGCTAAAGCAGGCCAAGTGCGTAGCATGCGCGGGGCCCTCTTCTCAGTATCGGTGGGGGTCAGAGGCAGCACCAGCGGTACCTGACATGTTCATGATGGGTTCAGTCATCAGCCTGGCCTTGTCCTGCTTTTTGTTCTTTTTAAAATTGTGGCATTGGATAGTGTTTTTTCATCTACTGTATAAAAATTATTATTATTATTATTATTTTTGGGACAGAGTCTCGCTCTGTTGCCCAGTCTAGAGTGCAGTGGCACGATCTCGGCTCACTGCAACCTCTGCCTCCAGGTTCAAGGGGTTCTGCTGTCTCAGCCTACCAAGTAACTGAGATTACAGGCTTAATATGCCGCCACACCCAGCTAATTTTTGTGTTTTTAGTAGTGACGAGGTTTCACCCTGTTGGCCAGGCTGATCTCCTACTCCTGGCCTCGGGTGATCTGTCCGCCTCAGCCTCCCAAAGTGCTGGAATTATAGGCATGAGCTACAGTGCCTGGCCTAAAGTTTTTATTTGAATTGCATGTTTTCCTTCAGAGACCCTTTACATTTGAGAGATCCTTTAGACTCTTGTAAAATTTAATAATTTTAATTAATAACTAACGTTAATTTTATTCTTCCTCTATACAAGGCTGTGTTCTAAGTGCCTTCCTCACAGCAATGCTGTGAAGTAACTTATCCTCCTTGTTCTTTCAAGGAAACAAGGCAGACAGGCCTAAGATCACAGAGCCAGTAAATGGTAGAGGAATTGAACCTGAGAATTCTGACTCCACACTTTCCTGCTTTAGCCACCGTGCAGTACTGCCTTTTGGTCAGTGTACTCTGAGATACTTTGTTCATTTTAGTTCCTCTAAAGTTTTGTTATTAAAAAGTTACTGTAAAAGCATTCTGTCCAGAGCATTATAGCATTCTTTTAAAAATTACTCACTTCTTAAGAATCCTAACTCATCCCACCCTCATCTTTTGAAAATTAACACTTTACCTACACGACTTAAAATCGTCTGAAGATTTTTAATAAGTTGCTGAGTTACGTGTTTCAAAACCTATTATCTACTGCTGGAGCAATTAAAATCAACCATGTAACAGGTAACAGGTTTAAATGACTTTGCCTTGGTTTTAACTAAGCACAGCTTTTAAGTTTGTAAGCATGGATAGGTTGGGAGCAAGCTCTCTAGGGGGAATGGATTTTAAACCTAAGTAGTAAGTATAAACCATGCAGAGGCGTGCTTGTTGCTATGAGACTGTGCTGTATGTGTCCAGACTGGCGGAGCAGTACAGAGAACAGAGCTGGATGACTATGGCGAATTTGGAGAAGGAGCTCCAGGAGATGGAGGCACGGTACGAGAAGGAGTTTGGAGATGGGTCGGATGAAAACGAAATGGAAGAATATGAACTCAAAGATGGGGAGGATGGTAATGTTGTTTTTATACAGTGTGTACTTCTAGCTGTGTAACATGACAAATGGCCATGTTTACAAGTGTGACTATTAAAGAAAACTCAATTAAGTGGTAGGTCAAGTTTTAATAGTAACTATTTCTAGAAAAGCTGATATTGCATGAGAATCTATGTGTTGTGTATAAATTCTTCCTCTCCCTTGTGACTTTATAGAGGGGCTCCTCTTCGTGTGCCAAAATGTTGTTTTCTTTGCCGCTATCATTAGAGCACAGGTATTTGACTTCCTTAAAAGGCAAGGATAGGGCATTTTTGAGAATAGCTGTATTTTCCCCACTGTCTCTATAAAATTGACCCAATTTTACCTTATCTACAAATGTGATTTTTCAGATTAGTAGCCCAAATGATAAAATGATAAACTTTTATTTATTCAAAATGACTAGGAAGTGTTTTATTAATGAATCAGAAGTAATACTTGTGAACGTACTTTGAAAATTAAAAAGCACTCTATAAATGTGAGATGGCCTAATTTACATCGAGTTTTACAATTTATAGCGTCCTTTCACATCCAAGATCTCACTGGATCCTCACACAATCCCCCTTACATGGAGGTTTTGCTCATGGAATTGTCTCTATTTTGCCGTTGTGGAAACTAGGACTCTGAGAAGCTATGAGATGTGCCTGAGAACGTATGACCATTTTTAGATCCAGAGTTTTTGCTTCAAATCCAGTATTGTTAACTATTTGATTAATTAAAATTTCACATATACGATATATTGAAAGTCTACAATACCATAATGGAAAGTTAACACCGTATATTAAACATTAACACTAGATAGTGTTATATTTTGGGGTATATTTTGATAGAGTATATTTTGATCATTTATGATTTCAATGAGATAGTCCTTCAGAATCATACTGACATCACTTATAAATAAGCAACATGTACATGGAAGAGATACCTTGAGATATTTATTGGTCCCGTAATAAATCCCAAATGACAGTTTACCTGTTAGTTTCTTCAAAAATAGAATATGGGTTTGTGAAAATAATTTCAGTTGAGCTTTTTAGTCACTTAGTTTTTGTGGACTATACTGATAGTAATTACTCAGTTGTAATAAAGCCAAAAACGTAAAAGTTTACAATGTGAAACTTTACATGTAATATGTTAACTTATGGCCTATCCGTCTTATAGTGATGGAATGTTATAAACTAAGTTTATTAAGTATTTAAGAGTAAGTCACAGTTGTAAATGTGTTTGGACCAAACCTTGCTCAAGAGGTAAACTAAGGAAAGACCTTTGTTGAAAAAACTACATCATGGTAGATCTATTAAAGTGGGATTTAATTTTTTAAACTTAGCTCACATCCAAGACTTTAAGGATGTTTTAAATCTTCTTTTAAGTAGACTTAGGAAAAGAACTTGAAAGGTAAGGTGCTTTATTTGGAAGCCTTTCCTTATAGTACGGTGCTTCTTTTAAAAAGCTAACTCAAATCCTGATAGCATTTTTTTTTTTTTTTGGTAAATAAATAAAATTTAATTTCTAATTTATGTGAGAGTTTAGATCCTTAACAAAGAGATGAAATTTGTCAGCATATTTTAGATTTGTGCTCTGATCAGAAAGGTTTCTTACTATAGGCTTCCCTCTTATAGGTAAAAACAGTGATGAGGCTGAGGACGCTGAGCTCTATGATGACCTCTACTGCCCAGCATGTGACAAATCGTTCAAGACAGAAAAGGCGTAAGTTTATTTATTTAATTTTATTTTATTATTTTGAGACAGGGTCTCACTCTGTCACCAAAGCTGGAGTGCAGTGGCACAATCATGACTCACCGCAGCCTTGACCTCTTGGACTCAGATCATCCTCCCATGTCAGCCTCCTGAGTGTCGAGGGCTACAGGCACCTGCCACCACAGCCAGCTAATTTTTTTAATAGGCTGGTACAAAAGTAACTGTGGTTTTTGCCATGACTTTCAGTAGCAAAAACTGCAGTTACTTTTGCACCAACCTAAATATTTTCTGTGGAGATGGGGTTTTGCCCTGTTGTCCAGGTTGGTCTTGAACTCCTGGGCTCAAGCACTCCACCTGCCTCAGCCTTTCAAAGTGCTGGGGTTACAAGTGTGAGCCACTGCATCCAGCTAAAAGGAGTAAGTTTAGTATCTTTGAACTTGTGTTTTCTTTTTTTTTTTTGAGACAGAGTCTCACTCTTGCCCAGGCTGGAGTGCACCGGCATGATCTCAGCTCACTGCAACCTCCACCTCCCAGATTCAAGCGATTCTCCTGCCTCAAGCTCCCGACTAGCTGGGACTACAGATGCAGGCCATCGTGCCTGGCTAATGTTTGCATTTTTAGTAGAGACAGGGTCTCACCATGTTGGTCAGGCTGGTCTCAAACTCCTGGCCTTGGGTGATCCACTCGCCTCGGCCTCCCGAAGTGTTGGGATTACAGGCATGCGCCACAACACCCGGCCCTTGTGTTTTCTTTTGAGTTGAAGTGTAACACTTTGAACGTTCTGAAGAGAATGTGCTTGTAGCAGTTGATAACTAGCCTCACATACTGTCTTGGGGGATTCCTTTCCAGCAGGGGAGGAAGAGGTATTTGTCCCTGCTGTTAAACCTGTTGTACTGATTCTCACTCATCCCAGTATTCCTACATAAGAGCTGCTTTTAAAACACATGCACTGTCTCCAGAAAGAAACGTTGCTTGTTTTGGCAAAGAAGACACAGTCACATGGGCAAAAAGTCTAGACCATGTCTAATCATCTCCCTCCATTGTTGATGTCAGACCCAGCATCACTGTCACATGCAGGCTGATGCTGCCAATATAGGGACTTTAAACTTGTCCGGCCCAGAGTATCTTTGCTGAAGTGGAAGCACTTTATCTTAGGGGGACAATGATGAAGAGAGAAGTGTTAAAAAGGATACCATTATTATAAAGGAGGGAGGAAAGAACATGGGAGAAAATGAGAGTAGAATCAGCAAGGGAAAAGAAGCAAAATGGGCAGTCAGAGAGAAAGGAGGCCAAAGGATGAGAATGGGACTGTGAGAGTCATAAGTGGTATTACCATATGACCTCAGGGAGAAATAACAGAGTAGTAAGGGAAGGGGAAAGGGGCAGAAAAATTAGAAACAAGCAAGAAAAAGGTCAACAATGAAGGAGATTTGAAAATTTTTTTTTATTTGGAAATAATGACACACTTAAAGGTAAATTGCAAGAAGAGAATACAGTGTGTCTGATTGACCTGTTACTAACATTTTGCACCATTTGCATGTCCTCTTTCTCTCTACACATTCACACACACACAGTTTTTTTCTGAATAATTTGAAAGTAACTTACATATATAGTGTTCTCTAAATACTCTAAATACTTCACTATATCTTAAGAATAAGGTTATTCTCGCTGGGCGCAGTGGCTCATGCCTGTAATCCCAGCACTTTGGGAGGCTGAGGCGGGCAGATCACCAGAGGTTCAGAGTTTGAGACCAGCCTGATCAATATGGAGAAACCCCGTCTCTACTAAAACTACAAAATTAGCTGGGCATGGTGGCACATGCCTGTAATCCCAGCTACTCAGGAGGCTGAGGCAGTAGAATCGCTTGAACCCGGGAGGCAGAGGTTGTGGTGAGCCAAGATCGTGCCATTGCACTCCAGCCTGGGCAACAAGAGTGAAACTCTGTCTCAAAATAAGAAAAAAGAGTAAGGTTATTCTCTTACGTAACCACGCTACAGTGATCAAATAAAAGTAATTATTAACATTGATATGGTATTTTTATCTAATTTATTACCTGTATTCCAATTTTGCCAATCAATTGTTTATTAATATAGAATTTTCTCCACTTCAATACAGAATGCAGTCTAAGATCATAATCTGGAATAGCTTGTCTTGTCTTTTATGCTGTTTACATTTTAGAAGTATACTGTTTCTTTAAAATACTTTTTTCATAGAATTCTTCTCATTTGGGTTTGTGCATTTCCTCATGATTAGATTCAGGTTATGCAGCCCTAGGTGGGATGCTGCACAAGCGTGTTGTGCTCTCAGGGATTCATAGCTGGAGACATGTAAAGTCCTTCTGCCCCTCATTTGTCATGATAATTTTCATCACCCAATCAAAGTGTCATCTAATTTTACTACTATACTACTAATTTTACTATAGAGTTAGTATTTTTTCCCTTGCAACAAGCTTTCCCTTGTAACATGTTTAATCTGTGAGGAGACACTTTAAAACTATGCAGATATCGTGCTTCTCATAAAAGTTTTCCTTATAACTTTGACATCTGTTGATGGTTTTAGCTTGCATCAGTATTTTTTTTTGGAAGCGGAGTCTCGCTCTGTCGCCCGGACTGGAGTGCAGTGGCACGATCTTGGCTCACTGCAAGCTCCACCTCCCGGGTTCACGCCATTCTCCTGCCTTAGCCTCCCGAGTAGCTGGGACTACAGGCGCCCGCCAGCACGCCCGGCTAATTTTTCGTATTTTCAATAGAGACAGGGTTTCACCATGTTAGCCAGGATGGTCTTGATCTCCTGACCTCGTGATCTACCCACCTCAGCCTCCCAAAGTGCTGCGACTACAGGCGTGAGCCACCACGCCTGGCCACATCAGTCTTTTTTATGATGGTTGCAAAATGATGCTTTTCCAGTGCCAGTGCCCCCTCCAGTTTTTATCTGTTAATACTTGGCCTTTTGCTGTAAACTGGAGCCTTCCCTTTTATCCATGAAAAATGTGTCTGTTATCAGTTTGAATTTATGAATTTTTTTCAGTGTTGTATAATTCATTACCGACCTTTTCTTGCTCAAATTTTTCCAGAATTGGTTAGTGAACATTCCTTCAAGCCAGTTTTTGTGTCCTTTTGACATGTGCCTCTATCTTTTTTGGAGGACTTACTTTCAGACACAAGATCTTCCAGTATCTATCTCCAGGGCAGCTTGGTCTCAGGAAGAATTTTAGTGGGAAAGAAAAATAGCAACTAAAACTATAATACCAAAAGCCTAAACAGATGAGAGGAAGTAGATAGTTGACGAAGGTTCCTCCTTTTTAGTTGATATAACTCTTGTAGCTTATGTTGTCAACTCTTTTGTGGAATGCTTGTTAGCTGCCTGTAGGTGTGCTAAGTCAGACATTGCCAGCAGGGTTTTGAACAGAGGGGTAGAGATGTGTCTGAACTTATATTACGGTGGTGAGAGTGAGGAAGGAGACCTCTCCTGAGAAGGTGAAAAGCAGCTGGTGAAAAAGCAAGAAGCAGTAAACTGCTCTTGTATTTCAAGCCCTCCCACCACCATTTCTGTAGTCCAGGGGCCTCTTCCTTTTAACATTAGAATGTGTGTTTTCTAATTTCCCAGTGATCCCTCCAAGTCTGTGGGATGGCCTGGAATGTAAATACACTTAGCAAATACTTAGCAATTAAAAGGAAACAATGAAGGAAGCTTTAAGAACTGAAAAATCAAAATAATAAATAGAGAATTTGGCCAAACTTCCCCCTGCCAACATTCCCCCATCCCCAGAAAGGAAGAAAATGTATGTAGATAAAAGGACAGAGAAAGACAGGGGAAGCTGTGGTACTAGAAGAAAGAGCATGGCCACGAGCTTCCAGTGTGCTTACTACCGGAGGAATCCTGACACGTTCTGTTTCTCTGTATAAAATCATGAACAAATAAAAAAAAGAAAAAAATTTAAAGTAAATAAATAAAAATCATAAACGTTTTGCTTAGCGGGGAAAAAAGCAAATTTTATCTTGGTTGCAGTTATCCAGCAACATTATCTGGACACCTGAACTAATTTTAGTGCAGCTGCTCACGTCAGATTGCTCTTTCAGCATGAAAAATCACGAGAAGTCAAAGAAGCATCGGGAAATGGTGGCCTTGCTAAAACAACAGCTGGAGGAGGAGGAAGAAAATTTTTCAAGACCTCAGATTGATGAAAATCCATTAGATGACAATTCTGAGGAAGAAATGGAAGATGCACCAAAACAAAAGTACTTCTAAATATTAAATATCACTAGAAATACTTATCACATTCAGAGATTGCATTTAAAGGTTTTTTTTTGTTTGTTTTTTGTTTTTTTTAGATGTAGAATTGCTCTGTCGCCCAGGCTGGAGTGCAGTGGCCCAATCTCAGCTCAGTGCAACCTCCAACTCGTGGGTTCAAGTGATTCTCCTCCCTCAGCCTCCCAAGTAGCTGGGACTACAGGCACACACCAGTACGCCCAGCTAATTTTTGTATTTTTAGTTGAGACAGGGTTTCGCCATGTTGGCCAGGCTCGTCTTGAACTCCTGATCTCAGGTGATCCACCTACCTCGGCCTCCCAGAGTGCTGGGGTTACAGGCGTCAGCTACCGCGCCCGGCCTTAAAGTCTGTTTTATCCCAAGAAAGTTATTCAGTTATGCTAATATTGTCTCCATATTTTCCAGTTCATGGAACTTTATAGTGTTGAAGTGGATACAAACAGAATGTCAACTATAATATTTATAGAACATATTATCGCTATATTAAAAGCAGTTTTTATACATGGCAATTGATATGCTAATTACTATCCGTTGAACTACAGACTTTTGTTATTCTCTAAAATGACAATGTGAATACTTTATTTTCCTTTTAATGCTTTATGATATTAAATATTTTTAATCTTTTACTTCTATTTTACTACTTTATCACTAGTGTTTCAACTTTTTTTTCTTTCCCACTTAATCTTCACAGAGTCAAGTATTTGACATTTTGATTTATATTTGCTCTTAGGCTTTCTAAAAAACAGAAGAAAAAGAAACAGAAACCAGTACAGGTATGTTAGAAAGGTTTTGTTAATATTAAATGCCAACTGTAAAGTCGCAGTGCTCTTATTTATTCAGTGTCGTCTGTATTAAGGAGAGAGACTTATACTTCATAATTTTATGTTGGTTGTAAGCTTCATTAAAAGGAATTGGAAATATTTTCCTTTTTTAGTGCTTCCCTCCCTTGTATGTATGTAATAACTAACTTAATTATGACTGCCAGTGTGTTTAACAGGTATGCATGTAGAATTCCCCTGGTATGAATTAGCTGAATTTTCAGTATTAAAAATATGAATACGTCTCACAGAAGGGCTTTTAAGTCAAGATAACAATTAAAGTCTTGAAATAGGAAAATCTGGGATTGGTCATTTTTTTATCTAAGTTTATTTCTGCAAGCAACATAAACATTGCAAAAGGAACATTTGGTTAGAAACTTGTAATGATTATGAGTCTTGAAAAAATGTTTCTGTTTTTCAGAAGTTTTAAGTAATTTAAATATTTCACAGCTGAAGTCCAAATTCATTATCTTAAGGACTATTTTTAAATAAAATGATATTATGTTGTTACACCTATAAAAATATGGATATTTGGTTTTATGCCATTTTAGTATAATCTAGTTATATTAACTTACATTAAGTATTAAATATTTTTAATAAAACGCTTAATGCTTTTTAATAAAACTTTAGATTTGGCTTATTTATCCAAATGGTTATAATAATATATTTGATAGTCTTTTAAAAATCAGTTTCCTATTCCAAAAATGATACATGACACATGAGTTAATCACTTAAAATTGTAATTTGGAACTTTTTGCTTCAGTTATAAAACCACATAGCAAATATGTGTTCTTTTTGTAAATTGATGCCTACCATCATCCATCCAAACACCTTATAATTATTAGTTTGGAACACTTTCTCTTTCGTTTGTGTATGTCAGTACCACTACAGTAAGGAAAAAATAAATGGAGAGAGATTTATGTTTAACGTTTGTGTATGTCAGTACCACTAGAGTAAGGAAAAAATAAATGGAGAGAGATTTATGTTTAACCTGAGCCTGTATTACCTTGATTAATGGAGCATAGATTCTATTGATTGCAACCATAAACACATATATTAGTATTTTCTTACTGGTGAAAATGCTTCAAATGAACACCCCATTGTTTCTCACGAAAGCTATATTCCTTTAATAGCATTCCTCGTTTATGATTCCTGATTGTAGCAAGTTCAGACCTAGCTTGATGTAGCACTTTTCCTGATATTTTCTAAGATCTTTTTGAAGGGAAGGGCAGTGTGGAGACGTGTACTGATAGATTTAAGAGCAGATGGCAGCAAATAATGAGTATCTTGAAACTTGAGATTGGGAAAGTTTTCCGTATGGCCAGAAAAATTCCGTAAACAACAAGGATTGTACAGGAAAACACTCCCAAGTTAAAACTGAATGTAAATAGAAACAAATGACCCTGACTGACAGGAAAGAAAATTTAATTCAGGTAACTCAAACATAGTACTCTGACTGAATACATTCCATGGGATATAGTTGAAAGATAAAATTAACTGCCAAAAAAGTAAGTCCTGAATTTGGTATTTTTTGGGTGGTATTGGTGTGGTATTTTTGAAAGTAAATGAATAATATTTTCACCAATTTCATAGGAGGCATTGTCACTATTGAATTTTTTTTTTTTGATATGCAGAAAATTTGAAGTATTATGTAGTTAAATTTTTCTGTTCTTTGTTGATCTATATTTAATGTTGTGTCTAAGAAAATGATGCCAAGACCCATGTCATTTCTTTCCCCTATATTTTTTCTAAGAGATTTGTTAGTTATTTCTTATGTGTAAGTATTTTATTTAAAATATTTTTTGTATGTGATTCAAGGAGAGGATCCAGCTTTATCAGTGTAGATATGTAGTTTTCAACATTTTTTTTTGAAGTGATTATCTTTTCTCTATTGTGTGCTCATGGCAACTTTGTGTAAGATGATTTAATCATGTACAGAAGAGTTCATTTCTGTGCTCTATTCTGTTCTGTTGTCTGTTTATCTGTCTTTGTGTCAGTACCACATTGTTTTTGTTATTGTAGATTTTAATATGTTTTGAAATCAGGAAGTATAATGCCTCCTCTTTTTCATGAGTGCTTGGCTAGTTATAGTTCATAATCAAATTTAAAAATGTTAAACAATAGGTCTGTAAAAAAATCCTGTGCTATTGGGATTTTTATAGAAATTGAATTTGTTCACAATGTAGGTTGTATTGACATCTCAAAAAAATTAAATTATTTGACCCTTGACCCCCCCCAAAAAAAGGAATTAAATGAATAAATTGTTACTGGGAACCATATTCTTTTTGTGGGAAGAGGGAAGTACAAACATAGAGAGAAAGAGAAGAAGAATACTGTGGAGTTGGATTGAAGTGGAGATGTTGGTGTGAACCCATCATTTAAAGAAAGTAAGTGTGTGAGCAGTGTGCATTGTGAGGACCTAGAAGCAATGACACCCCTAGCATTGAGCACACCTAGTGCACACGTATTGGTTTTTAAGTTTCCTTTTCCATGAAAAGGAAACAGGCTTGATCTTTGGAGAAGTAGCTGATTTCAGGGCTGAGACTGGGAAAGTGGAACATGAGCCTAGAGCATCTTATACTAGAAACTAAGGAAGTGCTCAAAAACTGATAGGGATACATTAGAAATACTCAAGATCCAGCTTGCGGGGCCTGCCAATTTGGGAAAATTTGAGTCATCAAAAGGAATAAAGATAGTAGATCTTCATACATTGCATTTGTTAAAAATAAATTTATGTATCTATATTGACTTTTAAAAGAGTGAGAGTTGGCCAGGCGTGGTGGCTCACACCTGTAATCCCAGCACTTTGGGAGGCAAAGGCGGGTGGTTCACAAAGTCAGGAGTTCGAGATCAGCTTGGCTAACATAGTGAAACCCCATCTCTACTAAAAACACAAAAATTAGCTGGACATGGTGCCACGCGCCTGTAATCCCAGCTGTGGAGCCTGAGACAGGAGAATCGTTGGAACCCTGGAGGCTGAGGTTGCAGTGAGCTGAGATCCTGCCACTGCACTCCAGCCTGGGCAACAGAGCAAGACTCTGTCTCAAAAAAAAAGAGTGGGAGTTGGAGAAAGGAAATGGGAAAGCTTTATTATTACAGGAGAATATTAATTAGTACAAGTGCAAATGACAGAAGTAATAGAGGGAGAAAATCACTCTTCTACATCCATCAGTATATAAATGTTTCAGGCAAGAATCGTCAATAGATGCCAAGTATATTCAGTAAATGGTTATGGGGACAGGATATTTACATAGTCTCAGCATCATGCTCTAAAGATTACTTATTAATTAAAAAAGGGAAAATGTACTTTATACTTGAAAAATCTGGCAATACCACCCCAACCAAATGATCAAACTTATTAATATCACTGAAAAATGTGACAAACGCATTTTGCCTCCTGGGATTATAGTATTATGCTAGAAATGTTTAACCTGAATCTGATCATTTGGAAACAACCAAACAAAGCCAAATTATGGGACACTCTACAAAACATCAAATTGTCAACACCATGAAAGACAAAACAAAAAAGTGGGGGAACTGTTCTAAAATAAAGGACATTAAAGATACCTGACAACTAAATGCAACATGTGATCCCTGATTACACCCCCTATCCTGTATGTCCCAATAGGGGAAAAGGATTAATTGGTAAATTTGAATGTGGGTTGTGTAACAGATAATATCAGCATTAGATTCTTGAGCGTGCGTATTGTGCCAGAGAATGTTTTGATTCTTAGGATGTACCTGGCAAAGATTCATATCTGCCTGCAAGCTCACTTTCAGATGGTTTGGGGGAAAAAGTGTGTGTTAGGAGAGAGAAGAGGTGGAGAGAGCGAGCACAAATGTGCCAAAATGTTGCTTGAAAACAGACAGGTACACTTAGGATAGGTTTGCCCGGTGTCTTTCTTCTATAATGCCTGTTTGTTGTTGCCGTTGTTTGTGACTGTAGAAAAATAGTTGCCCATTGCTTATCATTTGGAAATATGGAAAAATACCATCCTCAATTTTACCTGTAGAGATTACTTAATAAAGAATTAAATTGTGATTACAATTTTCTCTCTTCTGCTTTTGCTAATATGTTGTATTTTTTCACATAATTGAATATCTTTGGAAACATGATACTTAAGCACTTGAGAATTTTTCTTCATATATTCAGCCTTTCACTTTTTGAACATTTGGATTGTTTTCAGATTTCCGCTAATTTACTATCTCTGTAATGAGCATCCATGTTCTTAACTTACCTGCTTCCCCTTTTTATTTCCCGAAAGTATATAACTATTTGGCAACATAACATAAAAAAGTAGTAGTAGTAGATTTATTTTGTAATGGCACATACGTTTTATTACCTAGAATTATGATGACAATTTCAATGTAAATGGAACTGGAGAAGGAGTAAAGCTTGATCCAGAAGATACTAACTTAAATCAAGACAGTACCAAAGAATTGGAAGATAGTCCCCAGGAAAATGTCAGTGTCACAGAGATCATTAAACCATGTGATGATCCAAAAAGTGAAACTAAAAGGTAAGTCAAAGTTGCATGTTATTTGTAAATTACCGAATATTGATAGTAAGGATATAGCTTTTCATATATCAAATAAAATCTTCTTTCCCATGACTGACCGAGTAATTTAGATGTATCTGTACATATCTGCATGTAGATACACACACATATGTATACAGATGAAGAGCATTGAGAAGAGGATGCTAGAGGAATGTGCCCACACACATCTCAGCAGCATGGCCAAAATCAGAAAGATGTCACTTTGATCCAGTTCTTGTTTCCCTTATCCTGCTGTGGTGCTGATTTTGTTGTGGATCATTAACCCTTGACACTCACATGAGAACAAGACTCCTGCTGCGTCCCTGGAGTGTTACTAACCAAATCTCCATGCTCATGACAGCAGCTTGTGTTGGGCCCCACCATGTTGTGAGGATGCATGGCAGCAGCTGGGGCCTTTCCTGCTTAGAGGAGCCCTGGACTCTTGGTGCTGCACAAGGCCATGGTGTGGCCTAGGAGGAGGTCTCACTCAAGGGAGGTAGCCTGTCCTGTCCTCTCCTTCCTCCTCTTGTCTGACTTTCTTTCCCCCATCCTCCTTGGTTCCTCTAGAACAGAGAATCATTTCTTATTTCTTGAGGAAAGATCTGATAGTGAGGAGCTTCAGGTTTCTGTCTACAGAACCCTGAAAAGAATTAAAGTGACAGAGCAAAATGGGAGCATGAGGTAAAAATGCTAACACTGGAGCAACAGTGATGGGGTGGGGGAGTATGTGTACTTTGGGATTTAAGGCACTTAGGGGTTTAAGGAAGGAGGAAACAGATATGCCTGAGGTCCACGATATGGCTCTGGCTATAGAAGAAAGTATATAAAGCACTACACAAACTGGTCATGTTGAAGCTTTGAAGAACTTTGGAGAGTAGAAGCCTAGAAGGGGAAATTCATATTTATTTCACTCTGACACCAGGTGTTTGTTCCCTTTCTGCTAATGGGGAAACTGAATTTCAGGTTAATTGTCCAAAGACAAAAGCTGTTGAGTAGAAAGGCTGACACTTCATTCCATCTGCCTGACGACTTGAAGGCACCCAGATCATCTGGCTCCACGGAGCCTGTGTGTCCTGTGGGATGGGCGCAAGAGTGGGCCAAGAGGTGGGGCTGTGGGCCTCTGAACCCCTTCTTCATCTAAAACTAAAATTTTTCACTTCTTTTCCATGTTACTTCTTTTTTTTTTTTTCGGAGATGGAGTCTTGCTCTGTCACCCAGGCTGGAGTACAGTGGCACGATCTCGACTCACTGCAATCTCTGCCTCCTGGGTTCAAGCAATTCTCCTGCCTCAGCCTCCCGAGTAGCTGGGACTATAGTCATGCACTGCCACGCCTGGCTTTTTTTTTGTTTTTTAGTAGAGACAGGGTTTCACCATGTTACCCAGGCTGGTCTCAAACTCCTGACCTTGTGATCTGCCTGCCTCGGCCTACCAAAGTGCTGGGATTACAGGCGTGAGCAACCATGCCCAGCCTCCATGTTACTTCTACGTGAGAATTGGTCTGGGGAGGAAGAAGGTTCTCAGACTTGGGCAACCACTGATATAGTTCAGCTGTCTCATTTCACTGATGTGAGAAAAGGATTCAGAGAATTCAAGTGACTTCTTCACAGCTGCAGAATGGCAGGGCTAAGATAGATACATTACACCCACCACCCTCCCCACACTACTCCTGTCCCCTGGATCCAGGGCCTTTATGCTGGACTCCTCTGCTGCTTCTCTGGAGTGGTGTGGACACTGGCCACCTACTGAGGCAGGTTTTTTAAAAAAATTGTGTGTGTGTGTGTGTGTGTGTGTGTGTGTGTAGTAGTTTTAAAAAATAAAGGTCTTAGATATCAGTTTCAGAGATGTAACTGTCTTTCATAATGTAAGTGATGTTTGCCAGGAATATTATCCTAAATTTGTTAGACATATTAGTGTCATATCTGTGATGATAGTTTGAAAATTAGTATGTATTATTTGTTGCCTTTTATGCCATTGTATCCTTTTCTTGATGTTTTCAAAGCTGGCTGAATCCTACACAATATGTTACACTCCTAATCTGCATCTTTTAAATGCATAGGCCATTTAACTTAACACAGACCATTGGCCTCTGCTTGAAGAATAGTATGCCTATAAATCGGAAGCATTATCATAACTTACTCATTATAACCCATCCTGTCTGTTCTGTACAGTATAGTTGGACCCAGATTTTTACCCTATGAATTTGGTTAGCACAAATGAGGGAAGGTATGAAATGCCTAAGGACAGTCGAAATTCATGTAGGAGATGAGTAGAGGAATGTTCAGCAGTTCAGGCAGAATAAGAGGAACCCAGCGACATCATTTCTGATCTAAATGATACGGTGGGGAAAAACCATCAGATCAACAGAAAGGACATAATTTTTAAATAACAGTAAATTCCTTACATTGAGCAAATTTAATTTTATGAAACATGTATTACAGAGTCTTTGTTTCACTCATTTCTCTGTGCAACTATTGAAATGTTTGTTAGACTGGATCACGTTCAAGAAGTTATTATTAGGCCTGGCACGGTGGCTCACGCCTATAATCCCAGCACTTTGGGAAGCTGAGGCGGTGGATCACGAGGTCAGGAGTTTGAGACCATCCTGGCCAATATGGTAAAACCCTGTCTCTACTAAAAAATACAAAAATTAGCTGAATGTGGTGGCACGTGCCTGTAGTCCCAGCTACTCAGGAGACTGAGGCAGGAAAATTGCTTGAACCCGGGAGGCAGAGGTTGCAGTGAGCCAAGATCACGCCACTGCACTCGAGCCTGGGCAACAGAGTGAGACTCCATCTCAAGAAAACAAACAAAAAAAAGAAGTTAATGTTTTTGGGGAACCACACTTCATGTTAGATCATTTATGATTACTATTGGTTGGTTATGAAGATGATTTGCTTCTTTAAATGGAGTATTGAGTGCTTTGTGCTTTTTTTTTTCTGAAACAGAGTCTTGCTCTGTCACCCAGGCTAGAATGCAGTGGTACAATCTTGGCTCACTGCAGTCTCTGCCTCCTGGGTTCAAGTGATTCTCCTGCTCCTCCTTCCGAGGAACTGGGATTACAGGTGCCTGCCACCACGCCCAGCTAATTTTTTGTGTTTTTAGTAGAGACGGAGGTTTCACCATGTTGGCCAAGCCGGTCTCAAGCTCCTGACCTCAAGTGATCTCCCCGCCTTGGCCTCCCAAAGTGCTGGGATTACAGGTGTGAGCCACTGCGCGTGGCAGTGCTTTGCTTTTTATGAAAACACTGTATAAAACATTCAGAAATATTTTAAGAACCTTGTTTTAACTTTGTTTCAACTGTTTTAAGTAAATTCCTTAATTTTTATGCCAAATTTGATATTCAATTTGATTTCCGAAGTTGCTTTTTAAAGCTGTTCATTTGAATGTAAAGATTATTTAAATTGCCTTTAAAATTAATGAATTAACCTTTAAAGTGCATTTCACTTTTTTGAGTGTTCTTTAGAGCACTCAATGATGATTAAAAGGAGTATGTTTTTTTTTTATTATGCTGAATTATTTATTTTCCAGTGTTCCTAAACCCAAAGGAAAGAAAACCAAAGATATGAAAAAACCTGTCAAAGTACCTGCTGAACCACAGGCAATGGTAGGTCAAAATCATATTTGTATCTCTTTAGCATATCTTGCTGTTTAAGCAATATAGTGATCTAAAGATGGAAATGTGTATTTGGTGAGCTATTCCCCAAAGAACCTGCAAAGACGTGGATCCATCAACAGTTTTGTTTGATAAAGGTAGAATTTGTATATATAATGTATCTTTTTTTTCATTAAAATAAAAAGAAGCACATTGGAAATGCTGGACTGTACCAGAACAGTTACTGTTGCTTTCTGTTTTCAATCTAAAGCCTTGGTGGTAAGAATTACATGTGTCAAGTTCTGGAGATTAATTGTGAAGCATAAACTCTTCCTCCGTTCTAGTCCATGGGGTACATGCTATTGAAAGTCTCAGGACCCTTAAAGTTAATTGTGTTGATTAGTGGGATTTAACCTCCAAGAACATCTGCCTTTGTTGGACCTGTTTATTAGCTGTCCACTCTGTTAAAACATCTTTATTTTACAATTGTTTGATGCTTAATCTTGACATTAAAACCTAAAACTACTTTTAAGTGATGATGCTTACTTTTATTTATGATTTTTTGCCCTTCTCAGAGTGATGTTCTTATCAGCTGTACAACCTGCCATAGTGAATTTCCATCCCGGAATAAACTTTTTGACCATCTAAAGGCCACAGGTCATGCAAGAGCACCTTCATCATCATCTTTAAACAGTGCAACAAGTAGTCGAAGCAAGAAAGAGAAACGTAAAAACAGATAGAGATTCTGCCTGTGCTTTTGTTTGACTGTCTCTAGATCTTGAAACCAAAAAACTGAACTGAAATCATCTAAAGAGTTAAAATTTCAATGATCTGCAATTAATTACATTGTGGAAGATTATTTTTTATCTTGTAAAAACATTTTTTTGGTTTAATATATATTTTTAAAACATTTCACTAGTGATTGAATTCTACTTTTGCCATCTGAATTGACTTGAATGTCTTAAAACAGGTAAATACTGTAAAGTGTGTATTCTTGATGTTTGTTGGCTCATGTGGACAGAAATGTACAGGGAGAATTACATTATTTTAACACAGAAGTGCTCCTTTCTGCTTTATTTTGTGAATTTCACATTACTTTTACTTAATGCTTTTGTATTTTGTTAATCCTTCATAATATATGAAAAACTCGGATCTTTTAAAAAGCATCACAGATCATTTTTCCACATGACACTGGATCCGATTTTAAAAATTATTTTTAAATAACTGATTATGGATTATTGTGTTTTTTTCTCAAGAGCAATGATAGGTAGAAACTAATTGAACGTTTGTAGTTGTGTTTCAAGAATAGTATCTCTTCAAGATTTTAATTTGAATTTGATTTTAATTTTAATTTGAATTTAATTTTAATAGTATCTCTTTGATTTAATTTGATATTTTACTGGTTTACCAGTAAAATATTGTTCTGTAAAATATTTACTGGTTTACCAGTAAAATATTGTTTTACCAGTAAAATATTGTTCTGTAAAATATTTACTGGTTTACCAGTAAAATATTGTTTACTGTTTACCAGTAAAATATTGTTCAGTTTTTTGCTCTGATTTGAATTGTGGAGGTGGAAGCAAATTAGTTTACATGGCATGTCCTCCCTAGGCACAGTGACAGCTGTAAAGTATGACGGAACAAGGTAGCAGATGATACAGAATTTCTACTATTTAACAAGAGATGTATTATTCTTCATTGGGTTTTTTCTTCCCTATTTTCAGACGTTTTTGTTCTTTTTTTCCCGTGACTCAATGGAGAAAAACTTTGTTAATGAAAGATTTTGTGATAGAGCTGAGGCTTATACCATCTGTTCTATAGCAATGATGAATATTAACACAAAAGAAATATGAAGAAGTGTTATAACTGAGTATTAGAACAGTCGGGTACATTGATCAGTATTAAGTCCATTTTTAGGATGGATTAGTCAGTTCTTTTAATTGGTCTTGAAAGTAATTCTAAACTCACTGGCTTGAAATGTATACTTTCTGTACAATGAAGTTATTGCTTTCTGCATATCCTCGAATCTTCAGATTAACGAAATGAACAAATTTTCAATTATAGATCAGCTCTAAAACACTAAAATCCTTAATGGCAAAGTCTTTTCTGATAGCTTCATGGATAGTATTGATGATCAGGTTTCTTCTGTGTTATTGACTTAAAAATAAGCATTTGAAACTTAAATTTTTTTCTTTTCCATTTAGAGATATATTTTTTTCTTTACCTTCATACGTTTCCATTTCTTGCTAATTTCTATCACTAATTCCTCATAATTGTCCCCGCTCCCCTTCTTGATCTCTTCAGGGGGAATACTAGCCAGTTTCGTATCTTCTGATCTCTTATCCTGAGACTTCTGAATGTGCTCTACTATCTTCTTATCTGAACTAGATGAATTGGCCGTAATTATGAATAGGAATATAAATGAACCAGAGGACATACTAGTCACATGTTATTATACAGTAAAAAATACGAAGTCATCTTGAAAGGCAGTTAATGGTACTGCAAATGTCCCTTATGACTTCTTGTCTTTCTCTTGTACCGAACATGCAGGTATTTAATTTGTTTCATGAGGGTTGAGTGGAGTTACTTGTCACTTTTATGCAGATTGACAAAAATCAACCGTAGTTTTCAAGGGGTCTTTGTGAGTTGTGACTGGAAGCTGACCTAAGTCTTGTGTCTCATCCTTTGTGATGTTGAGAAATCATCTAATTTCTCAGAACTTTTTCTTATCTCTAACACAGTTCTTACCATAATAATATTGTCTCCATTTATCATACAGGATGATTATGAAGGTAAAATGAAATAGTATATATGAAAATGCTTTTTAAACACAAAAGCTTTATACAAAATATTGTTAAATTTAATTAAGGTAAATCTTTTTTAGTTTATATATTTGCAGACTAAAGTATACATGTTGGATTAAATGGGCAATTTTGCTTCCTAAGTCTACTTCTGAAGAGGAAAACAGAAACATACCATATATTATGCTAAGGGTAAAATATTTTTGGTGAATTGCAGACTTTTAATTTCACTTGTCTGAGGTAAAACAATATTCTGAAATACATGGGCATGCTTCTTACACTGATCTCATTAGAGGTCAGTGAAAAGTACCCATCTTGATTGAAGTTAGCTCAGATGTGGAGATTCATAGAATGAGGGTTCCAGGAGGAGAGAGTTAGGGGAAATCCCATTTTCTTTCTGTAATTCATTCAATGTTGCCAAAGCTGGGGGTTCCCTACAAAGCCCTTTTAGACTTTCCCTGCTTCAAAATAAGAGCAGTATCCTTAGCTGTAGCCAAGCATTTTTCTAATTCCTGCCTTTGATCACAAAGAAGAAAAAGCAGAGCTGTAAATGAATTAGTGGAGGTCCGTCACATCAGAGTTCATCACCTAGTGATTGCTGGTGAAATAATATTGGAATTTTGGTTCCATGCGAAGACTTATAATGGGTTTCATCAGAAGTTTTCATTTTTTCTAAATCCTCCCGTACAAAATTTTCTGATTGGAAACTCCTCTGTATTTGTGTAAGATTGTCTCTAAAATTGTGGTTTAACTCATACAGGAAGTAAAACTCTTATGGCAAGACATAGTTTCATTTTAGAGGACCCCCAAAATCCCATGAATACTCTGGTGATGATTCTAGCCTAACCTTCAACATAAAATAATGAAGAGAACTTTTAAACTCTTTTATGAATTCCTAAACATTACTATTTATGTGGCGGAAGTTCTGTTTCCTATAATCTGCAATGCTGAAGTATCTCTATTCAATTCCCTTCCTTATCTGTTAAGTTTAATGTCTGTATACTAAAATTATAGGCTGTTGGGATTGGAGAGGAAAAATAGAGGTGATTTTCAGATTTCTTGTTCCATGGAAAAGGAAGCCGAGCTCAGAGAGATATGAGCTCCTCAGCCACAGCTGGTTAGGGGCAGCTGCCATTAGAACAGGGCAGATGCCTGGACTCCCAACTCAGTAGACCTTCTGTTACACCCCAAAATGTGTTACATGGGAAGAGAAAGATTACTTTTAAGAAAAAGCAAGATAATTTTGAAGAAGAATGAGAGGAAGAGGCATGAACTTGTCCTAACAATATCAAATAATATTTTAAAGGTATACCAGTTAAAGCAGTGCGTGGCTGGTGCCAGTAGAGGTCAGTCAAGGGATCTCTGATGAGAATAAAGAGCCCGGAAACAGGTCCATGTTTACATGGGAACTTGATTTTTGACAGATACGGCAAGTTCTATGGGGAAAACAATATGTACTACCTTATACCCTTCCCCAAAAACAAAGGGATTAAAGACCTAAATATGAAAACAAAACTTCTAAATGAGAATCTATAAGGTTATTTTCATGGTTTTGCAAATGGGAAGGATTTCTTTAAAGCAAGACACAAAAGCATACACAGGAAAAAATGACGCATAAAATCATGGCTTCTATAGAACAATAGACACTGTAAAAGAACAAGCTACAGACAGGAAGGAAATGTTTGCAATGCTTATAACTGTCAAAGGATTAGTATCTGGAATACTTTTAAAAAACAAAATAACCTCATACAAAAGTCATTGAGAAAATGACAGCCATGCATTAGAACAGCAATTCTCAAAACTTTTGGTCTCAAGATCCCTTTACACTCTTCAAAAGTGAGAACCCCAAAGAGTTTTCGTGTATGTGGGTTAAATCTATTGATATTTTCTGTTAGAATTTAAAAGTTATATTAAGAAAAACATTAAGAAGAATGATTAGTTTTCAAAACAAAAACCTAACGAGAAGAGTGGCGTTGTTCTACATTTTTACAAATCTCTTTAACATTTAGCTTAATAAAAGATAGCTGGCCTCTCATACCTGCTTCTGCAGTCTATTGCTGTGTGTTTTGGTTGAAGTATGTGAAGGAGAAAATCAGCCTCACATAGATAGGTAATTGTTTAAAAAAAAGGGACCGGCCGGGTGCGGTGGCTCAAGCCTGTAATCCCAGCACTTTGGGAGACGGAGACGGGCGGATCATGAGGTCAGAAGATCGAGACCATCCTGGCTAACACAGTGAAACCCCGTCTCTACTAAAAAATACAAAAAACTAGCCGGGCGAGGTGGCAGGCGCCTGTAGTCCCAGCTACTTGGGAGGCTGAGGCAGGAGAATGGCGTGAACCCGGGAGGCGGAGCTTGCAGTGAGCCGAGATCCGGCCACTGCACTCCAGCCTGGGCGACAGAGCGAGACTCCGTCTCAAAAAAAAAAACAACAACAAAAAAAAAAGGGACCTTGCAGACCCACTGAATGGGTCTCAGGGGACCCCTAGGGTCCTTGGACCACACTTAAAATTGCTGTATTGGAAAAATGGATGAACTATATGAACAGAAAAAGCCTGAATAGAAAAAAAAAAAAAAATGTGGAAAGATTATTACTGTCCTGATAATCAGTGAAATGTGACCTGATTTTTTCATGCTTTCAGATTAGCAAAAGGTAAAAAGTCACAAGATCTAGTGTTGGTAAGAATGGAGCAATAGGAACACGTTCACTTCTTTTGGAGTAAAAACAGGTTCAATTTGATGATGTCTAAGAAAGTGAGGTTTGCATACTCTATGACCCAACAATTCTAGGTATACACTTAAGAGTCTCACTTCCCAAAGTGTGGGCCACAGAGCAGCAGCATGGGCTTCACCTGGACGCTTGCAACTCTCAGGTTCTGACATGGTCTTGCTGCACCAGACTCGGTGGTTAAGATTTCTTAGGTGACTCATGCTCATGAAACCTTGAGAAGCAATCTTCTAGAGAACCATGTACACGTGTATGAGGAAATGTACAAGAAGGCTCACAGCTGAATTGTTTGTTTCCAGGAAAAGTTGGAAATAACCTAAATGCTCATGAGCAAGAAAATGGGTAAGTAAATTGTGGCCTATTTATAGATGGTAAACAATTGAGCAGTTAAAATGAATGAACTTGATCTGTAATGTGGGTGGCCCTTGAAAAAATAGTGAATGAAAATAAGCTGTCACAGGAGATGAAATGCATGCCATTTATACAGTTTTTTAAGAAACTATGTTGATTGTTATTTATAGAGAGAAAGTATAGAAACATAATGAGAAAGCAGTTGCCCTGAACTCAGAGGAGAGTAGAACTGCTTGTGGCTGCAAAAGGGGTCTCTTCTGTTTCTTTCTTTCTTTTTTTTTCCAAAAATCCGAAGGAAGATGTAAGCATTTGTGAAATTCTGGATGGTGGGTCCCTGGGGATTTGTTACTCTGGTTCTAACAAAATACTTCAAGTATCAAGAAAAGTACAGATCAGTGTCTCACTTTGCTAGCAGAATATACACTTGCATGAAGGGGAAGATGAAAGGATTTAAGTTCTACTTCTTATTTCTGGCATACTCCTTAAGCACACTGGCAGAGGCTATGGTCTCTCAATATTCATCCTCCCTTTTAGAACTCTGATTTTCAGGTAAGTGCAAGGCCACCCAGAATATAAGGATTACTTTCCCAGCCTCACTTGCAATCAATCAGATCTGGCCAGTGATCTGAGCAACTTTGAGACATGTCCTTAAAGATAGGGGCATGTCTTTATTCCTTCTGCCAGCCAAAATGAAGAGGTAATGGCTGGAGCTCTGGTCCCTATCCGAGATCATGAAACCACAGAGGGCACAGCAACAAAAGCATAGGAGCTTCTACCCTTGACACCTCAGAGGGACCCTAGGAGCCCCGGATTGTCTACCTCTGCACTGGAAAAAAGAAAGCTTCTATGTTTCTGAAGCCACTGCCGTTTTGATCTGTCACAGATAATAAATCCTAACTGATTCATGTTTCCACATGTGTACAGTTAGCTAAGTGAGAGGTCTAGTTTAAACAGGGGCAAGGGCATGTGGTCATTTAACTCTCAGATCTTGCATTGATTTCCAGTCCTGTGTTAACATGAATTTAAGCCAGTCATTTAAACTCATTGAACAATTTTTTTTTTAAATCTGTAAAATAGAGGTGAGACCAATCTGGCACAATTGTGAAGATTAGTGTCTTAAATGTGTGCACGGTGCTTGGCATGTAGTAGGCATTCAATAACTGTTAGCTTTTGTTTACTTCCAAAGTCTCACAGTATTCTTGCTTCATTTAACTGTTCACTTTGTTTTCTGAAAGAATCGCAACAACGGAGTAATCCAGAGAGGTATCAATGATTAAATTGATACTGTACTGTATTTTTTTTTTTTTTTTTTTTTTGAGACACAGTCTCACTCTGTTGCCCAGGCTGGAGTGCAGTGGCATGATCTTGGCTCACTGCAACCTCCACCTCCCAGGTTCAAGTGATACTCCTGCCTCAATCTCCCGAGTAGCTGGAACTACAGGCACGCCACCATGCCCAGCTAATTTTTGTAGACGGTTCCACTATGTTGGCCAGGCTGGTCTTGAACTCCTGGCCTCAAGTGATCCACCCACCTTGACCTCCCAAAGTGCTGGGATTACAGGCCTGAGCCACCATGGCTGGCCCTGTACTGTATTTTTTAAAAGATACTGTTACATATATGAAATTCTTTCTGCCTCAAATGGAAGAAAAATTTTAAAGGCTAAAGCTAGAAGCTGTCTTGAGGATCAGTGATCCTTAATTACATTAGAAGACTCAGTACATTTTTACAGATAATTACTTTGCTGTTAAAACTAGTTAGAGGGCCCCACATCAGTGATGTCCTTTTAGATACCATATGCCTTCTGAAAATAGAAAAGGGTCGAATTATTCTTTGCACTGCAAATCATTTGAATGTTACTTAGGGAAAATTTCTAACCATTTCTGAAATTGAAAAGGTCATAGAAACAGCATTTAGAAAAAGTGGTAGTTTATAGCTCTCTTTGCTTATTTCCAAATTAAATAAGAACTCATACTTTTGTGAGTCCAAAGGTTACAGTTGTCTCAGCATATTGTGAAGCTGAATTCCCAACAGCTCCTTCCAACAATGGAATCGGTATCAGGATGTGGTGAGCTCCCTGTACCAGCGAGTGTACAGTCAGAGACTGGCCAGTTCTCTGTTAAAACACTGGAGAAGATGTGACAGCAGCTGTTGTGGCCAGTAGATTGTCTACCTGTAGTTGCAGAGAAGCCCAAGAGTTTGATGATGAGGCAGCAGATTTGAAATCTTTCCTTTTTTTTTTTTTTTAGACAAGATCTCACTCTGTCACCCAGGCTGGAGTGCAGTGGTGCGATCTTGACTCACTGCATCCTCTGCCTGGGTTCAAGCGATTCTCAAGCCTCAGCCTCCTGAGTATCTGGGATTACAGGTGCATGCCATCATGCCGGGCTAGTTTTTTTTTGTTTTTTTTTTTGTTTTGTTTTGTATTTTTTGGTAGAGACGGAGTTTCACCATGTTGGCTAGGCTGGTCTCAAACTCCTCATGTCAAGTGATCTGCCTCAGCCTCCCAAAGTGCTAGGATTACTGGTGTGAACCACCACGACCGACCCCTTTCTACTTTTCTGACGTAGGCTTTTATTGCTATAAAACCTGTCTCTTAGTACTGCTTTTGATGTATCCTATAGGTTTTGGTATTTTGCATTTCCATTTTCATTTGTTTAAATTTTTAAAAAGGTTATTTAAGGGCATGTTGCTTAGTTTCCATGTGTTTGTATAGTTTCCCAAATTCCTCTTGTTACTAATTTCTAGTTTTATTCTGTTATGGTCTGAGAAGACATTTGATATTGTTTCAATTTTTTAATTATTTTTATTTATTTATTTATTTTTTTACCTTTTTTGTGGCCTAACATACTAGGGAACCTTAAAAAGTTTGTGGAAAAAAATGGAATTAAAAGATTTGTTAAAATGTAAACTATATTTCTCAAAATAAGCTCATTCCTGGCCAGGCGCGGTGGCTCACGCCTATAATCCCAACACTTTGGGAGGCCGGGGCAGGCGGGTCACTCAGGCCAGGAGTACGAGAACAGCCTGGCCAACATGGCAAAACCCCATCTCTTCTAAAAACATGGAAATTAGCTGATTGTGGTTCTGTGCACCTGTGGTCCCAGCTACTTGGGAGGCTGAGGCAGGAGAACCACTTGAACCTGGGAGGCAGAGATTGAGTGAGCTGAGATCACACCACTGCACGCCAGCCTGGGTGACAGAGTGAGCCAAAAAAACAAAAAAGTCTCCATCCTGTTCAAGACACTTTTGTAAGTGACAATACCAGCCATTTAGTTCAGCCCTGAAGAACTGAGGAACCTGGGAATTTAACCATGTCAATGCAGTCTTGTTTCAATATTAACTGAAGAAAAATGGATGTCTTTTAGATTTTTTTTTTTTTTTGAGACGGAGTCTCACTCTGTCACCCAGGCTGGAGTGCAGTGGCGCGATCTTGGCTCACTGCAAGCTCCGCCTTCTGGGTTCACGCCATTCTCCTGCCTCAGCCTCTTGAGTAGCTGGGAATACAGGCATCCACCACCACGCCCAGTTAATTTTTTGTATTTTTAGTAGAGACAGGGTTTCCCCATGTTGGCCAGGATGGTCTCAATCTCCTGACCTCATGATCTGCTTGTCTTGGCCTCCCAAAGTGCTGGGATTACAGGCGTGAGCTACTGTGCCCGACTAGATTTTTTTAAGATAAACAAAAAAAAGGAGCCAAATCAGTACTGTAAGGTGTATGCCTAATAATTTTCCACAGAAACTCACAAAATTCCTCTTATTAGATGGAGAAATCATCAGAAGCATTGTTGTGGTGGAGAAGCAGTCTCTGGTGATGCTATCCTGGGCATTTTTTGACTGAAGCTTTGGCTAACAGATGTTATTACTCTTTGGCCTTCCAGAAAGTCAGCAAGCAAAATTCCTTTACCATCCAAAAAAAAAACTGTTGCCATGACCTTTGCTCTTGACCAGTTCACTCTCGCTTTGACTGGACCACTTTCACCTCTTGGTAGCCACTGCTTTGACTGTGCTTTATCTTCAGGATGGTACTAGTAAAGCCATGTTCCATCTTTTGTTATAATTTTTTGAAGCTATGCTTTAGGATCTTGATGCTACTTAAAAAACTTATATTGAAAGCTTCGCTCTTGTTTGTGCCTGATGACAGTGCAATGGTTTTGGTGCCCATCTGGTGAAAGTTTGCTCAACTTTAATTTTTCAGTCAGAATTGGTTGAAGTCTGAAACAATTGAGATGTCTATGGCGTTGGCTATCGTTTCTTCTGTTAATTGTTGGTCCTCTTCAGATAGGGCACAAACAACATGTATTTTTTTCCTTGCACATTAATGTGAATGGTCTGCTGCTGCAGGCTTCATCTTCAAACCATGTTGTCCCTTCTTAAAATGAATTACCCATTTATAAACTGCTAATTTTGTTGGGGCATTGTCCCCGTACATTTTTTTGTAAAACATGATTTTATCATCATCCATCCGAGCTTTACTATAAATTTGATGTTTGTTCTTCCTTCAATTTTAGCTGAATTTATATAGCTCTGATAGACTCTTTTTTCAAACCGATGTCTTATCCTTCTTAGTGCCTCAAGCTAGATCCTGTTCTGATATGTTATGGTAAGTTAGTACAAGTTTTAATCCAAAAAATTTTGACATCCATGTGTAGTTTCTTCACAATATACATTTTTTCATGAATTTTGAATACCCCTTGTGTGGTCTCTTCTGGAAAATGTTCTATTTGTTGATGAGAAAAATGTATATTCTGCAGTTGTTGGGTGAAATGTTCTGTAAATGTTTGTTAGGTTGTTAGATTCATTTGGCGTATAGTAAAGGTTTGTGTGTGTGGTTTTTTTGTTTGTTTGTTTTTTGTTTTGTTTTCTTTTTTGAGACAGGGTCTTACTCTATCACTGAGGCTGAAGTGCAGTGGTGCAATCATAGCTCATTGCAGCCTCAACTTCTCAGGACCAAGTGATCCTCCCACTTCAGCCTCCTGAGTAGCTGGGAACACAGGCATGCACCACCATGCTTGGCTAATCTTACTTTTTGTAGATATAGGGCCTCCCTATATCCTGTGTTGCCCAGGTTGGTCTTGAATTCCTGGGCTCAAGCGATTTGCCCTTCTTGGCCTCCCAAACTGTTGTGATTACAGGTGTGAGCCACCATGCCCAGCCTCTAGTGCAGATTAAGTCCATTTTTGTTGCTAATTTTCTGTCTTGATGATCTTTCAAGTGCTGAAAGTGAGGTGTTGACTTCTCCAACTATTATTATATTAGAGTCTATCTTTCTTCTTAGCACTAAGAATATTTGTTATATATATTTGGGTGATTTGGTGTTGGTGCATATATATTTACAATGTTATATCCTCTTGCTGAATTGATCCTTTTATCATTATATAATGATATATGATCATTGATCATTGTATATATTATTATATAATGACATAAATAATATAACCTTCTGTGTTTCTTTTTCCTTTTATTTTTTTACTTAAATTCTCTCTATATATTTTTTCTTTCTTGAAACAGGGTCTCAGTCTGTTGCCCAGACTAGAGTGGAGTGGCAGGATCATGGCTCACTGCAGCCTTGACCTCCTGGGCCCAAGCAATCTTCCCACCTCAGCCTACTGAGTAGATGGGGCCACAGGCATGTGACACCTTGCCCAGCTAATTTTCTTATTTTTTGTCGAAACGGGATTTCCCTGTGTTGCCCAGGCTGGTCTCCAACTCCTGAGCTCAAGCAGTCCTCCTGCCTTGGCCTTCTAAATTATTGGGATTATAAGCATGAGCCACTGCGTCCAGCCTTATATTTTCTAATAGAAGTATAGCTCCTCCTGTGTGTTTCTGGTTTCCATTTGTGTGGAATATTTGTTCCGTCCCTTCAGTCTATGTGTGTCCTTACAGGTGAAATGAGCTTCTTGTAGGCAGCATATAGTTAGGTCTTGTTTGTTTGGTTTCATTTGGTTTGGTTTGGTTTGATTTTTTTTTTTTTTTTTGAGACAGAGTCTTGCTCTCTCGCCCAGGCTGGAGTGCAGTAGTGCAATCTAGGTTCACTGCAACCTCTGTCTCCCAGATTTGAGTGATTCTCATGCCTCAGCCTCCCGAGTAGCTGGGATTACAGATGTGCACCCCCACATATGGATAATTTTTGGATTTTCAGTACAGACAGTGTTTCACCATGTTGGCCAGGCTGGCCTCGAACTCCTGACCTCAAATGATCCATCTGCCTCAGCCTCTGAAAGTGCTGGGATTACAGGTGTGAGCCACTGCATCTGGTTGGGTATTTTTTTTAGTTCATTCAGCCATTCTGTGTCTTTTAATTGGGGAATTTAAGCCATTTACATTCAAGGTTGTTATCTACAGATGAGGACTTACTTCTGACATTTTGTTGTTTTCTGATTGTTTGGTGTATTCTTTGTTCTCTACTTCCTCTTTTATTGTTCACCTTTACAATTGGTGGATTTCTGTAGTGAATATGTTTGAGTCCTCTTTCTTCTTCATTTTCTTTCTCATCTGCTCACTCAGTGAGCTTTATACTTTCATGTGTTTTCATGATAGTAGAAAATGTCCTTTTGCTTCCAAATGTAGGACTTCCTTAAGCATTTCTTTTAAGGTCTGTAGTGGTGATAAATTCCCTCAGTTTTTGCTTGCCTGGGAAAGACTATTTCTCCTTCATTTTTGAAGAGTAGTTTTTCTAGGGATAGTATTCTTGGTTGGCAGGGTTTTTTTTCTCTTTCATTTGAATATAGCATCCCATTGTCTCCTAACCTATAAAGTTTCAGCTGAGAAATCCACTGTTAGTCTGATGAAAATTCCCTTATATCTGACTTATGTGACTTGATGCTTTTCTCTAGTGGTTTTCAGAGTTATCTCTTCATCTTTGATTTTTGACAGTTTGATTATAACATGCATTGGAAAAACATCTTTTTGGGTTGAACCTATTTAGAGATCTTTGAGCTTCCTGTATCTGGATGTCTACATTTCTTGCAAGACTTGAGATGTTTTCAGCTATTATTTCATTACATAGGTTTTCTATGAGTTTGTCTATCTCTTCTCCTTCTGAAACTCCTAAAACTTGAATCTTTTGATGATTTATAGTATTCCCATATATCACATAGCTTTCATTATTTTCTCTTTCTTGCTCTCTTTTTTTTTAAATTTTTTTTGTCTGATTGAGTTATTTTAAAAGATCTCTTATCAAGTCCAATTTTTTTTTTTCTGTTTGATCTAGTCTATTATTGAAGCTCTTGATTTCATTTTTTATTTAATTCATTGAATTCTTCAACTTCAGGATTTCTGTTTGGTTCTTTTTTATGATATCTATCTCCCTGTTGAATTTCTCATTCAGCTCATAAATTGTTTTCTTGATTTCTGTGTATTGTTTATCTGCGTTCTCTTGCAACTTGCTGGATTCTTTTAAGATCATTATTTTGAATTATTTTTTAGACATGTCGTAAGTTTTCTTTGGGATCTGTTACTGGAGATTATTGTAGTCCTTTGGAGGTGTTATGTTTCCATTCCTTTCCATGTTTTCTGGTGTCCTTATGGTGATAGCTGCACATCTGGTGTTACTTCTTACAATTTTATCTATTAACTTTCATAGGGAAAGTCTTTTTTCCTATACATGTATAATGGTGTTGGTTGGGAAGGGTGCTTTGGCTTTGCTTCCGGGTAGGCACATTAGTGTAGTCTTCATAATGACTTCTTTGGCTGTAATGAGCATCAGTGATAACTGTGAGTTCTTCATTGGCTTAGGGTGCATTTGTTAGTAGACACTGGGGCAAGGCTTTGTTGGGATCGGGGACACTAGGCAGGCCACTCCTCAGGCACCAGTAGTGGTGGCAGTAAGTCAGATGTGCCAGTCTTCACACGCCTGGGTAGCATACACAGATACCAGTGGCGGCTGGTCTGGGTGAGCTGGTCCTTGAGCCTCCAGGTGGCATGCTCAGGTGCTGGTGGTGGAAGTGGTAGGCTAGGCAGGTAGGTCCTTGGGCCCCTGGACAGTGTGCATGGCATTGGTGTGACAGGATTGAAACCATCATTGCAAAATTATAACTGAGATAGTGAAAGCGATCTGACCTAACCAACTCCATCTTGCTTCTAACCTCCCAGCTGTCCTTGTTCATTCTTGGGCATAGGCCGAACTAACTTTGGGAGGAACTTAACTTATAGTTTATAGTTGAAAACATAGATGATAACAGCCCTTTCCAAACAAACCCCCTTCCTGCCTGGGGACCAGATTGCCAATGCAGGACTGACCAATTAGCCACAAGATTAGAAATTATAGTTTAGGAGTCATGCAGCTGGATACTGCAAGATTCTAAACCTCCCCAGTTGCTCCTAGGGATAATATAACGATTGTAAAACCTAAAATCAGGGCTTGAGATATTTTGCAGACCTTGTACTCACTGGATCAGCTGGCACCATCCAGATCGATAAACTGGGTCATTTGGTCTTGTGGCCCCCACTCAGGAACTGACTCAGTGCAAGAGGATAGCTTCAGCTATCTGTGATTTTATCTCCGACCCGACCAATCAGAACTCCCAACTCACTGCCCCCCTACTTACCAAACTATTCTTAAAAACTCTGACACCTGCCAGGCGTGGTGGCTCACGCCTGTAATCCCAGCACTTTGGGAGGCCAAGGTGGGTGGATCACAAGGTCAGGAGATCAAGACCATCCTAGCTAATATGGTGAAACCCTGTCTCTACTAAAAATACAAAAAAATTAGCCGGGCATGGTAGTGGGCGCCTGTAGGCCCGGCTACTTGGGAGGCTGATGAGGCAGGAGAATGGCATGAACCTGGGAGGCGGAGCTTGCAGTGAGCTGAGATCGCACCACTGCACTCCAGCCTGGGCCACAGAGCGAGACTCTATCTCAAAAGCAAAACAAAACAAAACAGAAAACAAAAACAAACAACTGATCCCTGAATGCTCAGGAAGACTGATATGAATAATATAATAAGAAAACTCTGCACTTTTGTACAACCAGCTCGGTATGAATAACTCTTTGTCTATTGCAATCCTTCTGTCTTGATAAATTGTCTCTGTCTAGGCAGCAGGCAAGGTAAACCCAGTGGGTGGTTACAGTGTTGCTGGAGGACAACCCTTGGACCCTCATACAGTGCATGCACATGCCAGCAGTGGCAGTGGTAGGCTTGGTGGGCAAGTCTCCAGGACATGGAGGTACTGGTGACAGTTGGGGTGGGTCCATCCTGGATGGTACATGCACGTGCTGGTGGCGGTGGGTAGGGTAGGACTATCCCCAGGCCTCTAGACAGTAGGTGCAGGTGGTGGCAGTGAGCAGAAGGAGCCTGTCCATAGGCCTCTGGAAGGTGTGCATGGGCACTGGTGGGTGGAAAGCAAGGTGGATCAATCTCCAGGTCCCCCAGTGGCATGCATGGAGACTGGGTCTAAAAGGGTTTTAATTGCAGCACTTTTTTTTTGTAAAAGAAAAATATTCTAAATAACCTAAATACCCATGGATAGCTAATAAGTTATGATACAGCTACGAAATGATTTGCAAGATATAGTATTAAGATAAAAAAAAGCATGATGTATTTGTGTAACATGGTGGTTGAAGGACCACTAACAGTGACCATCCATGGTGAGGTAAACTGGGTGATGGGAAGAAGAGATAAAAGCTGGAGACTCTTTTTCTATATCACCTTTTGTACTTTTGGAATTTCATACCAGCTTCACATATTGGTTATTTCTAGAATTTTATTCTTGTGGTAGGCAAAATTTAAAAATCCCCCCACCTGAGAGTTCTTATCCTGGAACTCATGAATATGATTAAAATACCACCCCGCTAATTGTTATATTATATGGCACAGTTGACCTTAAATGGGAAATTACCTGGAAGACTCATGTAGGCCCTGCAAGTGGGCTTTGAGCCACGTGGGCAGACAATTCTGGGGTTCTGGGTATCTGGGTTATGGTCTAAACCACAGGGCCTTGTGGATTCCTTGTTCCCTAGGAAGGGACATGGCAAAAGGAAGGCTAGGCGGGGGCTCTGGAGGAGGCAAAATTTCCCTTTCCTGTTAGGGTCTCTGGCTAGGCTTAAGAATTAAATTGACATAAGACAGATGAATAACAAAAAAGCATGCATATTTTATTTAGTAATTTTTACTTGTACATGGGCACCCTCACAAGAAAAATGAACACTCAAAGGAGCAATCAGGGCCAAAAGCTTATATAATGGGTTGGACAAAGAATAGTAAAGTTTGAAAACATGACAAAGAGGTTTGGGGTAGAACACTTAATTGTGGAAAAGTGGCTAGGCAGATAAGGGTTAGTTTAATAAGGTTTTTTGGTACCTGTTTCTCTCTCAGCTTTGACACCCCATCTCTGTGGGTAAGAGTGTCTTCCTTCCTCCCGGTCAGGGAGGGTACCTTTCACATGAGAGCTTATCTCTTGCTTTGAGGAAGGAAAAGGAAGATCAGAATGCCATTCTTGCACCTGCTGTTTCTCAAGTGCCTTTAACTCAAAGTAATCAGTATGCCAGAATGGCATATTTTGGGGTGGCATATTCTTCGTCCCTACAAAGCCCGGAGCAGGGCCCCTGGTACCTGAGCTTTAGGGCAATAGTGTTTACATGATTCCTTTTCCATGAATATCTCCTCAGCCTGAGTAAGTTTTTCCTTCCCTAAACTCCTTTACCACTTAATTCTTACCATACATTGCCTCAGGAAGAAGACATTGAAGCTTTTATAAGGATAAACTCTACTCATGAATAGTTGCATCTCAGGAACAGGAGTAGAAGGAGTAGACAACATGTGTTGTAAATTTCAAAACAAACTTTCAAAAAGCATACATTGCTTCCCATTGTCAGGAAATGTTTCATATGTGTAAGTCACGACTTCTGTACCAGACTGTAAGCTTCTGAGGACAGCAGCATATCGAATCCTTGTATCTACCGCAGGACCTAATATATGCCTAAGGATGCTTAATGAATGTTCATGAAATGTATGTGAATAAGTCAGCCTGAGACAGAGAATTCTATCTGCATCTATGTCAAATAGGATGTTTTTGATGCAAGAAACAAAATTTCTAATGAACTTAGTTAATAAGGAAATGTATTATCTCCCAGAACAGTTAATCTAGAAATTGTGCAGTCTCTTGACACAATCCATGGGGGCTTCAGTTCCATTTGTCTGCTAATATATTTGTCCTCCCTATCTCCTGTGCTATCTTTGTCCCCAGGCAGCCTCCCGTCATGGTCAAAAAATGGATGCCAATATCAACTGGAACAGAATATTGTCCTCTCACACTGTCAGGAGGGGGCTTTGGAGTGGAGGGGGTGCAGAAGAAGAGAGATAGAGGGAGGGAAGGAGGGAGAGAGGAAACCCCCTCTTCACCCAACATGAAAAGTCCCTCCTTTCAGTCTGAATGGGCCATCTTGAGTCACAGGGCCTTTGATACCTGTAGCCATGGGAATGCCCCAGGAGGACTGACTTCCCACAAATGGGATGGTATTGCTATACTTGGCTTAGAGTATCCAGGAACCTACCCTGGAGTTGGGGATGGAGTTAGCTTTTCCTGAGTCACTTGGGGAACACTGAGCCAAATCCCAGATCTCTTAGCAAGAAACCTGAGCGAAATCTCAGTTGTCTTAGGAAGGAGGAAGCAGGAGAGTGGATGCTGGGAAGCGAACCATTAGGGTAAACACCACCATCTAAGAGAGATTAGTCTCCCTTCTTTGCTTCCTTTCTTACCTGCCCTGACCTGGACTTCCCAAGATAAAGACCTAGGACCTTATCTTAGCTTTAGTAAAAGGGCTCTTTTATTCCGGTGGCCAAGAGAAATGAGGGGGACTCCAGGAGGCAAGAAGAGGCTTTGTAGATAAACTCTTTCGAGGCTACAAAGTAAAAAGAGTCACTAGAGGAAGGTTCCTGAATTTTCAGTCAGGCAGGAGATTAGGTGGTATCCATGGCAACAAAGGGATCAAGTGAATTCTGCAGAACAGGGGATGTTGAATGTAGAATCTGAACATTCCCACCCTTGGGTTTTTGTTTCTCACCAAGAGGCCACGTCACCTCCCTGAGCCAGCTCTGCAGACAGGACCAACTTCATGGGCATGCGACCCACGCAGACAGTCACCCAGGGCCTGTGCTCAGAAGGGCCCCTGATTTTGACTTCATGCTCTTCTGTCACCACTGGCAATTTTTAATTTTTGACATAGCCCCCACATCTTCATTTTGCTTTGCACTTTGTAAATTTCATAGCTAGTCATGCTTTTAGGTGAAATCCCTCAGTTTCTCTATAAGGAGATGTAACAAATTCTGCCCTCATAGTTCAAAATACCTCAACTAGCACACAATAAAATTTTGGGCAATAAATTTGAGGGTTTTTTTTTTTTTTTCCAGTTTGTTGGCTGTTTTTTTGTTTTTTTGTTTTGTTTTGTTTTGTTTTGTTTTGTTTTAAATTTCAATAGGTTTTGGGGGAATAGGTAGTGTTTGGTTACATGAATAAGTACTTTAGTAGTGATTTCTGAGATTTTGGTACACCCATCACCTGAGTAGTATACAGTGTTCCCAGTGAGTAGTCTTTCATCCCTCACTCCCCTCCCACCCTTTCCCCTGAGTCCCCAAAGTCCATTATATCATTTTTTTTTCTCACTCCATCGCCCAGGCTGAAGTGCAGTGGCATGACCTTGGCTCATTGCAGCCTCCAACTCCTGTGTTCAAGTGATTCTTGAGCCTCAGCCTCCTGAGTAGCAGGGATTATAGGCGTGCACTACCATGCCCAGCTAAGTTTTGTATTTTTAGTAGAGACAGGGTTTTGCCATGTTGGCCAGGCTGGTCGTGAACTCCTGACCTCAAGTGATCCACCCACCTCAGCCTCCTAAAGCGCTGGGATTACAGGCGTGAGCCACTGCGCCCAGCCTCATTATATATCATTCTTATACCTTTGTGTCCTCATAGCTTAGCTCCCACTTATGAGTGAGAACATACGATGTTTGGTTTTCCATTCCTGAGTTACTTCACATAGAATAATGGTCTCCAATTGCATCCAGGTTGTTGCAAAAGCCATGATTTTGTTCCTTTTCATGGCTGAGTAGTATTCTATGGTATACATATATACCACATAATAAATTTAAATTCTTATCCACCAGGCTTCCTGAGGAGTTTGCAGGTTTTAAAGTACATTATAAACTACTGTGTAGTTCTGCTGGTGAGTACAAAGGCCTAATGATGTGTGGTGTGAAATTGCATTTCAATGTGTGTTCTTTTCCTGCACTCTGTTTTCTGCCCTCATTCCTATCTCCCATTGCATCACCTGAGCCTTAGTCTCTTTCTCCAAGGAGTGAGAAGCGTGGAGGATCAGAGCAGATGTTTCTCTATATCTGCAGAGATAAAGCAGGTAGGTGCTGGGTCAGCAGCATTTGCTTCCTATATGGAGACAAAGGATTCCATGTGATGCACTGAGTTTGAAGACGATTCCTGTGCTTAGCATTGATTTGTTCCCATAAGCATTTGTGAACCACTCTTAGTACCTTGTTTATAGTAGAAGCTCCATAAATAAAATAGTGATTAATCAATTGGTTCTTTACTCATATATACATTCATTCAACACATTTTTATTGAGCATCTACTATGTGCCAGGCACTGCTTTGCTTAGGTGTAAGAACATAAAGATAAAAGATACAGTTGCAGGCTGCAAGGAATTCCTTCCCTAAAGGAAAACAGCCCTGTGATGAGTGAGGACACAGTGCTCCATGGAAACACAGAAAGGGCACCTTACCCCAGCTATGAAAAGTGGAGGAGAGGGAGACGTAAATGCAAGGGGGAGAGTCATGGAAGCCTGGGGTGGGAGAACATCCAAATACAGAAAAAGCTTTTTTTTTTTTTTTTGGGGATGGAATTTCACTCTTGTTGCACAGGCTGGAGTGCGACGGCATGATCTCGGCTCACTGCAACCTCCACCTCCTGGGTTCAAGCGATTCTCCTATCTAAGCCTCCCGAGTAGCTGGGATTACAGGCACATGCCACCACGCTTGGTTAATTTTTGTACTTTTAGTAGAAATGGAGTTTCACCATGTTGGTCAGGCTGATCTCAAACTCCTGATCTGCCCACCTCGGCCTCCCAAAGTGCTGGAATTACAGGCTTGAGCCACTGCACCCAGCCATAAAAAACACTTTTATTGAGATATGATTCCCATACATACAATTCACCCATTCAAAGTGTACCATTCAATGGCTGGTAGTAAAAGAGTTGTGAGGCTGGGCACAGTGACTCACACCTGTAATCCCAACGCTTTGGGAGGCTGAAGTGGGTGGATCACCCGGAGTCAGGAGTTTGAGATGAGCCTGGCCAACATGGTGAAACTCCGTCTCTACTAAAAATACAAAAATTAGCCAGGCATGATGGTGCATGCCTGTAATCCCAGCTACTCGGGAGGCTGAGGCGTGAGAATCGCTTCAACCCAGGAGGTAGAGGTTGCAGTGAGCCGAGAATTGCGCCATTGTACTCCAGCCTGGGTGACAGAGGAAACTCTGTCTCAAAAATAAACAAACAAACAAACAAACAAACAAATAAATAAATAAATGTTGTGTATCCGTCGCCACAATCAATTTTAAAGTGTTTTCATTACCCCAGTAAGAAACCTTGCATTCCTTAACTGGCACCCCTTAATACCCCCCTGTCCCTCAGTGCCAGACAACCACTGATATACTTTTTTTTTTTTTTGTCTCTGTCGATATGCCTATTCTAGACATTTCCTATGAATAGAATAATGCAGTATGTAGTTCCTTGTGACTGGCTTCTTCCACTGAACATAATGCTTTGGAGGTTTATTGATGTTGTACCACCTCAGTGTTTTATTCATTTTTATTACCCAGTATGATTTTGTTGTGTGGATATACCAATATTTTATTTATCTACCTTTCAGTTGATGGACATTGGGTTATTTCCACTTTTTAGCTATTATGAATAATGCTGCTAAGAACATTTATATATAGGTATGTGGATATATGTTTTATTACTCGAATATATACCTAGGAGTGGAATTGCTGGATCCTATCATAATTCTGTGATTAACCATCTGAGGAACTGCCAGACTGTTTTCCAAAGCAGCTGTTCCATTTTACATTCTCACCAGCACTGTACAAGCGTTTTGGTGTTTTACATCCTCACCAACATGTATTGTTATCTTTTTGATTATAGACATCTTTGTGGATATGAAGTGGTATCTCACTGAAGTTTTCATTTGGATTTCCTTGGTGGCTAATGATGTTGACCATCTTTTCGTGTGCTTGTTTGCTATTCATGTATCTTTGGAAAAATGTCTATGCACATCTTTTGCCCATTTTGGGGGATATTTATCTTCCCATTATTGAGTTTTAAGTGTTCTCTATATATTCTAGATACAAGTCTCTTATCAGATATATGATTTACACACATTTTCCCCAATTCTGTGGATTGTCTTTTCACTTTTTTGTTGGTGTCCTTTGAAGCACAAAAGATTTGGATGTTGATAATATTCAGTTTAGCTACCAAACTGAGTTTTGAATGATGAGTCAGGGAAGAGGACAAGAGGGAATAGCATTCCAGGTTTAGAACAAGCAGTAGTGCAAAAGTACAAAGATGTAACAGCATAGCTCATTTTAGTCATTCTAGGTAGTCTGGTTTGCCTTGACAAAAGGGTTGTGGGTGAGAAATGGTGGACAAGAAATCAAACTCATATAAAGTGGTCAACCGTGTGAAGATACTAGATTTTATTCTGTAATCAATAGGGATCACTAAAAATTGTCAAGTAGAAGATATGAAAATCAGATTTGCAATTTAGAAAAATCCCTCTGTTGTGGAAAATGCAGGGGAAGAGACTAATGCTTGAGATAGAGAAGTCAGGGGCACTGATCATGGTGACAAATCATGACTTGAACTCCAGCAGAAACAGTGTAACTAGAGATTAAGGAATGATTTGAGAGATACAAAGGAAATAGAATGGAAGTACCTGGAGGCCATTGAGATTTGGAGGATAAAGGGAAGAATAAAAAGTGATTCCTCGGTTTTCGATCTGGGTGGCTCTGTTGAAGGAATACAGCTAGGGAAGATAGTGGAAGGGAATGGGAGTGAAGAAGGTGGGTTCAGTTTTGCAAATGTTGGGTTGAAGTTCCTGAAGAATATCTAGGAGAAGATATTGTTGCAAGTTGGTTTCTCCCAGAAGCTGACTCTGGAAGGGAGTTAGTATGCAGAGTATTTATTAGGGAGTCTTTTTGAGACCATCCTATGGAAAGGAAAGGAAGGAAGCAGGACTGGGCAGAGGGAGAAGTCAGGTGACAGTCCTGGCCCAATGAGAGACCTGACAGATGGCTCATCAGCATTGTCCTTTGATAAGCCGAGATGTCTGAACCTGTATATCCCTGGCCGAATCATCTTGGGAAGGATGTGAACTTGGACAAGGCTGCTGTCCATGCTTGAGGCAATTCTTAAAGGAGCTGACAGCTGGAGGCATTTCCTGACCACACCCCCTGCTGCTGGGGCAACAAGTCCTTTCTTAAAGGAGAATCTGCAGGGTCCACATCAGTGTCTGTTGCAGATATGCAGTAGGCAGCCCTGTGTGTGTGGATCTGAAGAAAGGTACTCACAGGAGATGGGCCTGGGACAGCAAAGGAGAGTTGGAAGTGGTCAGCATGCATGGCATTCTTGGTGTCACATGACTGAATGGCATCCCTGAGGCAGAGAGTGAAGAGTGAGAACAGAGTGGACAAATGCCACTGGGGTCCTTTCGAACACGCATAACAAAATTCCTCATTTAAAATAGCCTAAGCCGTAGGGTTTTCTGTCTCAGATAACAGGAAGTCTGGAAGTGGGCGGTTCTGGCATGGTTCGTTTGGTGGCCTGGGAATGTCATCAAGGACCCGGGTGGATTCTTCCATCTGTTCTGCCATGCTCAGCATGTGGGCTTTTATCAGACTTGTCCCATCACAACCACAAGATACCTGCCTCCATTCTGGAAAGGAAGGACAGGATAACTGAAAAGGAAAAAACTCACTGTTTCCATCTGCATACTCACATTATCTATATACTCATGAACACCAACTACGTGGGTGTTTTCCATACCAACCAGCTCCCCAACTATCTGGACACCAACTGGACATTCTATAATTCACTCCTAACACTAGAATTAGCACAGACTCCACAGGTTAAGGACTCGGCCCCACAAGACTGACCCCCCACTTCAGACACCAATTGCAAGTAATTCTCCAGGTTACTCAATTTTTGTCCAACTTAGCTGCAATTTGGGGGTTCCCACGCACCCCTCTTCAGGTTTGATAATTTGCTAAGACATCTCACAGAACTCAGGGAAACAAGTTTACTGTTTAATTACATAACAAAGGGTATGATAAAGAATGCAGATGAGCAGCCAGATGAAGAGGTGTATAGGACAAGGTCTGGAAGCGTCCAGAGTGCAGGAGCTTCTGCCCCTGTGGAGCTGGGGTGCCACTGGGAGTGCCATCAAGGACCCGAGTGGATTCTTCCATGTGTTCTGCCATGCTGGGGTCTGCTACTCTCCCAACATGTGGATGTGTTCATCGACCTAGGGTCAAAGACCAAATAATAGAAAAAAAGGTGCTCCTCGCACCTCTGTTACTTAGGAAATTGTGTTTCAGGAGCTCTGTGCCAGGTACCAGGGATAAAGACCAAATGTATATTTCTTATTATATCACAATATCACAATAACTTTGGTCATTTCTCTCTTTTCTTTTTTTAAACAGGAATTGGGTACGAAGGGAAGTGGAGTGTCTTTTCCAGAAGCTTCCTACTCCACCCCCAGCAGCCTTCTCCTTACATCTCATTGGCCAGGGATAAATGAGACTACCATGATGGTTAAGGATTTGCCCCTGGGGCTGGGGATGAGGCACTCTCCCCTTAGGATGGATACCTGAACAAAAGTGGGAACAGGAATAAAAGTAGATAAGGCTGTTGAGTTGGCAACCACCAGTGTCTGTTACACTGGTTAACACTGATTTTCAATGGAAACAAACAGAAAAGGTAAAGGAGACCAAGGGAGAATAGTCAGGTAACTAGAAAAAATAGAATTATGAAATCCAAAGCAGGAGGGAATTTCAATAAGGAAAGTACAATCAATTGTGGCAAAAGCTGTAGAAAAAGTTAAGAAAAAAAGCTGAGTAGGACTGATGTATGTCCACTGGACTGGGCAATTCAAAGGTTCCTAGATGTATCTGTGAACCAGTATCAGTGAAGCATGCGGGCAGAAACCAAATTACAGTAGATTGAGGGATTGAAGGTATCAGGACAGAAAATTATAACAGAATGGGGTTGCTAATGGTAGACAGAAGGGGAGAAATCAGAAAACCTCCTGGACAAGGTAAGGCTATAGCAATAAAAATAGATCAGTGATTGCCAGGGATGGGGGCAGGGGAAGGGGATTCATTACAGAGGAGCCCATGAGCATTTTAGAGGGTTATGGAAAGACTCTATTTCTTGAATTGGGGGTGGTTACATGCCTCTTTGCATTTGTTGAAACTTGGATGAAAAACAAGCAAAAAGAACACGACCTCCACAGCTCCTCTCATTGGGGGCCTGGGCCCCCTCTTTGAAAACTGAGCAGTTTGAATGATCACTGCCCCGACCACAGTGTCACTCTGCCGACCATGCCACACCCTGCCCAGACACAGTAACCTCAGAGACAGACCCCGCAGAGTCAGTGCTGAAGAGCCTGGCCATGAAGTCACTCAGCACTGGAGGGAAAGTGGTCAGTTAGAAATACTTAGTGAAGATCGTTGTCTGTTTTGACTCCATTATCCATTTTCAAATAAAAACTTCAGACCCAAGTCTAATTCTTTTTCTTTTTTGAGACGGGATCTTGCTCTGTCACCCCGACTGGAGTGTAATGGTGCGATCTCAGCTAACTGCAACCTTCGCCTCCCGAGTTCAAGCAATTCTCCTGTCTCAGCCTCCCGACTAGCTGGGATTACAGGCACCCGCCATCATGCTCAGCTGATTTTCGTATTTTTGTAGAGACAGGATTTCACTGTGTCGGCCAGGCTGGTCTCAAACTCCTGACCTCAAGGTGATCCACCCACCCCGGCCTCCCAAAGTACTGGGATTACAGGAGTGAGCCATCGAGCCCGGCCTTAATTTTCTTTAACATTTAATTAACATCAAGTTCAAGTCTCTATTTTAATTCTTTGTCATCCTGTCAGTATTAACACAGCGATACTTCATGGGAGAATTAGGTAATGCCCTCCTCACTCTGAAGTTTTTACCCTTTGGGAGGGGACCCTAAAATATCATATGTTTTTCAGTGAATCTGTTATTTTGGAATTGTAGAAATTTTTGTATCATCTCACCGCAGTTAAAACAGCTTGTATCAAAAGGACATGCAATGACAGGTGCTGGTGAGGGTGTGAAGACTGGGGAGCTCTCATACTCTGCTGGTGAGAATGTAAATTAGTGCAGCCACAATGGAAAACAATATGGAGGTTCCTCAAAAAGCTGAAACTAGAACTACCATATGATCCAGCATCCAGCAATCCCACTGCTGCATATATATCCAGAAGAAAGGAAATTAATATGTCAAAGAGATATTTATTGCATACTACCATATTTATTGCAGCACTATTCATAATAGTCAAAATATGGAATCCACCTAAGTGCTCATCAACAGATGAATGGATAAGGAAAATGTGGCATATATGCCCAATCGAATATTATTCAGCCATAAAAAGTAATGGAATTCTATCATCTGCAGCAATAGTGATGGAACTGGAGGCCATTATGTTAGGTGAATAGTCAGGCACAGAAAGACAAGTACTGCCTGTTCTCACTCATAAGTGGGAGCTAGAAAAGTGCGTCTCATGATGATAGAGTACACTGGTGGTTTCCAGAGCCTAGGAAGGAAGGGAAAAGGAGGGTATAAAGAGAAAAAAGGGATGTAAATGTATTTATTACCACTGAACTGTATACTTGAAAACGATAAAGATAAATCGTTAAAAAAAATACAAACTGACAAATATAGGGAGGAATTGTTAGGGAAGGAGATCCAGAGTAATGCCATTTTAAGTTCAGCTCTGTTTCACGCGTCCGTGTGAAGAGACCACCAAACAGGCTTTGTGTGAGCAACATGGCTGTTTATTTCACCTGGGTGCAGGGGGACTGAGTCTGAAAAAGGAGTCAGCAAAGGGTGATGGGATTATCGTTGGTTCTTAAAGGTTTGGGGATAGGCGGTGAAGTTAGGGTGGGGAGAATTATAAAGAACCTTCTTAAGGGTGGGGGAGGTTACAAAGTACATTGATCAGTTAAGCTGGGGCAGAAAGAAATCACAATAGTGGAATGTCACCAGTTAAGGCTATTTTCACTTCTGTGGATCTTCAGTTGCTTCAGGCCATCTGGATGTATATGTGCAGGTCACTGGGGATATGATGGCTTAGCTTGGGCTCAAAGACCTGACAAGCTCCGTCTTGAGAATAACAAGGCACATTCCTTGCCAGTCATGACCCATAGTCATAAGATGTTTATAGTTGAGGAAACAGCCTAAAGATACCTACAAGGATATACTCCTACAACAGCAGAAAGTCCAGATGTCCCAATACCCATAGCAGTATATGCTTCCAAGATAGTTAGAGTTATGCTTCGATGTATTTACACAGTAGAATGTCAAGGACAGTTTTCTTGAAATTAACAGAATAATGTGTCATGCTGTCTGCCCATCTGCACATAGACACAGTTTATCTTAGCTTTTACATAGACAAGACCCCTATATAAGAAAAACTTAAAGATGAGGCATTTCTCTGTTTGCTTTCTGAGGATGCCCTACTCTGTATCTGAGTAGCTTTCGATAAACTCTCTCTTCTCACTGCACTCTGCGACTCACCTGAAATTCCTTCCTGCATGAGATCCAAGAACTCTCTCTTGGGGTCTGGATTGGGACCCCTTTTTCCAGCAACAGAATGACATAGAAAGCCCTTCTAGCCCAAAGGCTACCACTGCTAACTTTCTGGTGTTTTTCTTGTATGTCGTTTTAATCCAATATTTGGATTAAACATAATTTAGTTCAAAATGGAATCCTATACATTCCGTTTTATAACTTGCTTTTTTTTTTTCATTTCTTGTGTCTTTCTCTAACTCCCATGGTTTTAAAAACCAGACAAAAACATTAAACAATTAGCTAGCAAACCTTTAAAAATGATCTAAAGCTTCATTGTTAAAAAATGCATAGTAACTTTATTAAGCGAAAGTTTCCTTTCATCTTAATCGTTTATCATTAGCACCTGGCACTCATGAATTTCATCACAGGGTGAAAAATCATGTAATCATTGGGTACACATGGACATAAAGATGGGCACAATAGACTCTGAAAACCACTAGATGGCGGAGGGAGGGGGCAAGGGCTGAAAAACTACCTATGGGGTACTATTCTCACTACCTGGGTGATGGGATCATTCATACTGCAAACCTCAGTGTCACACAATATACTCATGTAACAAACCGGCACATGTACCCCCTGAATCTAAAATACAATTTGTAATTATTATTATTATTATTATTATTATTTTTGAGACAGAGTCTCGCTCTGTCGCCCAGGCTGGAGTGCGGCGGGGCGATCTCTGCTCACTGCAAGCTCCGACTCCCGGGTTCACGCCATTCTCCTGCCTCAGCCTCCCGTATAGCTGGATCTACAGGCGCCCGCCACCACGCCCGGCTAATTTTTATTTATTTTTAGTGGAGATGGGGTTTCACCGTGTTAGCCAGGATAGTCTTGATCTCCTGATCTTGTGATCCGCCCACCTCGGCCTCTCAAAGTGCTGGGATTACAGGCATGAGCCTCCACGCCAGGCCAAAGTTGTAATTATTTTGAAGAAAAACAATGTAATCTAAGAGCAGACTGGCAGAATGTCGACCAACCGTCTTTGGTACGTATTTGTTGAGGTTTTCTCTGCACCCAGCCTATGCCTGGTGCTGTGGAGCATTCAAGAAAAGCCTGAGATAATTATTAGTGCCCTCAAAGAGAGAAAGTCTTCCACATTCCCAGATCTGAGAAATTTCACTCCCAAGTTTCTCCTGTCATTAGCAGCACCCTGGTGTCCTTCCAGTCACTTGCAAGCATGCCTGTTCTCAGGAGACCTCTGTGCTCAACGGTCACAGGGCTTAAAGACTTTCAAGAACTCGCTTTGGTAGTTTCCAGGAAAGACTATATGGAGGGCCTCTTACTGTGCCCTGATGCTGCTTTAAAATATCAGAGAGTGGGAAATGGTAATGTGGAGGTGGACCTTAGTTTATCTATCTCAAACTTGTCCAACCCGCGGGCCGTGGGCCGCATGCTGCCCAGGACACCTTTGAATATGGCCCAACACCATAAACTTTTAAAGCACTATGAGGATTTTATTGTTGGTGATTTTTTTTTTTTCCTAGCTCATCAGCTGTTCTTAGTGTTAATGTATTTTATGTGTGGCCCAAGACAATTCTTCTCCTTCCACTGTGGCCCAGGGAAGCCAAAAGATTGGAAACCCCTGATCTGTCTAGTTCAACCTGCTCATTTTACAGATGAAACAACTCGCTTTAGGGGGATGACCCTCCACCTACTTTGTTAGGGTGCTTGATGAACAGTGATTATGAACCAGGCATCTTTGCTGGTATTTATACTCATTTATATATTGATTGGTATCTTTCCTTGTTCCAAGAAGATTTTAAGACCAAATGTCTGGCATTTAAGAAACCCACACATGAAGAAAACAAATGAGCCCTCAGTGCGTGCTACTGTGGACATTTTTTTCTCACCTAGATAGGAAGTGGGGCTATTTTCTTCAAAGCAACTACATCTGTCATTTATTTATATTTATTTATATATTATTTATACAATATACTATTTATTTATACAATCAAAATCTCTGTATTAATCCTTCCCTCTGCCCTCATTGGAAGAAATATTCTCCATACATGAATATATCTTAAAAAATTTTTTTAATTAAAAAAGCTTGTAAAACTTATCATTTTAAGCATTTTAAAGTATACAATTCAGTGGCATTAAGCACATTTGCAATGTTGCACAACCAACTCCACTATCCATTTTCAGAACTTTTTCATCATCCCAAATACAAGCCCTGTACCCATTAAATAATAATTTCCCATTCCCTCCTCTCTCTAGAAATGGAGAAACAATAATTTCTCCATTCCTTCTGTTATACTTTCTATCTCTATGAACTTGCCTACTCTGGGTACCTCACCCATATTAGTGGAACCATACAATATTTGTCCTTCTGTGACTGACTTATTTTACTGAGCATATTTTCAAGGTTCATCAATGTTGAAACATATATCAGAATTCCCTTCCCTTTTAAGGTTGAATAATGTTCCATTGTATGTACATAACACATTTTGTTTATTCATTAATCCATTGGTGGACATCTTGGTTATTTCCATCTTTTGGCTATTGTGAATTAGGCCACTATGGACATGGGTATGCAAATATCTGAGACCCTTTCAATTCTTTTGTGTATATGCTCAGAAGTGGAATTCCTGGATCACATGGTAATTTTATGTTTAACTTTTTGATGAACTACTGTTGTACTGTTTTCCACAGCAGAAAACATTACCACCAGCAGTGCACAAGGGTACAATTTCTCCACAGTTCACCAACATTTGTGATTTGCTGCTTTTTGATAATAGCCATTCCAAGAGGTGTGAATTGATATTTCATTGTGGTTTTGATTTGCATTTCTCTAAAGACTAGTGATATCGAGTATCTTTTCATGTGCTTACTGGTCATTTGTATATCATTGAAAAACTATTAAGTTCTTTGCCCATTTTTAAAGGATTTTTTGGCTGTTGAGCTGTAGGACTGCTTTATATATTCTGGATATTAATCCCTTATCAGATATATAATTTTTTTTTTTTTTTTTTTTGAGACGGAGTTTTACTCTTGTTGCCCAGGCTGGACTGCAGTGGTGTGATCTTGGCTCATGGTGACTCTGCCTCCCAGATTCAAGTGATTCTCCTGCCTCGGCCTCTGGAGTAGCTAGGATTACAGGCATGGGCCAACACACCGAACTAATTTTGTATTTTTAGTAGAGACGAGGTTTCTCTATGTTGGTCAGGCTCATCTCTAACTCCCAACCTCAGGCGATCCACCCGGCTCGGCCTCCCAAAGTGCTGGGATTACAGGTGTGAGCCACTGCGCCTGGCCCAGATATATAACTTGAAAATATTTTCTCACATCACGGGACTGACTTTTAATTCTTTTGATGATTTCCTTTGATGTACAAAAGTTTTAAATTTCAAATATGCTCAATTTATCTATATTTCTTTTGTTGCTTCTACTTTTGGTGCCATATCCAAGAAATCCTTGCCAAATCCAGTGTCATGAAGATTTTTACCTGTTTTCTTCTAAGAGTTTATCCTAATCTTTGCTCTTATGTTTAAGACTTTAATCCATTTGGATTAACATATATAATACGGGAAGGGTCCAACTTCACTCTTTTGCATGTAGATATCCAGTTTTATCAATACTGTTTGTTAAAAAGACTGTCCTTTCCCACTGAATGGTCTTGGCACCCTTGTCAAAAATCAATTGAACATATATGTGAGAATTTATTTCTGGGACTTCTATTCTATTCTGTTCTATTGGTCTATATGTCTGTCCTCATGCAAGTGCCACACAGTTTTGATTATTGTAGCTTTGTAGTAAGTTTCAAGATCAAGAAAGTGAGTCTTTCAACATTTTCAAATATATATTTCAATTATGCATCTAGACAGCATGCATTTCTGAAAGATATTTTCAAGAGTGGCAAAATCTGAATCTTCAAAACTTTAATACATAAATTAAACTGTTTTCTTCATTTTCTTTACTGCACTTAAAGGATTGAATGAAAATATATCTTACTTCTTTCTACAAAAATCCACCACCAGCTCTCCCCATGATACCCTAGAAGGGTTAGAGGAGTCAGGCAGGAGTTGATTCTGAGTTCACAGATTCTCCTTCAGGAAATATGAGAAGCAGTGGCAAAGTAAAAGGAGGTATCACTCCTGGTGGGGGAAGGAGCTCCCTGCTAAAAAGAAGAAGAAGGGTGGGATATCAGTGAAAGAAGGAAGGAGGGTTTACTGTAAATGGCTCTCAGGGTTTAGGAGTTGACGCCAGGGATTTTTCAAAAATAAAGAGGGCACACCTGCCCAGGTGTGTGAAACTGGCACAGAACCACCTGAGAAGTATGAATCAGGGTCCCACTGTGGCAGGTCTTGGTAAGTACAGGTGCCCAATTGATCTCGCTAGAGACCACCTCAGCTGAGATGATATTGAGATGAGTGTGTTATTAATAACACACCTACTATGGTACACTTACTATATTGATGTTCCTTATCCCTAATGCCATCTTAGGAAGAACAAATTAAAAAACATATTTTCATTCTGGCATAATTTCCACTCTCCTCCTACCTCCTTGCTTTTAAAAAAAAAATGTGCTTCAAGTAGCAATTAGTGATGCCTGCAAGTTGCAGCATTGCACTGGAGCAGGGGAAGAGATAACAGGAACAGTCAAGTGCTTAGCTCTTACATAGTTGAGGATGACAAGAAGACAGTGGATCAAACAATATCTCCCACAGCCAGTAGTTCATATGCCCTTCAGAGAGGAGGGTGAGAATGCAGTAGGTACCCAGGGGCAAATGTTCAGGCAGTTGGTTGTTGATGATATGAATCTGTAAGTTCAGGAGGAGTTACCCTGGAGGAGTATTTAGAATCCTCAGCATCTAGACAGTAAAGCCATCATGGATAATGGATGAAATCACTTCAGATAAAGTGTACAGAGAAAGGGAAAAAAATGAGGTCAAAATAAAATCCCTGGGGCACACCAGCATTGGGGAACAAACTAAAAATAAACTAATACCTGAGAACGGACAGGATCTAAGAGGTAGTAAAAGAGTGTGTAACTGCCTGATGGCTTCTTCCTGCCTGCTGCACAAATAAAGGCCATGACATTTCAGTAAAGAAAGAGTTTAATAGACACAAGGCTGACCATGACATGTGGGAGACAGAGTTCATACTCAAGTCTGTCTTGTCCAAGGGTTGTAGATTAGGGGTTTTTCAGAGGCAGGTTAGGGAAAAAAAGAAGGGGGTGGCTCGGAAATAGGTGCTTGCTGCTGATTGGTTGAGGTGGAGATTAAATCATAAGGGGATGAAGCTGCCCTCTTGAGCTGAGTTGCTCCTGGGTGGGGCCATAAGAGCCATCGGGTCCAAGTGGAGTCATGAGTGTCAGACATGCAAAAAAATCTGAAAAGATAAGTCAAAGGCCAATCTTTAATAGTGATATGAACTGCAGGATCCCTAGAATAATGGCTACCCTTAGCAAAAATCAGACTTCTTTTCTCCTCCAGCCTGACGGCCTTTCATTAGGTTTACAAAGGTGGTTGAGTTTTGAGGAAGGACTCTAATCATTTAAATGATAACCTAAATGTCTTCCAAAGTTAGCTTGTCCCAAAAGTCCAAGGTTAATTAAGGGAAGGGCAAGCTGGGATCGTTTAAATCAGATCCATTTCACTGCCATAATTTTCTCACCGTCATAATTTTTGCAAAGGTGATTTCAAATGAAAGGCTGTGGAACCATTAAAAAAAAAATGTAGAGAGGGAGAGAATTTCTGGAATAGTGTGACCAACAGTCTCAACTGTCACAGAGATGTCAAGTAGGATGAAGGCTGAGGCATTTCTGTTGGATGTGGCAATGAGGGGGTTATTGGGCACTTCTTTCAAGAATTGGTTCACAGGAGTCAGCCTGCAGAGTACAGAGAGAGCAGGAATGAGGGAGTGACATAGCAGAGCTCCTGACAGTTTTCCCAGAAGCATCACTTTTTGAAAGGAATATATGTTTGAAGAAAGTGTTTTCTTTTTAAATGGGAAAGACAAGCACATTTATAGGCTAAGAGGAAGAACCCAGAGGAACACAGAAGTTGAAAATCTAGTAGAGAAGGAGCAATTTATGCAGCAACGGCCAGGCATGGCGACTCAGTCTTTAATCCTATTACTTTGGGAGGCTGAGGTGGGTGGATCACTGGATGTCAGGAATTTAAGCCGAGCCTGGCCAACATGGTGAAACACCTTCTCTACCAAAAATATAAAAATTAGCTGGGCATGGTGGTGCACACCTGTAATCCCAGCTATTCAGGAGGCTGAGGCATGAGAATCACTTGAACCTGGGAGGCAGAGGTTGCAGTGAGCTGAGATTGTGTCACTGCACTCCAACCTAGGTGACAGTGGGAGACTCTATCTCAAAAAAAAAAAAAAAAAAAAAATTATGCAGCAAGATCCTGGAGAATGTACAGGGAGGGGCAAATGTTTACATAAACAAAAGCCTGACTGTGAAAGTGAATATAGGCTCTGTGAAGAGTGAAGTGGGCATCAGTTAGTGAAGCCTGGGATTTGGCGGGGGTACTCTTGCAGAGCCCTGCGAGAGGTGGGGATACCAGCAAGACTGGGGAGAGGAAGCAGACAGCTGGGAAAAGGCAAGGAGGCACCAGCTGGTGCCGCAAGCAAGAGGCGTCTAGACGGCAGGATGGTAGTAGCAAGTGTTACCCAGGAGAGTGATATAATATGAATTCCTGCTGGACACTTTCATGTTTTTCTGATAAATTAAATGCAAAATCATTTATTGAGGGTGAGAAGGACAGGGATGTGAGATAGGGTCTGAGGAGTGCAAGGTTTGCAATACCCCCTCAGGGAATGAATAAGAGATTTCCGGGAAGCCTATAGATTCTTCCCGTGGTTATTATGACCTTCTCACAATTCATCTAAGAATGGCTTCTTTTTCTTTCTAAAATAAGATTTGGTACTTAATTACCTAATATTCTAAATATACATATATGTCTAAATACCTATTTCTAACTATGTATATTTCTAAATACAGTCATGTGCTATCTAACAATGTTTTCGTCAACAATGGACTGCATATAAAACAGTGGTCCCATAAGATTATAATGGAGATGAAAAACTCCTGTCACTCTAGTGCCATCGAGCTATTGTTTGTGGTGATGTTGATGGAAACAAACCACTGCACTGCCAGTCATATAAAAGTGGGGACTAAACTCTGACTTTTTTCTTCTTCTCTTGCCCAAATTCCTATCCAAGGGGCTTGGGGAGTCATGCCCCACAAACCACAAAGTTTCATCAGAGGGGTTTTATTTAACCCTATATAATGTGGCCTGATTTCCAACCTGACTCTGGCATAACATCACATAACAGATAAGGAAGGAAATCAAAATATTTTAACCACAAGTACGTTTCTTTGCCATATCTTGAAATTGCCCTTCAAAGTTGTCTCTTGTAGGGAAAAACCTACATTCTGTAGATAATTCTCTTTCCCTTTTCCAGGACGTTTTCCTGATCCAAAGAGAATAAACTGAGTCTGACACCTTTTTAAATCTGATAAGAAATATTTACAATCTATTTTCTCTGAAGCCTGTTACCTGGAGGCTTCATCTGCATAATAAGAACCTTGGTCTCCACAATCCCTTTTCTTAACCCACACATTTTCTTTCTATTGACTCTAGGTCTTTAGATAAACTCTTTCAATAAATTGCCAATCAGAAAATCTACCTGGAAGCTCCCACTTCCAGTTGTCCCACCTTTCTAGACTGAACCAATGTACATCTTACTTATATTGATTGATAGCTTATGTCTCCCTAAAATGTGTAAAACCTAGTTGTAGTCCAACTGTCGGAGGTGTTTGAACCAGAGCAACTCCATCTTGAATAAGGGCTGGGTAAAATAAGGCTGAGACTTCTTGGACTGCATTCCCAGAAGGTTAGGCATTCTTAGTCACAGGATGTGATAGGAGGTCAGCACAAGAAACGGGCACAAAGACCTTGCTGATAAAACAGATTGTGGTACAGAAGCCTGCCAAAACCCACTGAAATCAAGATAGCGACCAAAGTGACCTCTGATCATCCTGACTGCTCATTACATGCTAATTAATAATGAATTAGCATGCTAAAAGACACTCCCACCAATGCCATGACAGTTCACAAATGCCATGGCAACATCAGGAAGTTACATTACATGGTCTACAAAAAGGAAGAACCCTCAGTTCCAGGAATTGCCCACCCCTTTCCCTGAAAACTCATCAATAATCCACCCCTTGTTTAGCATATGATCATGCTAAACCATAAATATACACATAGAAAATTATCAAGAAATAACCATAAGTGTACTCAGTTGAGCAGCCCATGCTGTTGCTCTGCCTATGGAGTAGCCATTCTTTTGTTTCTTTATTTTCTTTTTTCTTTTCCTTTTCTTTTTTTTCAAGGAGGAGTCTCGCTCTGTCGCCCAGGCTGGAGTACAGTGGGGCAATCTCGGCTCACTGCAACCTCTGCCTCCTTAGTTCAAGCAATTCTCCTGCCTCAGCCTCCTGAGTAGCTGGAACTACAGGCACAGACTGCCATGCCCAGCTAATTTTTTGTGTGTTTTAGTAGAGACCGGGTTTCACCGTGTTGGCCAGGCTGGTCTTGAACCCCCCAGCTCAGGCAATCTGCCCGCCTCAGCCTCCCAAAGTGTTGGGATTACTGGCGTGAGCCACCACGCCCAGCCCCTTTACTTTCTTAATAAACTTACTTTCACTTTACGGACTCACCCTGAATTCTTTCTTGTGTGAGGTCCAAGAACCCTCTCTTGGGGTATGGATTGGGACCCCTGTCTGGTAACATGACCACCTTAGGCATGTGTTCTTGGGGTCTCCTGAGGGCTGTGTCACGGGTCATTGGTCATTCCTATTTGGCTCAGAATAAATCTCTTCAAATATTTTACAGTTTGACTCTTTTTGTTGACAAAAGTCTAACACGTACAATTATGTACAGTACATAATACTTGATAATGATAATAAATGACCATGTTACTGGTTTTTGTATACTTTAAATCATTATTTTAGAGTATATTCCTTTTGTTATTAGAAAAAAGTTAAAACTGTAAAACAGCCACAGGCAGGTCCTTCAGGGGTTATCCAGAAGGCATTGTTATCATGGATGACAACACCATGCCTGTTATTGCCCTTGAAGATATTCCAGTGGGACAAGATGTGGAGGTGGAAGACAGTGAAACTGATGAACCTGACCTTGGGTAGCCTAGCCTACTGCGTTTATCTTAGTTTTTAATAAATAACTTAAAAAAATTAAAAACAGTAAAAGTTTATAGAATAAAGATATAAACAAAGAAAATATTTCTGTAAAGCTGTGCCATGTGTTTGTGTTTTAAGCAGTGTTATTACAAAAGAGCCAAAAAGTTAACAAAAGGTAAGTTTATAAAGTAAAAACAGCATAACAGTAAACTAAGGTTAATTTATTATCGAAGAAAGAAAACTTTAAAAAAGTTTGTGTTCCCTGAGGGTACAGTGTTTATAAAGTCTACAATGGTATACAGGAATGTCCTAGGCCTCCATATTCACTCACCATGCACTCACTGACTCACCCAGAGCAACTTCTAGTCCTGCAAGCTCTATTCATGGTGAGTGCCCTAAACAGGTGTACAATTATTTTTTATGCTGTAGTTTGACTGTATGTCTTCTATATTTAGATATGTTTAAATATACAAATACTTGCTGTGTGTTACAACTGCCTACAGTGACATAACGGGAACATCACCCTCTTGGACAAGCACCACCATTAATCGAAAATCACCTAAATCCAAAGGGCATCAGCCTAATGGCTAAGGTTAGCATGACCATAAACCACAAATAACATCTCTGACCGGAAATATTTCAGACCCCTCCCCAACCAGAGACATGCCAGATGTGAGATAACCCTCTTTGGTCAGGAAGATGCCAGCCCCGAGATAACCTCCCTCTGGCTGGAAAAATGTCAGCCCCAAGATAACCTCCCCTCTGCCCAGAGACATTTCAACCCGACCATAAAACTTCTCCCCAACACATAAACATTCCAAGCTTGTGAAAAGGCCCCTCACCCTAAAACCAATATATAGTCTTAGTCTGTAAGAGAGAATACTCCTGACCAAAATCAGACAGAAGCCCCTCTCAGGTTTATTTCTCTAAAATAAGCACACCTTTGACTGTTGAGCCATGTTTCATGTTTCTTTCCTCTTTCTTTAACTCTTACGTATAGTATTCAGTACAGTGACCTACTATACAGGTTCGCAGCCTGGGAGCAATAGCTCTATACCACAAGGCCTAGCTGTGTGGTAGGCTCTACCACGTAGATTAATGTAAGTACACTCTGCAATGTTCACTCAATGAAAAAGTCATCTAAGCATGTATTTCTGAGAATCTATTTCCCATTAGGAGTTACTTTTTCCCTTTCTCTGAGGAGCACTGTGTTAGGCACTAAGCGTAAGAGGATAAGAGAAGGTCACCCTGCCAGTAGTTAGAATTCAGTTAAGGAAATAAAACATATGCACAGAAATAAACATTGGCTCAAGATGGTGACAGCCAAGCACCAACTAAAGGGGTTTCTGGGTGAAACGGCAGGGAATCCTAAGGAGAAAGTTAATATTATTGGAGAAGCTGCCAGTGTATTCTTTAAATCTTCACAAGAGTTCAAGGGGATCCATATGATCATCTTTTTGGATACAAGGAAGTTTCAGCTCAGAGGGATTAATTTACCCAAAACAAATCCAATGGAGACTTTATGTGGGCTCCTTCCACTGCATCATGTTGTCCCTCCAATCTAAAATTTTGTTTTTTCACTAGCTGCTGTCTGCAGTGACCCTTCAAACCCTGTTCTTGATTAAATTGTGTTTTTGAGCTCTCTTCTATGAGTGTTTTCCACCATGGGTTCATCTCACAGTGTCTTCAGATCTACCAAACACTCCCTACATCTGACACCCATCAGACCTAGGTTTATCTCCTTTATTTTCATTGAACCAAAAGGGATTCATATAATAAAGCTTTTGTTTCTACGACTTTACTCTTTTTAAGTTCAGTGATCCTTTGGCTTCTGTTGAGATACTTTGGGGTGTGTATTTTACCATCACCTTTTCCATGGGCAAAGCTGTGCCATTTTTACTGATTGTGCCTCAGTTGGAAGTGAGCGTTCAGCTTTAATTAACTGAGAGCAAAAAACTGGTGCAGGGCCCAGCAGTCTTCAACACCACTTCTGAATGATGACTGTGATGCTCGGATTTAAACACTGTGATGAGGAAGTAGCAAATGCTGCCATGTTTTCTATTGTTCTTTTGTTGGTCCTTGCAGGAAAGGTGAGACTTAAGTGAAACTTGAAGGTGGAAGAAGAATTAAGTCCTCCCATGGTTTAGAGATACCTTTTGAAATTAGCTTGAATTACTAGAAAGTTAAAAGTTACACTAACATACAAGTTGGAGTGTTACAATACAAATAGGACTGTATTTTAAAATAATAAAATATTACTAATTTATAGGTGTCATTTTACAATAAGTAGTGTTGTATTATTATAATTAGTAATATAGGTGTTAATTAGTATTACAAATTTATTAAATTTATTAAATTACTATTACTAATTTATAGGAGTATTACTAATTTATAGGTATTATTTTACAGTAATTATTATTACTAATGATATAAACAAAACTTGATATGATGGGCTTTTTTTTTTTTTTGAGACAGGGTCTCCCTCTGTCCCCCAGGCTGGAGTGCAGTGGGGCCATCTCAGCTCACTGCAAGCTCCTCCTCCTGGGTTTACGTCATTCTCCTGCCTCGGCCTCCCAAGTAGCTGGGACTACAGACGCCCGCCACCTCGCCCGGCTAGTATTTTTTGTATGTTTTAGTAGAGACGGGGTTTCACCGTGTTAGCCAGGATGATCTCGATCTCCTGACCTCGTGATCCGCCTGTCTCGGCCTCCCAAAGTGCTGGGATTACAGGCTTGAGCCACCGCGCCCGGCATGATGGGCTTTTAAAAAAATTACTCCCAGCTGGGTGCAGCGGCTCATGTCTGTAATCCCGGTACTTTGGGAGGCCAAGGCAGGTAGATCACCTGAGGTCAGAAGTTCAAGACTAGCTTGGCCAACATGGTGAAACACCGTCTCTACTAAAAAGATACAAAAATTAGCCAAGTGTGGTGGCATGTGCCTGTAATCCCAGCTACTTAGGAGGCTGAGATGGAAGAATTGCTGGAACCCAGGGATTGCAGTGAGCTGAGATCGCGCCACTGCAATCCAGCCTGGGCGACAAAATGAGACTGTCTCCAAAAAAAGGTTAAAAAAAATTTACTCCCTCCTGAGTAGATTGGCATCTGAAGTGTTTTTAAACAGTTGCCAACATTTTAATGCATATTCTAATCACATGATTGACTCAATATGTTCATTGTGTGAAAAAAGTTTACTTGAGCTGAGTGTTCATTATATTCACTTTAGACAATCTTAACAAGAAAAAAAGTTTTTAAAAATCTTGGCAAGAATGTGAACTCCTTGCCTTATGTAAGCTGGCTTACATCCCATTGCCTGTGGAGAGAGCAGAAAAAGGAAGGGAGAAAAATGGGGGTGCTAAACCTCTGCCCACGACTGTAAATGGAAAGAGGGAGGAATCCATCATGCTTATAAGCCAGTGACAGAAATGAACAGCCATATACATTCTATGGCCACAATTTTTGCCCTTCCTGCTCCCATGCTTCTGATGACTTGCTCATCTTTAATCCCCAACTGCTCTTCAAGAAACAGTTGCAGTTTATCCTGATGAGCAGGAACTGGGGTACAGCCATGTAGCCTTCGTAGTCAAGAAATGAGACTCAGGACCTGGCTACCTTTTGGAATTTCATTTCTGACTTTGACATTAATATGTTCCTTGAACGTGGAAAATTAACAGAATATAGTTAGGTATATAAAAGATTCTGTAAGACCTAAGGGAACCACAAGGAATATGTTGTATGAATTCACCTGAATGACTAAATCTCTCAGCTTCCTACTTCCTGGAGAGGATGTCCTGGCAGTAGCAGGGATCTTGGCCGGAGACATTTGTTGTTGTTATTGGTTTTAAGTTTGAGTTTTATTGTTTCCTCTTCATATTTTACTAAATTCTTAAATTGTGTTTTCAGTATTCTTCCGTTTTCCTTATCTTAGAGGAAAAGGAACGTTGGAAGTAGAGGGCTTTGAAGAAGAACTGGAAAGTAAGTGTTGACTTTCTTGTTCAATCTCCCTGACCCTGTAATTTTCACTGGCAAAGAGGAGAACATTCCAGGCAGAGTGAACTACAGAAGCAAAGAACTAAGGTACATGACATGGAAAGGATGGTGGAAATAAAGCTCAAAAAGCTCGTTTGGAGACAAATTGTGAAGGTCTGGAATGCCATAATAGTTGGAGTTTGGGCTTTGTTCTCTGGGCAATAGGAAACCCCAAATGCTTCCAGAGACAACAGACATGGTCATATTTATTTGTTAAGCAAATGACTTTGGTATCAATGTAGAGGATGGATTAGGAAGGAGTCCAGGATACCAGTTAGAAAGCAGTTTAAACAGTTTAGGGAGCTGATGGTCCAAATTAAGGCAGTTTGGGTATAAATGGGTCATACTGGAAAGAATTATGTCAGAGAAGGTATTCATGAGACTTAGTCATATAAAGGGCAGAAAGATAACTTAGGGGAAAAATGATCTAAATCATTGTGAGCCTGAGATTAAAAGGGTACCATTAATAAAGAAGGGATTCTTGGAGGAGATATTTAGTAGAGTTTGTGTTAAATCTGTTGAATTGGAAGTGTTCCTGTGACATCTAAATGACAGAGTCCAGAGAGCTAGAATGTTGGGGTTAGAGCTCACAGAAAGGGTTGGGGGACTAACGATAAATATTTGGAAGTCTTCAGCATAGTCAAGATAGGTGAAATTTCAGAAATGGATAAGGTTGCCTATAGAGAGAGAGTATAGCATGGAAGAGGAGACAGCTCAGGACAGAAACTTGTAGTTGAGGAGTTGCCAGAAAAGAGGCTGAGAAAGCCATCTGAGATAGAAGGACCACACTGCAGAAGCTAATGAAGGAAGTGGCAATTGTTCAGAAAGACCATTTAAAGGAAATATTAAGTTTCGATTTTAAAGAAGTTACTAGGTGCCTTCTGAAAAGGCATTTCCAAGGAATGAGAAACAGGAATGAAATCCTAGTGGTTGGGACTTGGGTAGGAGGCAAAGACGTATAAGTAAGGCACAAAAATTGCTCTTGAGAAAGATTTTGTAGTGAAAGAAAGAGGAGAAATGTGGCTTGAAAGGAAGAAATTTCTACTTGTCTAGGTCATTGGTTTGCAAAGCACTTTTACATCCACAGGGTCACTTTATTCCCAAGGAAACTCTGAAAGGTAGGAAGGGCAAATATTTACACTCTTGGGAACAAACTCAGGTTAAAAAGAAGTTAAAAGGCTTGCCCAAAGTCAATTATAGCAAATAAGGGGAAGAATTGGATTTAGAATTCAGGTCATTTGACTCTTATTCCAGTGATCTTTCTACTGTGCCCAAACAGAACATTTCTAAAGTGTTCACTCTATTTGGATATTGGATACTAGACAGCATCGGGCTCCTTGTTAAAGGGTTTTGACCTCATCCGGGGTTAATGGCAAGTTGCTGGAAGGTTTTGTGCCAGGGAATGCTATGTTTCAGTTAATGCCTGATGGAACAAATCTGGCAGTGAGGTGTAGGATGCATCAGCAGAACAGACACCTGGTGGTGGGGAGGGGTTAGAAAATGAGAACAATTAGCTTCAAACAGAAACACAACTTTTGATACGCATTCAATCACATGCTGAGAAAGTGATTTCCCTTCAGGTCTCCATACCCTATTCTGTTTGTATTTAGGAGAAGTTCTCAGTTTGTCAGTATATTTTTAACATGTTTCAAATACTCTCTCTTTTTTTTGAAACGGACCCAGGCTGGAGCGCAATGGCACGATCTCCACTCACCGCAAGCACCACCTCCTCGTCCCCAAACAAGCTTTTTGAGCTTTATTTCCACCATTCTTTCCATGTCATGCACCTTAGTTCTTTGCTTCTGTAGTTCGCCCTGCCTGGAATGTTCTTCTTCTCCTCTTTACCAGTGAAAATTACAGTCAGGGACACCGAACAAGAAAGGTCAATACTTATTTTCCAGTTCTCCTTCGGAGCCCTCTACTTCCAACATTCCTTTTCCTTTAAGATAAAGGAAAAGGGAAGAACACTGAAAACACAATTTAGGAATTTAGTAAAATATGAAGAGGAAACAATAAAACTAAAACTGAAACCTCCCGAGTAGCTGGGATTACAGGCATGCGCCACCACACCTGGCTAATTTTTGTATTTTTAGTAGAGACAGGGTTTCACCACATTGGCCAGGCTGGTCTTGAACTCCTGACCTCAAGTGATCCTGCTGCCTTGACCTTCCAAAGTTCTGGGATTACAGGCATGAGCCACCTCACCTGGCATTTTGACTACTCTCTAATCTCCCTTTTGAACAAAGAAAGAATAGGACTCAGGCTGAGAACATTTGTAAAAATTGCATCTTGCTAAAACTGAATTACATTGTTTCCTGTTCACTCTGTTTTTATGGTTACTTTCTACTTATGACAAGTAGGATTGATTTATCATTTATTGTAATTACAGAAAGTTTACTGTACATCTTAGTAAAAAAGTCAAATTAAGGAAAAATATACCTAAGACAAGTGGTATGCCTCTATGGAGAAATTATATAAGTGTGTATTCTAATGACTAGAGTTTGGGAAATTATGGTCTTTGAGAGTATTGCAATAGGAGTAATAAGGGTTCAGACCAGAGTGGGATGTTGGTAACAGGTAATGACAAGAAAAGAAGGCTCTGATAGATGTTTTAAGGGAATTAAAGGAGAGGAAAACTGTTGTTTCTTTGAGGGTATTTTCTGCCTCATTTCTCAGGATGGTTTTGACCGTAACAGTGAAAAATAAAAAAGTCTTATACAGTGGAAGGAATTTATTACCTCATATATCAAGAAGCCCTGAGGTAGGGTGGCTCCAGGAATGCTTAAGTGAGTAGCTCATTGACATCACTAAACACTTTGCTTCCATCGATCTTCCAGCCTCGCCAAAAAGGGCTGTCCTCATGACTTCAAGACAGCTGATACGGTGCCAGGAATCTCATTATGGACATACGATGTTCTCAGTGCAAGAACAAGACATCTCTTCTTGAGCTGAACAGTGAGGGATGAAGCAAACTTTCCCTGAAGGCACCTCCACCAAAATATTATTCTTCAAGATTTGTTGGACAAAAATACATCACATATTCATGCATAAACCAATCACTGCAAAGGGGAATCAAATTACCATACCTAACATAACCTAATTAGGATTTATTCTCTGAGCTGGGGAGATCTTTTCCCTGAAGAATGGAGTTCTCAAGATAATAGGGGCTCTGCTAACAAATATGGTTGGTAGGCAGTCAACCATGTCTTCTACAGCTCCTATGGAGAGCTGCAGGTGTTCTCTGGGTACCAGTGGTTCTGAAATTCTTCAAATTCACCCTTGAACGTAAGTGGCAAATTCTTGAGACTTGTAGTTTTATTTCTGAGAATGTTACTTAGCTCTTCTTTCCATGTGTTGGGTTAAGGCAGAACGAAATACTTCTGTTGCAAAATCAACTTCTGGTTTAGTGATGCACATTGAGGGTGCAATGCGAAATGTCTGAGGAGACACCGGAAAATAAGAAAACAAATCATCAGAGAATCAAATATGACTTCGAGGAAATACACTGAACTAAAAATCCAAAACCTTGTGTTTAGGACATTTCTCATGTTCCTCTTGGTTTGGCTCCTCCTCCCTCCCCAATGCTGGATCCAGGCCATTCACCCTCCAGTCTCCACAAAAACCCTTGTACAATTTGGCTCTGCCCCTTTTCCTTTTGTCATACATTTACCTCCTGGCCCTTCTACACCTTCACTGAAGTCTTAGGCCCCTCTCTATACTCCATTTCTGCCCATGGACTTCCATGTCCATATGCGCAACCCAGCAAACTCGCTTCTCACTGCCCTTATTGCCACAACTCCCAGAATCTTTATGTCCACCCCTCTGCATCCATTCATACCCATGACCAATGCCACGAGTCTCCTTATTGCCAGGAATAACTCAATTTCTGATCCCCACTACAGCTCTCCTTTTCATGAAAACTTCAGAATCCTCATTCACCCATTGTCTTCAGGTCTATTGCTCCACTCAGGTCTCCTCTTTCCTTTCCACCCAGCTCAGAACACAGAATTGACTGAAGTAGGCTTGCACTTGCTCCTCATTTTGCTTGCATTTCTACCCTTCTGCTGCACCTACACAGTCAATCCCAGCCCTAATAAAATATTTTATTAAATGGCTTTTCTCCAATCTAGATGGCTGAGAAGAGCTAGAGAAAAATCACACAACTAGGCTGAGTGATATGCTAGATATTCAGGGTCTCCAACTTCTGTGGGTCCCTCCAGCTTTTCTTGTTCACTGTCCTTTTTCAATCTAAACTTTTATCATTCCTCTCAATTTCCTTACTCAACTCCTGCGTCTCTCCCTCTATTTCATAGACAATCAGGCCTCATACTTCTCAGAAAACGGAAGCTGCTGGGCAAGATAAACTTGTTTGCTCTTACATCCATTGTTATAACCTTACCTGAAGGCTCAGAGAACAAGATGTATTTGCTGTTCAACTCCAAATTGTCCACCTATGCCCTTGACCCTGGATTCTCCCATCACCTTCACAGGAAACATCCCTTCAACTTCCCCTTAGCCTATAAACAAGCAGGCTTAAAGCTCTCATAACCCCCATCTAGACCACACCAAATACAAATCTGTGTTGACCACCTTGTCCCCTATGGCTACCTCGCAAATGCTTTCTTCCTGCTTTTAGCCACAGCATTAAAAAGACCGGTTGGTGCTTATTGGCCATTATTTATCACTTTGCCCTTCCCCCATTCACATCTCAATTGGCTGTAGTCTGACTTCTGCTGCATCAACTACTCTACTAAAGTTACCTGCAAGTGTGGAATCCACTGGGCATCTTCCAGCTCTCATCCTCTGTGGCCTTCTCTGCACTTGACTCTTTGGAATTCCCCACCCCACTTCCTGAACCTCTCCCGTCTCTTTCTTCCATGACTTCACACTCTTCTTACTCTCTTCATCCCTGTCCACGCTTTCTGCCTCTACCTGGGCAGCTTTTTCCTTCTCCTGCCCTTTATTATTATTATTATTTATTATTTATTTACTTATTTTTTTGAGACAGAGTCTCCGTCTGTTGCCCAGGCTGGAGTGCAGTGGCACGATCTCGGCTCACTGCAACTTCCGCCTCCCGGGTTCACATGATTCTCCTGCCTCAGTGGACTCTCTCTTGCTCTTCATACCCATGTTCTGTGCGTTTTCCAGGATTATCCTCAGAATGTCTCCTCTATCTTTACTACCACAGTTGAAGTTCAAACAGTGTCCTTGGCTCCCAGAGGGACTCCCTGTCTCCAGTCTTGTCCCCTTAGATTTGTCCTCCTCAGAGGACAGATTCTGACAGACTGCCTGAGTTTGGCTCCTGGTTCTGTCATTACTTAACCTCTCTGTGTGTCTTTTCCTTTATCTGTAAAATAAGGATAATAATAATACTTGTTTTACAGGCTTGAGCATTGAATGAGTCAGTTTATGCAAAGTGTTAGGACAGTACCTGACAAGCAGGAACGGCTTCATACCAGCTCCACTGACTACCTCAAGCCTTTGCGCTAGCCACATCTGTGTGGTGCAATGTGGTGTGCAAAATCAGTTATTTGTACTCTGCCATGTTTCATGCACAGTTTGGTTGTTTATCTCATTATTTAAGATTCTACCAGCCAAAAAGCCTGGCCTGGAAGTCCCTTCTCTCTCTCCCTTGAATACCTTTTAAAAAATATTTATAGATGAGCTTACTACATTGTATTATAATTTTCTATGTATTTGCCTTTCTCTCCCACCAGCTCCATGAAGGAAGGAACAGATCTTAGTTATCACCATATTAGGTTGGCGCAAAAGTAATTACAGTTTTTGCAATTAAAAAAACCCCACAAAAACTGCAATTACTTTTATACCAACCTAATAGTTTCAGTTTCCAGAATAACATCTGTTGCTTATAAGCACATAACAAATTTTGCCAAATAACAAAGGAAGAGCTAAGCAAGTACACAAATATCTCATGTCTTTATAAATTACATGTCTTAGGATTCATAATCATTAAATTATGCTATCTGATTTGTACAGAAAAATATTTATGACTAGGACTAGAAAAAAAAATCATGGAGCACATCCCAACAAAAGTGCTCATTCTGGTTTTGTTGTTTGGGCTGGGAGAACTTTAAGTCTGTTTTGTTTAAAGGGGAAGTTGGGGAAAAGCTGAAGATGCAAGAAAACATGGGGATGTTTCCTTGAGTGAAGGTGGAGGGAGCTTGGAGAAACAAGCGCACAGATGGAAGATCTAGATTTGAACAGGAGAAATGTCTCATTTCTGGAACCTTCAGGGAAGGAGGTGCTATGATCTGGACATTTGTGCCTCTGCCCCTTGAATTCCTGTGTTGGAACCCTAACTCCCAAGGTGATGGTCTTGCAAAGTGGGGCCTTTGGGAAGTGATTAGGTCAGGAGGGCACAGCCCATGAAGCCCCAGGGAGTTCTCTTGCCCCTTCTGCCATATGAGGTCACAGCCGAAAGATGGCTGCCTAAAAAGAGCGCCCTCACCAGACACTGAACTTGCTGGCACCTTGACCTTGGACTTCTCTGCCTCCAGAACTATAAGGAATGAATTTCTATGAAGTATAAGCCACCCAGTCTATGGCACTTTGTGACAGCAGGCTGGGGGGACTAACACAGGGGGAAAGAATAAATGTGGGGACTGATGAGTTTATATAGAGGTTTTGCCTGATAGTTTCAATTTTATCTGAGAAATATGAGGCAAGAAGTAGGTATTTCAGTATCCACTGAAATTGTGAGAGGCAGGGATGGAGCAGGGAAACTGGGAAGGATGAGGCATGTTTAAAATGGGAAAGAAAGTTGACAAAGGACAGGACAAATTAGGGAGGAGCAGATGTTACCTTCTCTCTTAAGTCTCTGACCTGGAGCCCATTCCTGGGGAGGGGCTTGTTGCTGTGAGGGATTGAGTGGCAGCTCACTTCACTCACGGCAGCAGCAGCCCTAGGGCAGTGCGTGCAGGGCAAGCCAGGGTCCCCACTGTGGAGCTGGGCGTGGCTTTTCAAGGAAGGGAGTGAGGAGGGCTCCACTCGCTGAATCTCCCAGCCTAAGGGTGAGGGACACCGGCTGTGGCTGATTTTGAGTTGGGCATTGGGGGCTATGCCCAGGTGGTCCTCCATCTCTCCGACAGGCGTCACCCGGGCCTGCCAATGCTGTCGGGTTGCTCCCGGCCACAGAGGCCACTAAGGCTTAGCAGGGTCACCAAGTCAGAACCCAGGGCTGAGCTAAGAACAGCCAGAATTGCTTTCACAGGGACTAGGATTAATTATACAGGAGACAAATTATTTATAGCATGACTGTGATGTTTCTTATCATCTGTACTGTAAGTTGTCTGCTTTGACCATCCTGTGTCTGCCTCTATCTTTACCAGAGTCGCGACTACCAAACCATTTTCACTCAGCGCCCTCTCGTGGCCCGATAGGTGCACTGTCCCCGCCTTTTTTTTTTGCATACCCGAGCTTCATCCCTAGATGACATGTGGCTGGGTACCCCGGCACAGTTGTGAAGAAACTGTGACCAGCACTAGGAAACCAGAGAGACTCCTACCTAGAGCGATAGGTAAAGACCAGTCTTTCTCTTACCTGAGAAAAAATGCCGCCTCTGCCAACGAGGAGCCCCATGTGCTTGCAGTCCTCATGGATCTGATTCACTTCTTCACGGGGAAGAGGTCGGCGGCTCATCTGTAAATATATTTTTAGAAAGCTTTCTATTTGGTGTTGGAATGGTTACAGGAATTATTTCCAAGAGAGGAAAAAGGAAAAACCCTCCAGCCATCAATGCCCCTCTTTTTTTCTCTCTCTCCCTCTTTCTCTCTGTCCTCTCCTTCCCCTGTAATTAAATAAAGTTGCTAATTGCTGAACCAGATTTTTGGAGGATGTTATTAAAAATGTTTGTTTTTAATCCCAAGTCATCCCAAATTCCCAAAAGACAAAATGAAGTTCTGTGCGGATAGTCAGTGAATCTTAGCTTTGCTAATGGCTGCCTTGGGAGTCTGGTTTCTTAATAGCTAAATTTGGAGTCTGTTTTACGTGGAAATTCTCCTTAACTTTTCACTTTGTTCTGCCCATGGAAAGGGCTCATTTCAAAGGCCACGAAATGGCTTAGAAGTTGCGCAAAGGCACCAGCAGCCTGAGCTTTCCCTGGGCAGCGCGGTGGGACAGCTGAGGAGCTAATTTCCCTGCTTGCAGGACTTGCTCTTTCTCCCCCAAGACTCTATCCTCCAGGGTTAGGAAAGGTAAGTGCTTCCAGGAGCCGAGAGGCTGTTCAGATCCCCGGCCATCCAAAGCAGGTCCCCTCCCTGTGGGGTCAGACATTGAACTGACTTGCATCCTTTCTGTGCATCTCCTGTCTTCCCAGTCTGTGAGTACAAATGTCTCCCTCTGACTTAGTCATGTTATACCTGAGAGCATATCTGCATTACCTGGAAGGCTTTCAGACGACAGATATTTGGGCCTCATGCTAGGCCAATCGAATTAGAATGTTTGAAGTAGGGCTTAGGCATCTGCATTTTTAAAATGGTCCTCAGGTGCCAGGGCTAAGCCCTGCTCTAATTTTTCCACGATGAGAGCCGAGGCCTGTTGCTGCCATGGTTTCTCCGTAGCCCAGCCTCACTGAGCTTCTGCACCGGGCTGGTTCTCCGGTTTTAGATACATAAGACATGAACCTCGCTCTGGGTCAGCCCTTGCGATCCTCGTGAGGTAGGCGGGGCCCCTCCAGTGTGCCCAGCTTCATTACATCCTCCGCACTTCCTACCCACCCTCGCTCTAGGCTTTGCTATCCACTTCCTTCTTCCCACCAACCCCAGATCCAACTCTTTCCCCAATCCTCTATTTCTTGTAATAAGAAGGGACCTCCTAGAGAGATATGCTCATTTTGGTCTGTCTTAAAGCCTTAAGATAAGCAAAATACATATTCAAACTTTCAGACTATTGGATCAGAAAGGAACTGAGGGAGAGGGAAGGACTAGAATCTTCTCATTGACCCCAAAATGCTATCATGCATTCCTGCTTATGATTGATTGGAAAGGGTCAATGAAAATAATTTAGGGCTAAACTGTGAGAACTAGAAGGGCATTAAATATGATTCAAAAGGCCAGAGGGACCAGAGAGTAATCTGGAGGGAAGGTTGGATTGGGGGTTCAGTTCTTTTGTTGTTGTTGTTGTTGTTTTGATTTTTGAGTCAGAGTCTCACTCTGTTGCCCAGGCTGCAGTGCAGTGGTGCAATCTCGGCTCACTGCAACCTCTGTCTCCTGGGCTCAAGTGATTCGCCTGCCTCAGTCTCCCGAGTAAGTGGGATTACAGCCACCTGCCACCACACCTGGCTAATTTTTGTATTTTTAATAGAGATGGTGTTTCACTATGTTGGCCAGGCTGGTCTCGAACTCCTGACCTCAAGTGATCCACCTCAGCCTCCCAAAGTGCTAGGATTACAGGTGTGTCACCATGCCTGGCCCAACATGACAGTTTTGAATGGGCGGAGTCTGTGTGGCTTCACCCAACCTTGCTCTGGGCCAGCACCCTCTTGGCTCCCTTGCCCATTTTATTCCTCCCTGGCCTTAACTGCTATGGCTAATTGAACATCTTGTATGCCTTCTTCAGGGAAAAAAGCAGAGTCTGAAACTCTACTGAGGCTAAAGCCATAGCGCAGCCTGCTGAGGCCTTGTGCCCATGTCTATGCCCCAACTACCTGATAATGAAGTGGGCATGTTACTAATTCAACTTCTTGATGAGTGTATAATGGAGCGTTATGTTTATCTCTTTTGGTGAATCTATATTTAAAGAATTATAAACTTAATATTTGAAAATAATTCAAATGTTCTGGAAGTACATAAAGTAAAACCAGAACATTTCTCCACTTCCTATCCTATTCCAAGGGACACCTCCTATTAACAATTTGGTGCGAACCAGATACTTTTTCTACGCATGTAAATACATCTATATGCATGTTTAAAAAAATAAGTCATTTTATAATTTTTGGCAATTTCCTTTTAATAATATATAGTATATCCTGGACATCTTTCCATGTCAGTATATTCGGACCTAATCTTCTTAAAGGTTACCTAGTATTTCATTGCAGTAAGTTGCTCAATCTCCTAATGTTGAGCATTTAGGTTGTTTCCATTTTTTCATGGTTATAAACAATGCTGCAAATATTCCTATTCATACATATTTTTAGACACTTTTGAAAGTATTTCTTTGGGACACACTTCTAGAAATTGCCAGGTATGTTAGCCCATTCTTGTGTTGCTGCAAAGGAATACCTGAGACTGGGTAATTCATAAAGAAAAGAGGTTTAATTGGCTCACAGTTCTACAGACTGTACAAGCATGGCTCCAGCACCCACTTCTAGTGAGGGCCTCAGGAAACTTACAATCATGGCAGAAGGCAAAGGGTGAGCAGATGGGTCATGTGGTGAGAGCAGGAGCAAGAGAGGGAGTGAGGAGGTGCCACACATTTTTAAACAACCAGATCTCACATGAAGTCACTCATCGCCAAGCCACTGATGAGTTATCTGCCCCCATGATCCAAACACCTCCCACTGGCTCCACCTCCAACACTGGGGATTACATTCCAATCTGAGATTTGGAGGCGACACGTATTCAAACCATATCACCACGTAAAAATGTATAGACATTTAAAATTTGGAGAGCTACAGACAAATTGCTGTCCAAAGGGCTGTACCTCCTTACCAACAGAATATGAGAGTACCTATCCCGGGTGATGCTGGACAGCATTATAGCAAAGTTCTTGGGTGTTATAACTACATGAATGTGGTATGATGTGTTGCAGGGGCCTGAAATTAATCGACAAACACAAAGCACTCACCATCTATATGTTTCCTGGTCTCAAAAGTGTAAACTTATTTAGGAAAATAAGATATTTATACATAAAAAGTGAGTAAACGAATACAGATTAAGTGACACAGACTGAATGTCTGTGTCCCTCAAAATTCATACATTGAAACCTAATATCCAAAGTGAAGGCATAATATTTGGAGGTGGGACATTTGAGAGGTGATTAGGTTACAAGAGTGGAACCCTCATGAATGAGATCAGTATCCTCATAAAAGAGGCCCCGGAAAGCTCTTTTGCCTCATTTACCATGTGAGGGCACAGCAAGAAGGCACCATCTATGAACCAGAAAGTGGGCCCTTGTCGGACACCAGGTCAACCTGCTCCTTGTTCTTGGACTTTCCAGTCTCCAGAACCATGAGGAATACATTTCTGTTGTTTATAAGACATCCAATGTATAGAACTTTGCTATAGCAGCCTGAATGGACTAATATAGTGGGAAAGATCTTTTCAAAGCAGTTCCTTAGACAGTGAGTACCAGAGGAATTCTCTGAAGGGTGGATCTCTTGGATAGAGCAGAAGCAAAGGCAAGCTTTAAGGAGATGCGATGGAGAGCTTGATCTTGAAAAAGACTAGGATTTCCATAGGTAGATATAGAGGGGAAAATACCATGTTCCATGGTTGAGGAAAAGTTTGAGTGGCATTTGGATTTGGAGAGTGAATGGCATTGAGCGCACAGTGAGTAGAATTAGGGGATGTAGGAGCTGGGATTTAAATCCAGGTGGTCTGCCCTTAGAGCCCATGCTTATATTAACAAATGGTTCAGCGAAGAGAAAAAGAGCCCCTTCTATAGATACTACTTTATAACCTCGCTCTAGTTTGGATATTTGACCCTCCAAACCTCAAATGGAAGTTTGATCCCCAGTGTTGGAGGTGGGTCCTAAAAAGAAGTGCTTGGATGGTGAGGGCAGATCCCTCATGAATGTCTTGTGCTGTCCTCTCCATAATGAGTTCTCATTCCATTAGTTCCTTCTAGAGCTGGTTGTTGGAAAAAGCCTGGCACCTACTCACCCCTTCCTTCTTGCTTTCCCCTTCTCTCTCTCATCATGTGATCTCTGCATATGCCAGCTCCTCTTCCCCTTCCACCATGAGCAGAAGCAGTCTGAGACCCTCATCAGATGCAGATGCTAGTGTCATGCTTCCTGTACAGTCTGAAGAAACATGAGCCAAATAAACATATTTTCTTTAGAAATTACCCAGCCTCAGATATTCCTTTATAGAAACACAAATGGACTAAGAAAAACCTGTTTTATTGTTTCCATGATATAGCTTGCACATATTTCCATGTCACATATATATCTATGCCATTATAGTGGGGAGATGCCATAAGCTAGCTTGTTTTGTATGAATGGTCATCTGGGAGGGGGATTCTGGTGTTTTACTAAGACAAAGTTGTGATGAACATCTTTGTTCATCTGACTTTAAGCACACAGAGGTTGGGTTCGGAACAGAGAAAAAGGAAGAACTCCTCCTCTCTCATTGGGCTTTCCTCTCCCGAGTCTACACTTTGAGGAGTATAGACAGCTTTGAGGGAACCCCTTGGGTGGAGATTATGGTGAACTCTTCTGAGCCTTGCAATAACTCTTGTACTTGTCCACACACTTAAATACGTTATAGCTTGTTAGAAGTTCTCCATTGTAGAAAGCAAGTTGGGGTCAAAACAAATAAATAAATAAAATGACCCGTGAGCTGGGGATCTTAGTTTCATATTACCCTTTGTTTACTTTCCTGATGTCTTCCCTTGGCTTTCAAATCTTATTTAAACATCCCAGCTTTGCACTGGCTCTGACATGTGGTATGAATTGAAGAGACTTATACCCATGTCTGGTCTAAAGAGTAAAAAATTGAGCATCAGTACTTCTAAAGTAGAATGGTGGTAAGACCAAAGAGCTAGAAATTGCTAGGGAAAGCTGGATCCCTGTGGACATGAGGTTAGTCTGGCTACTCCTCCCTTCTCCCAAGATTCTCCTGCTCTTCTCAGGCTTTGATTTTATGGAGGAAAGGCACAATATCCTATGGGCATTTACTATAGGGATTGCAGTAGAAACAAAGGGAAATATTTGAGAGATATGGCAGAGAAGGGATCAATGGGTCTTGATGCTGGAAACAAGGGAAGAGGAGGAGTCAGATGATTTTGTGGTATGGAGGCTGAGTAATTGGAAGAATGGTGGAGGGTGAGAAACAAACAGAGATCTTGGGAGAAATATCTGGTTTGGGGGAAGATGCTAAGTTCAATTGTTGTTATGATGAGTTAGAGGTCTCAGTGGGCAACATTCCTCCCTGGTTACTTGGGAGGTTGAAATCCATTCACAAGTAAGTAAGCATGCAAACAAACAAAAAACTCAACGTAAGCCAGGCACGGTGGCTCACGCCTGTAATCCCAGTACTTCAAGAGACCACGATGGGCAGATCACTTGAGGTCAGGAGTTTGAGACCAGCCTGGGAAACCTGGCAAAATCCTGTCTCTACAGGTGCGTGCCTGTAATCCCAGCTACCCGGGAGGCTGAGGATCGAGAATAGCTTGAACCTAGAAGGCGGAGGTTGCAGTGAGCCAAGATAGCACCACGGCACTCCAGCCTGGGTGACAGAGTGTGACTCTGTCTCAACAACAACAAAAACAACCCCTAATATATATTGAACTTCCTCACCCCAAACCTTCACCATAACCTTTTCCTGGCCCTTCTTTCTTACTTCCTTCTGTTTCTCCCCAAATAATTTCCTCCCTTCCCTGTATTTCTAAGTATTCAGTCATTGCCTATGCTCTTTGCCTAGGATGGCAAGGATAATGTTGGTTTCTTTTCCCAAATGCTCTCCCTCATCCCTCTAGAATTCTTGGTGATCTGCCAACATTTTGTTCATACTCAACACTCTCTATTAATCTCTAAAGGGCTTTGCTGAAAGCTTGCTGTTTGTATGTGCTCTCTCCCTGAGAGTAAACGAAGTTTAGCTAATGTTTCCTCCTATATCTCCCGCTGGCCCAAGCAGCTGCAGAGAGAGGAGCAGATCAGCACCTACCTTATCCTGCACCATTTCTATGCCTATCATGAGGCCTTTGCCTCGAACGTCTCCAACAATTTCAAACTCATCCCGCAGCTTAGCAAATTTTAGTAACATGTAGGTCCCAACTTCTTGACTGTTTTCCTGTAGATTTTCTTCTTTAATCACCTGTTGAGAGAAAGCCCCAAATGATCTCACATGGCAGAAGTTTTAAGACTGACTGAGAATCGTGGAGAAGTCATCGGACATGGCCCTCTTGTAACCTAACCAAACAGAATCCAGAACAAGTCTAGTGTGACCACAAGGACTACAAAAAGATTTGTCGTAAGGAGAGAAGAAAAGTCTTAGGGGAAGGGATATGCTTCTGCCCCCAACTCCCTCACCTTCAGAGGTGGCTAAGAATTCAGGAAAGAATAGGCCAGGCGTGGTGGCTCACACCTGTAATCCCAGTACTTTGGGAGGCCAAGGTGGGCGGATCACAAGGTTAGGAGTTCGAGACCAGCCTGACCAATAGGGTGAAACCCCGTCTCTACTTAAAAAAAAAAATACAAAAATTAGCTGGGCTCAGTGGTGGGCTCCTGTAATCTCAGTTACTCAGGAGGCTGAGGCAGAAGAATCACTTGAACGTGGGAGGTGGAGGTTGCAGTGAGCCAAGATCGCGCCACTGCACTCCAGCCTGGGTGACAGAATGACACTTTGCCTCAAAAAAAACAAACAAAAAATAATTTAGAAAAGAATAAAAGGTGTGTCTCAATGCAGTTGAAAATGTAGATTCTAAAATCCCAAGGCTTGTTATTGTCAGGTTTTGCTGAGAACTGGGATATAGTCATGAATAAGATGAATGCTCTGAGGAAAGAAATCTCACAGGTGCTTTCCCTACTGGAAGATGGAGACCTTTGCTCAGCAGTCCTCAGCCAGACGTGGGCTCTCATGGCCCAAGCAACCTGGTCTGGGGCTCTGGCCTCTTTGGCTGAGCCCAGAGCCAGGGCACCAGAGGATATAAAATGATTTTTATCTCAGTTCTACTTACAGCAAACACCCGGGGTTCTTGACAAGACACATGAAAAATACTGTATTTTTATTTAGCTGACAATAATTGCATGACTCCAGGCAAACCTTGTTATTTTTAAAGACCTATTTCTTCACCTAAACGTTCTCTACCTTCTAAATTGGTTGAGGTAACAAAGCACTTTTTAAAAGAAGTTGGCAATGTCAGCTCATGTTTGTAATACCAGCACTTTGGGAGGCCGAGGTGGGTGGATCACTTGAGGTTCGGAGTTTGAGACTAGCTGGCCAACATGGTGAAACCCCATCTCTACCAAAAATATAAAAATTAGGTGGGCATGGTGGTGCATGCCTGTAATCCCAGCTACTCAGGAGACTGAGGCATGAGAATCTCTTGAACCCAGGAGACAGAGGTTGCAGTGAGCCTTGGTTGTGTCCCTGCACTC